>NC_041218.1:18490777-18553877 GCF_002837175.3 Physeter macrocephalus
GTGATGAAGTGAGAGAGTGGCAGGGACATATATACATTACCAAATGTAAATTAGATAGCTAGTGGGAAGCTGCCGCATAGCACAGGGAGATCACTTCTGTGCTTTGTGACCACCTAGAGGGGTGGGATAGGGAGGGTGGGAGGGAGGGTGACGCAAGAGGGAAGAGATATGGGAACATATGTATATGTATAACTGATTCACTTTGTTGTAAAGGAGAAACTAACACACTATTGTAAAACAGTTATACTCCAATAAAGATGTTTAAAAAAAAATCTACATGTGGCACAATTTCAGAGAAAACTATCTGGAAACTGGCAGAAGATCTCCTATACAACTAAAGGTGCAAGAAAGATCTCCATGTAACTGGGTAGGACAGGAAAAAAAGGCATCAGGTCAGGACCTGTGCCTCTCAGAGGGATCTATAAGGAAGAGAAGGTCCATATGGGCAGACCCTTACCCTGAGGAGGGAACAGACAGACTCTCAATCTGGGCATCCATGTCCTGGGGTCCTGCACAAAGGAGACAAGCCCTCTCATCTGCTGGGAAATCCACTGAGACAGAGAGAAGGGCTGGAGAAGCCTAGACTCTACTTGTGAGGAGTGCACGTGAGCTGGCTTGCTAATAATCAAGATGGAGAGAGCCTTGTACTGGCAGCTGCTGCCTTCCTGCACTTCCCAATTGGAAGGGATGAATGCCCCATCTCTGCTCAAACCACACCACAGCCTGGTGTGAGATCAGGGCAAAGATTTGGTCTAAGTGCACAGAATCAGACCAGGGTGCATGCAGTGTGATCCAGGCATAGTTGCGGTGACCACTGTCAGCACACACACAAGGCAGTGCCACAATAACGTGCAGCAGCTACGCACTAAATCTTGGGCAGACAGGTCCTGGTGAGGAGTGTGAAGCAATCTGTTCCCCAGTGAGAGCGCGCTGGCTCCACCCACTCCACACTGCAGCTCAACACCAGATATGTGGCAGACAGGTCCAGGGAGAAGTGTGCCACAGAGGCAGCCCAGATCCCAAGCAGCAGCACAGCCACCTCAATTTCTGCAGCCACAATGCCCACATACTCAGCCCCAGCCTACTCCACACCACAGCCTTGTACTAGACCTGGGACAAACACAACGGAGAAAGGATATGACCTGGGGCGGCATCTGAGAGGAACCGCAGAGACCTACACAGGCAGTGCACAGGTTTGCTGTGACCACAAGAGCCTCACTTGCTTCAGCAATCACCTCCTTTGGGGAAGGGCACGCACTCAAGGGCAATGGAACCTTACTGAACCCAACCCTCAGGACTTCTACTCCAAAACCTGGGAGCAGACCCAGAACCCAATGAGGCAATGACAACCATGGAGAAAGAGGAGACCCCAACTCACATCAAGCACAGACTCTAGACACTACAAAACAAATCACACCCCTTATCAAGGGGATAATGGCCAGCAAACTCTGAAGAAAGACGTGGCTGGTATCCATACCAAAACAAGCCCTCGCGCCAAAAATACTGAACTCACACAGTCTACACAGGGATGCTCCTACATAAAAAAAAACCCTTAGGACCACAGTAGATAACTGTTTCTCCTAAATTCATAGAGACAGAGAAAGTTGAGTAAAATGAAAAAAGCACAGGAACTACTACTACTCCCAATTAAAAAAACAAGAGGGCTTCCCTGGAGGCGCAGTGGTTGAGAGTCCGCCTGCCGATGCAGGGGACACGGGTTTGTGCCCCGCTCCGGGGGGATCCCACGTGCCGCGGAGCAGCTAGGTCTGTGGGCCATGGCTGCTGGGGCTGCGTGTCCGGAGCCTGGAGCCTGTGCTCCGCAACAGGAGAGGCCACAGCGGTGAGAGGCCCGCGTGCCGAAAAAAACAAACAAACAAAAAAAACAAAAAAACCAACTCCCCTGAAAGAACAACTAATGAAACAGACCTCACTGGTCTTCTAAGCCCCAACTTCAAAAAGGAAGTAATAAAAATGCTCAAGGAATTAAGAAAGATTATCAATAGAAATGCAGATCACTATAACAAGGAACTAGACTATAAAAATGAAACAGGGCTTCCCTGGTGGTGCAGTGGTTGAGAGTCCGCCTGCCAATGCAGGGGACACGGGTTCATGCCCCAGTCCGGGAAGATCCCACATGCCTCCATGGCCGCTGAGCCTGTGCGTCTGGAGCCTGTGCTCCACAGCAGGAGAGGCCGCGACAGTGAGAGGCACACATACCACAAAAAAAAAAACAAAAAAAAAACAGTCAAAATTAGCTAATTCAATTGCCAAGTAAAAAACCAATCTAGAAGCAATGAATAGCACACTAAGTGCTGCAGAAGAATAAATAAATGATCTGGAAGACAGAATAATGGAAATCACCCAATCAGAATAGCAGACAGAAAGACAACAAAATGAAAGCAACACATGAGGTTTACAGGATAATATAAATAGTGCAAACCTATGCATAATAGGGGTTCCAGAAGGAGAAGAGAGAGAAAAGGGGACTGAAAATGTACTTGAAGAAATTATGGCTGAACACTTCCTAAAATCTAAAGAAGGAAACCGATATCCAGGTACAGAAAGCACAGAGGGTCCCAAACAAGATGAACACAAACAGACCCACACCAAGACATTATCAGAATTAAAATGGCAAAAGTTAAAGAGAGGATTCTAAAGGCTGGAAGAGAAAAACAGAGTCAGTTACAAGGGAACTCCCATAAGGCTACCAGCTGATTTCTCTGCAGAAACTGTGCAGATCAGAAGGGAGTGGCATGATATATTCAAAGTCCTGAAAGGGAAAACCCTGCAACCTGGGATACTCTACCCAGCAAGATTATCATTTAGAATAGGAGGAGAGATAAAGAATTTCTCAGACAAGCAAAAACTGAAAGAATACAGCAATATTAAACCTAGCCTAAAAGAAATATTGAAAGGTCTTCTCTAAATAGAAAAGAAGCAAGTATGTATACGAAAGGCAAATATATGAAAGGATTGAAGATCACTTAAATAAGTCAGTACATAAATTTTAAAAAATCCAAAAAAATTGTAAAAGTGATTATAACTACTATCAATGGTAAAAGGATAAGCATGAGCATGTTAAATAGGACATCAAAATCACAAAATGTAGGGGAGGGGAGTATAAAAATGAAAATCTTTTAGAATGTGTTTAAACTTGTATGACTATCAGTTTATTGTGTTTTTTTTTTTTGCGGTACGCAGGCCTCTCACTGTTGTGGCCTCTCCCGTTGCGGAGCACAGGCTCCGGACACGCAGGCTCAGCGGCCATGGCTCACGGGCCCAGCCGGTCCGCGGCATGTGGGATCTTCCTGGACCGGGGCACGAACCCGTGTCCCCTGCATCAGCAGGTGTACTCTCAACCACTGAGCCACCAGTGAAGCCCTGACTATCAGTTTAAAGCAAGTAGATATAGTTATGGGTTAACATACTTGAAAACCAGGGTAACCACACATCAAAAAGATACAATAGATTCACAGAAACCAAAAAGAAAGGAACTCAAGCATAATAGAAAAGAAAACCATTAAACCACAAAAGGGAAAACAAAAAGAAGAAATGAACAAGAAAGAACTACAAAAACAACTAGAAAACAAGGTTTAAAATGGAAATTAAGTGCAGCTCTATTTACAACAGGCAGGACATGGAAGCAACCTAAGTGTCCATCGACAGATGAATGGATAAAGATGATATGGAACATATATACAATGGAATATTACTCAGCCATAAAAAGAAACGAAATTGAGTTATTTGCAGTGAGGTGGATGGACCTAGAATCTGTCATACAGAGTGAAGTAAGTCTGAAAGAGAAAAACAAATACTGTATGCTAACACATATATATGGAATCTAAAAGAAAGGGTTCTGAAGAACCTAGGTGCAGGACAGGAATAAAGACACAGACAGTAGAGAATGGGCTTGAGGACATGGGGAGTGGGAAGGGTAAGCTGGGACGAAGTGAGAGGGTGGCGTGGACATATATACACTACCAAATGTAAAACAGATAGCTAGTGGGAAGCAGCTGCATAGCACAGGGAGATCAGCTTGGTGCTTTGTGACCACCTAGGTGGGTGGGATAGGGAGGGTGGGAGGGAGAAGCAAGAGAGAGGAGATATGGGAATATATGTATATGTATAGCTGATTCACTTTGTTATAAAGCAGAAACTAACACAGCATTGTAAAGCAATTATACTCCAATAAAGATGTTCAAATAAATAAAAAAATAAAATAAAATAGAAGAAAAATAAATAAAATGGCAATAAGTACATACCTATCAATAATTACTTTAAATGTCAATGGACTAAATCCTCAAATCAAAAGAAAGAGTGACAGACTGGATTTAAAAAAGAACACCAACAGTATGCTGCCTACAGGAGACTCACTTTAGGGCAGAAGACACACACAGATTGAAAGTGAGGCAATGGAAAAGGATATTTCATGCAAATGGAAACAATAAGAAAGTAGGAATAGCAATACTCATATCAGACAAAATAGACTTTAAACAAAGGGCACAGAGAAAGACAAAGAAGGACAGTATATAATGATAAAGGGAGCAATACAAGAAGAGGATATTATACTCATTTACATATATGCCCCCAATATAGGAACACCTAAATATATAAAACAAATACTAACAGACATAAAGAGAAAGATTGACAGGAATACAATAATAGTAGGAAACTTTAACACCCCACTGACATCAATGAGCAGATCTTCCAGACAGAAAATCAGTAAGGCAACAGAGATCCCAAATGACACAACCAGTTGGACTTGATACCTACAGGACACTACATCAAGTCCCCCGCCCCTGAATACACATTCTTTTCAAGCTTACATGGAACGTTCTCTAGGATAGACCACATATTAGGTTACAAAACAAGTCTCAAAAATTTAAGAGGATAGAAATTATCTCAATTATCTTTTCTGACCACAATGGTATGCTACTAGAAATCAACCACAGAAAGAAAAATGGGAGAAGAATGAACACATGGAGACTAAGCAACATGCTACTGAAAAAACCAATGGGTAAGTGATGAAATCAAAGAAGAAATTGGAAAATACCTGAGCACAAAGGAAAATGAAAACACAAACTTACAAAATCTATGGGATACAGCAAAAGCAGTTCTAAGACAGAAGATCATAGTGATATAGGCTTTCCTCAAGAAGGAAAAAAAAAAAAACTCAAAAAAAAACAACCTAACCTACCACCTAAAAGAATTTAAAAAAAAAAGAACAAGGAAAAAACCAATGTCAGCAAAAGGAAGGAAATAATAAAGTTAAAAGAGGAAATAAATAAAATAGAGATCCAAAAAACAATAGAAAGGATAAAAAACCCAAGAGCTGGTTTTTTTGAAAAGATAAACAAAATCAACAAACCTCTAGCCAGGCCTGCCAAGAAGAAAAGAGAGAGGACCCAAATAAACAAAATAGGAAATGAAAGAGGAGAAATAACAACCAATATCACAGAAATACAAGAGACTGTAAGAGAATACTATGAGGAATTAAATGCCAACAAATAGTTTCTAGAAACACACAGCCTGCCAAAACTGAGTCAAGAAGAAACAGATAACTTGAGCAGACCAATCAGTACAAGTGAAATAGAATCAGTAATTAAAAAAACCTTCCTGCAAACAAAAGTCCAGGACCAGATGGCTTCACTGGGGAATTCTACAGAACATACAAAGAAGAACTTACACTGATCCTTCTCAAACTATTCCAAAAAACTGAAGATGAGGGAGCACTTCCAAACTTATTCTACTAAGCTGCCATCGCCCTGATAACAAAACCAAAAAGGGACGACAAAAAAAGAAAATTAGAGACCAATATCTTTGATGAATATAGATGCAAAAAATCCTTAACAAAATATTAGTAAGCCAAATACATAAAAAGGATCATACACTATGGTCAAGTTGGATTCATTCCAGGTTTGCAAGGATAGTTCATCATACGGAAATCAATCAGTGTGATACACCACATTACCAAGAGGAAAGCCAAAAACCACATGATCATTTAAATAGGCACAGAAATGCACGGATCATCTAGACAGAAAATCAATAAGGAAACACAGGCCTTAAATGGCACATTCACCAGATGGACTTAATTGATATTTATAGAACATTCCATCCAAAAGCAGCAGAATAGACTTCCTTCTTAAGTACACCTGGAACATTCTCCAGGATAGAGCACATGTTGGGCCACAAATCAAGCCTCAGTAAATTTAAGAAAATTGAAATCATATCAAGCATCCTTTCCAACCACAACGTTATGAGATTAGAAATCAGTTACAAGAAAAAACCTGTAAAAAACACAAACACAGAGGGTAAACAATATGTTACTAAACGACCAATGGATCACAGAAATCAAAAAGGAAATCAAAAAATACCTAGAGACAAATGACAGTGAAAACATGATGATCCAAAACCTATGGGACGCAGCAAAAGCAGTTCTAAGAGGGAAGTTTATAGCAATACAATCCTACCTCAGAAAACAATAAAAATCTCAAACAACCTAAATCTTACACCTAAAGCAACTAGAGAAAGAAGAACAAACAAAACTCAATGTTAGTAGAAGGAAAGAAATCATAAAGATCAGAGGAGAGATAATGAAATAGAGACAAAGAAAACAATAGAAAAGATCAATGAAACGGAAAGCTGGATCTTTGAAAAGATAAACAAAATTGATAAATCTTTAGCCAGACTCATCAAGAAAAAAAGCGAGAGGGTTCAAATCAATAAAATTAGAAATGAAAAAGGAGAAAACAATGGACACCACAGAAATACAAAGGAACATAAGAGACTACTACAAACAACTATATGCCAATAAAATGGACAACCTAGAAGAAATGGACAAATTCTTAGAAGGGTACAACCTTCCAAGACTGAACCAGGAAGAAACAGAAAATATGAACAGACCAATCAGAAGTACTGAAATTGAAACAGTGATTGAAGAAAACAATAAAAATCTCAAACAACCTAAATCTTACACCTAAAGCAACTAGAGAAAGAAGAACAAACAAAACTCAATGTTAGTAGAAGGAAAGAAATCATAAAGATCAGAGGAGAGATAATGAAATAGAGACAAAGAAAACAATAGAAAAGATCAATGAAACGGAAAGCTGGATCTTTGAAAAGATAAACAAAATTGATAAATCTTTAGCCAGACTCATCAAGAAAAAAAGGCATATTCTACATTAAAAGGATCATACACCATGATTTATCCCAGGGATGCAAGGATTCTTCAACAACTTCAAATCAATCAGAGTGATACACCACATTAACAAATTGAAGAATAAAAACCATATAATCATCTCAATAGATGCAGAAAAAGCATTTGACAAAATTCAACACCCATTTATGATAAAAACTCTCCAGAAGTGGGCGTAGAGGGAACTTATCTCAACATAATAAAGGCCATATATGACAAACCCACAGCTAACATCATTTTCAATGGTGAAAAGCTAAAAGCATTCCTTCTAATATCAGGAACAAGACAAGGATGTCCACTGTCACTTTCATTCAACATAGTTTTGGAAGTCCTAGCTACAGCAATAAGAGAAGAGAAAGAAATAAAAGGAATCAAAATTGGAAAAGAAGTAAAATTACCACTGTTTGCAGATGACATGATATTATACACAGAAAATCCTACAGATGCTACCAGAAAAATACAAGAGCTCATCAATGAATTAGGTAAAGTTGCAGGATACAAAATTAATACACAGAAATCTCTTGCATTCCTATACACTAACAACAAAAGATCAGAAAGAGAAATTAAGGAAACAATCCCATTCACCACTGCATCAAAAAATATAACCTACTAAGGAGACAAAAGACTTGTACTCTGAAAACTATAAGACACTGATGCAAGAAATCGAAGATGATACAAACAGATGGAAAGATATACCATGTTCCTGGATCGGAAGAATCAATACTGTCAAAATGACTATACTACCCAAGGCAATCTACAGATTCAGTGCAATCCTTATCAAATTACCAATGGCATTTTTCAACTAGAACATAAAATTTTAAATTTGTATGGAAACACAAAAGACCCTGAATAGCCAAATCAATCCTGAGAAAGAAAAACAGAGCTGGAAGAATCAGGCTCCCTGACTTCAGACTATACTACAAAACAGTGTGGTACTGGCACAAAAATAAACACATAGATCAATGGCACAGGATAGAAAGCCCAGAAATAAACCAACACACCTATGGTCAATTAATCTATGACAAAGGAGGCAAGAATATACAAAGGAGAAAAGACAGTCTCTTCAATAAGTTTTGCGGGGAAAACTGGACAGCTACATGCAAAAGAATGAAATTAGAACATTCTCTAACACCATATACACACATAAAGTCAAAATGGATCAAAGACCTGAATGTAAGTCCAGATGCTAAAAAATTCCTAGAGGACAACATAGGGAGAACACTCTTTGACATAAATTGCAATAATTATGTTTTTTGATCCACCTCTTAGAGTAATGAAAGTAAAGCAAAAATAAACAAATGGGATCTAATTAAACTTAAAAGTTTCTGCACAGCAAAGGAAACCATAAGCAAAATGAACAGACCCACAGAATGGGAGAAAACATTTGCAAACGTAGTGACCAATGAGGGATTAATCTCAAATTATACAAACAAAAACAAACAACCCAATCAAAAAATGGGCAGAAGATCTAAATAGACATGCCTCCAAAGGAGATATATAGATGGCCAACAGGCACATGAAAAGATGCTCAACATCACTAATTATCAGAGAAATGCAAATCAAAACTGCAATGAGGTATCACCATACACCAGTCAGAATGGCCATCATCAACAAGTCTACAAACAATAAATGCTGGAGAGGGTGTGGAGAAAAAGGAGCCCTCTTGCACTGTTGGTGGGAATGTAAATTGGTACAGCCACTATGGAGAACAGTATGGAGGTTCCTTAAAAAACTAAAAATAGAACTACAGTGATCCAGCAATCCCACTTCTGGGCACATATCTAGAGAAAACCAGGACTGAAAAGCTACATGCACCCCAATGTTCAGCACTATTTACAACAGCCAAGACATGGACGCAACCTAACTGTCCACTGACAGAGGAATGGATAAAGAAGATGTGGTACATATATACAATGGAATATTACTCAGCCATAAAAATAGTGAAATAATGCCATTTGCAGCAACATGGATGAACCTAGAGCTTATCATACTAATAAGTCAGACAGAGAAAGACAAATATCATATGAAATCACTCATATGTGGAATCTAATTTAAAAAAAATGATACAAATGAACTTATTTACAAAACAGAAACCGACTTAATAGATTTCAAAAACAAACTTATGATTACCAAAGGGGGAACGTTGGGCAGGGAGGAATAAATCAGGAGCTTGGGATTACATACAGACACCACTATATATAAGACAGATAACCAGCAAGGACCTACTGTATAGCACAGGGAACTCTACTCAGTATTCTGTGATAACCTATATGAGGAAAGAATCTGAAAAAGAATGAATATATGTATATGTATAACTGAATCACTTTGCTGTACACCTGAAACTAAAACAACATTGTGAATCAACTAACGCCAATAAAATTTAAAAACCAACCAACAAACAAAAAACAACCCAGTCAAAAAATGAGCAGAAGACTTATTTAGATATTTTTCCAGAGAGACATAGAGATGACCAACAGGCCCACGAAAAGATGTTCAACATCGCTAATTATTAGAGAAATGTAAATCAAAAGCACAATGAGGTATCACTCAAACAGGTCAGAATGACTATCATCAAAAAGTCTACAAATAATAAAGCTGGAGAGGGTGTGGAGAGAAGGGAACCCTCCTACACTGTTGGTGGGAACATAAATTGGTACAGCCACTATGGAAAACAATATGGAGGTTCCTTAAAAAGCTAAAAGTAGAGCTACCATATGATCCAGCAATTCCATCCTGGGTATATATCCAGAAATAACTAAAACTCTAATTTAAAAAGATACATACACCCCAATGTTCATAGCAGCAGTATTTACAATAGCCAAGACATGGAAGCAACCCATGTGCCCATCAACAGATGACTGGCTTAAGAAGATGTGGTATATATATATATATATATAATGGAATATTACTCAGCCATAAAAAAGAATGAAATATTGCCATTTGCAACAACATAGATGGACCTCGAGAGTATTATACTTAGTGAATTAAGTTAGACAGAGGAAGACAAATATCACTTATATATAGAATCTAAAAAATAATACAAATGAATCTATATACAAAACAGAAACAGACTCACAGACACAGAAAACAAATGGTTATCAGAGGGGAAAGGAAGGGGGAGGGATAAATTAGGAGTATGGGATTAACAATCTACTATATAAAAAATAGATAAGGGGCTTCCCTGGTGGCGCAGTGGTTGAGAGGCCGCCTGCCGATGCAGGGGACACGGGTTTGTGCCCTGGTCCGGGAAGATCCCACATGCCGCGGAGCGGCTAGGCCCGTGAGCCATGGCCGCTGAGCCTGCGCGTCTGGAGCCTGTGCTCCGCAACAGGAGAGGTCACAGCGGTGAGAGGCCCGCGTACCGCCAAAAAAAAAAAAAAAAAAAAGATAAGAACAAGGATTTACTGAATAGCACAGGGAATTATGTTATCTTGAAATAACCTATAGTAGAAAATAATCTGAAAAAAAATATATACAACTGAGTCACTTTTCTGTATACCCGAAACTAACAGAATAGTGTAAATCACCTATACTTCAATTTAAAAAGTTTGAAGTACAAAATATTCTTATAAAAGTAAATACATATCTCCTTACCAATAACAGAATAATAATTCCCTATATTATTCACTGACTTTTTTTTCTAGCGCTCTCTCATTTTTCATCCATTTAATGTATTATCAGAAAGAGAAGGGGGAATATATGAATAATCTGAAACCTGTTAAAAGTGCACACTGATGGATGTTTTCATTTACAAACTTCATAAAGTTATCCTCATCCTAAAACAAGAGAGTTTTAAATTATTTATCTTTTAAAAACCAGCGGTTTCCCAATCCAGAAATTTTTTACATCTACCTTAGTACTTAGAATTGAGTGTGTCTTTAATCTTTAATAAATGAAAAAATTCAAGGTTATTATTGGCTATTGGTCTCAAAGCACCCAACACTTCAAATATCCTGAAACAAAGTTTTCACCTTTCATTTCTCTTCTTCCACAAAGTAAGGTCATATTAATGATTATAGAGAAGGAACAGTTTAAAGATTCTTGGTAAACCTGGCAAAACAGGTTAAATTAGGACTAAAATTAACCAAAAAAAGAAAAAAGAAACACAGAAAGCCATTGACGGGACTTCCCTGGTGACTCAGTGGTGAAGAATCCGCCTGCCAATGCAGGGGACATGGGTTCAAGCCCTGGTCCAGGAAGATTCCACATGCCGTGGAGCAACTAAGCCTGTGTGCCACAACTACTGAGCCTGCACTCCAGAGCCCGCGAGCCACAACTACTCAGCCCGAGTGCCACAGCTACTGAAGCCCTCGCACCTAGAGCCTGTGCTCCCCGGCAAAGAGAAGCCACCGCAATGAGAAGCCCGCGCACCGCAACAAAGAGTAGCCCCCGCTCGCCGCAACTAAAGAAAGCCCACGTGCAGCAAGGAATGCAGCCAAAAATAAATAAATAAATAAATTTATAGGTGGGAAAAAGGAAAGCCATTGACTTAAAGGGTTATACATCATTTGGGGAGTTTATTCTGGGACCTTAACTTACATAGATAATTTATACTTTACTAAAATGTGAAGGAAATTTCTTAGAAATATGTGCTGGGACCAGACAAAATATTTGTAACTACTGCATTTTGCTTCTCCCCTCCCCGCTTCTTCCTCCATGTACTTTCCTTTGTTACAACAGTGCCACATGAAACCTATGATGGTGACACACAGTAGGCTTAGAAATAGGTTTCACTATTATGATACACATTATAATGTAACATAGAATTAGTACATATAAGAAAATAAGTGGACATGAATTATAAAAATAAAACCCTAATAATTACTTATTACACACATTTTAATAAAACTCAGAATAATCTCAGCCAAAATATTTTCTCAAAAAACCCCCAAAATCAATATAGATTCTCTTTCTAGATAGGGCATACTGCACACATTAATAGCTTTGCTTTCAATCAATTTATTTCCCAACTTCAGTGAGAAGTGATTTAAATATCCAACGGATTTTTACAGCCAACTGAATTTATAGTATTTTTACTGGGAATTTACATTTTATAACAAGTTTTATTTCTAAGTACGATTAAGTTGAGAAAAACATACTGATTCATCTTCACTGATTGCTCTGTCTGAATAGTCTTCCTTTTCTGAATCTTCTGACATCTCTTCCAATATTTGGCTCGAAATTTCTTTTATTATGTAGGTAGGCTGTAAAACAATTTGTAAGGAACTTATTTGACAGTTTTCTTTTTAAGTACACATTAAATGTGTACCCCCCAATATATTCAATTTTATTTAATTAACAGTGACAACAGGCTTCTCTAAAAAGTAAATTAAGACACAGCTAATTAAACCTTTAATTTCAAAGATTTGAAGAAATTCTCCATTTTTATAAGATAGAGACAAGTCACAATAAGACAAATCACGTAAATAGTTTAATTGAAAAAGGAATTTCCAGGGTACATAACCAAATCATTTGTATCCTAGGTTTACAGTTAAATGCCACACAGCGATAGCGAGTTCAGAATGATTCTGCGGCACTGAAAAGATCATGCATCAGAGAAAAATTAGTTACTTATTCAGGCAGTGAGTTGTAGGAATAGTTAATTTTTTTTGGCTTAATTTTCATTTGACCAAAAGTTCAAATGACAGTAGTTTTTTTTCTCTATATTTTGGTTAATATTCTGTAGACTGTCTCTGTTCTAATATTCGATCATATTAGTCTTACTGGAATAGTTAACTTACTTCAATAGTTATCAGAAGGTTGTATCGACAATGACCTCTTAAGTGGTAATTAAGACAATGAAAAAATAGAAATTCCTTGTCAAGAGTCTACTATTTTTGAGAGACCAAAGTAATTTACTAATTTCGAATCTACTAGTTTATGCTAGTTTAGCTAGTTTATACTCTCTACAAAAAGTGGGTTTTCGAGCGTGGACCACAAACAATAAAGCCCAAGCTCCATAGCGAATAACTTTACGAATGCCACAGAGAAGTCTGTCTTATGGGTGACACCTTCAGTAGTAAGAGACTGAAGTTTCCGTGTGGGGATCACAACTCCGAATTTGGAAAACTGGACTGGCATAAATCTTGATTCTGTTTCCTTACATGAGCGTATGAGGCGCACCAACGTGCTGACCTGCTGCGGAGTAAAACCTGAGCTTCAGGAGAGGCACACACACAGATGGAACTAATCAGCGCTCCGTGCGTACCTTCCAAGTCAGAAGCGAGAGAGGCCACAGCAGGCGCGGCCTCGCCCAGCGGCGCCGCGGCAGTCTCGGGGCAGGAACGATGACTTCCCTTCTTGGCGGGAAGGACGATGAAGCCACAGCTCCTGGTGGCGAAGTCTTCCTCCCACACTCCGCGACACGGCAGTGGAGGGAGGGGCGCGTTTTCTGGGCGCGCTCGTTTCGCGCAGGGACTTTCCCCCTCGGCACTTCACTGTCCCGCCTCGGCCTCCTCACCCTCGCCTCGAATCCCATGGTCTGGCCAGTAGTCCCTTCCGTGCGCCGGGAGCAGCCGTTCTGCCCGTGATACCTACAGCCCACCGAGTGGAAGGAACGCTGCTGCTGCCGTTTAGCAGCCGCAGCCACGCCCTTCACCACGAAGCGCAGCACTCGTTACCAGGGCAACGGGCTCACCCTCGCGAGACCTCAGACTGGCCAGCTACGTGGGATTTCGGTTGAGGGAAAGGGAGAGCCCCGGGGATGTCGCGAGCTAGCAGCAGAGGAGTGGGCGTCAAAGGGCATCCCGAGGGGCGGGAAGGTAGAGAGCAGGGGGCTGGCGGGAAATTTTAGGGGTGGAGGCAGGACAGCTATTTGTCCCTACGGTTCTGCACATCGGTTGTTTGCCATGTCTGTCCCTTCTTCGAGCAGACACTAGAGCAGACTGGTTAAGACTTTTGCTTTGTTGATCTTTAGTTGCATCCACACCGAGTTGCGTTTTGCACAGTTGTGTGACTAATGATCTTTATTGGATTCGGAAAAAGAGACTTTTCTCTTTAAATAGTTGATGGAAGAGTCATAGATTTTCTTGGGTGAGTTTGCAAGATTCTTATCAACTCTGAGATTCTTTAAGTATAATAATCGTTAGCTAACGTATCAAGCACGTCTTCGGGGACACTATGCAAATCACTTTACATGTATTGTCTCATCTAATTAAATATGATCTTCCCATAACAGATTTAGTCATTATTCCTGTACATCCCATCTTGATTTCCCCCTGGTCTGTAGCTTAGTGGATAATTTATTTGGAATAGTTTTCCAAGTAGAGCTAAAAAAAAAGTCTTTAAATGTTTGGTGCCTGCACGAGGCATTATGTGTCATGAGATTTGTAACACTCTAGAAATGGAGATAATGGAAAAGTAAAATAAAGGGCAAAACAATAGCTTAAACATGAGGTTAATAGCCTCTGCTTAAATTTTGTTAGTTTCTGAAAACTAACATGTTCTTTGAGGTCAGTGATTTAGAAGATTGGACCTTCCAGAAAAAGAAATAGAGCAGGTATTAGATCACACTTTCTTGAAAATTAATTACGCTTTATAATTGTACCTTGTTTTATGTAATACATATGTTACCAAAGGTGACATGCATAGAGAATTTTTATATATGGAATCTATTTTTCTGTTGGATTTTAGAGTCATGATTGCAAGCCATAGTGTCAGACACACAAGGTGAAACTCCAAGAAATGATCTAACCAGGTTACACAAGAAATTAATGGCAGAGCTGGGACTTAAATCTCAAGATTTTTAGTCCAAATATTTACATGATCATATTTCAAGTAATCCTACAGAGAAAAATTATTTTAGTGCATAATAAAAATAGGAATTCAAAAAAACCTTTGAAAATTGTATTTATTCATTCTTTCATTAATTCAACAAATATTTATTCAATGCCTACTAATTGCTAGGGACTGTTCCCAGTGTAATAAAATGGACATTCCATGTGGAGGTTATGTACTACTGAGAGAAGAAAGACCAATACTTGAAAAAAGCACTCAGGTGATGAAAATTGCTGTGGTGAGAAATAAGGGAAAAATAAAGAGCATAGGAAGTGCTCTAGTGGGTGGGCCTTGGTAGGGGTGGCTCTCTTGATGGAGTGTCCAGGAAAGTCTCCCTGACCAGGCTTTTGAGCAGAGACCTGAAGCAAGTAAAGGGGTGAGCCACGCGGATGCCTAGGGGAAGACCTTGGCAGGCAGGGGAAACAGCAAGTACAAAGGCTCTGAGAGAAAATCATGTTATGAATTATACTAGGCAGTACTGTTTAGTTGAAGCTTAGCTGGAGTCAGTACATTTTAAGAAAAGAGATTTCATTCGGACCTCTTTCTTCCCCAGATAAATTTAAAATGATTTTCTTAAGTACCTGTTCCTTTTTAACTCTTTTTTTTAAAAAAAAAACTTACTCTCCTATTCTAGACAGTAGAATACAGTGGAAATAAATTCTTTGCCTTTAAGTGCAAGTGGAAGGAAGACCTGCAGTAAACTTCAACCAAGGACTTTGATGTCGGTCTGAGTTTTTGTTCTCCTTTTCTGTGATCTTATCAGAGAGGGTTATGGGACATACTCCTTACGGAGCCAGCTTCTGCTTCCTGGGAAGGCAGCTTTGCCTGTGCAGCAACCTTTCCTCCTCCAATGTTTTGATGCATTCATCACCTCTAAGCCTGCAGTATAAAAGGCAATATAGTAAGAGTAAGAAAAGAGGAAAAGAAAAACCAAAACAGTACTCCAAAAGGCACAATTATTGTGGGAATCAGGAGGAAAAAGGTCATGTTAGCAACACGGCCAAATGTAAATTGTGTTAGGAATGTGATTTATTTTGTGTGATTATATCATTTTGAATTTGTTGAGCAGAGGCTTACATGAGCATAGGAGGTGACTAGGGAAGTCAAAGTCAAAGTTATTTATGACATCACAGAAGTTAGTGGTTATGCAGCTGTAGAGGCCTAATTTGGCTGAGGAAGCCATACTGGATCCTGGGAGCCCTGGGGTCGTCTAGTACCCATCAGGCCTTCCTCAGACTGTCGGGGTCTAGGATGTTCCAGTGTAGGGCCAAACCACTCCAACAGTTTCCAGATATTAAGATCTGTCCCAGCCAGTCAACTAACCAAGACTTAGCTCAAAGGCCATCCCCTTAGTGAAGTCTTTCCTGATCCCTCTATCATTGGTAGAATATTTACACTGTTAGTTTATGTGCTGTGTCTAAATTTGGGGACGATAGTGAAGTATTATTCTTCTGAACACTTGGAAATGAGGTAGTAAGAATGCCCCCAGCCTGTTCAACAATGAACAGATCGGATAAATCACCTCAAAAGAGAAAGTTGGCTCCCAGGCTCAGGGTGAAGTTTCATGATAAAAACCATGAAATGGTACCCCCCACTGCCACCAATAAGTGCACCTGAACTGTGTGTGCAATGGTGAAATCCCCCTTCTCATTAAGGACGTGTTGGCCAGATCCCACAACTTTTCAGCCACTTCCTTTCATTCTGGTATTTAAGAGTTCGTTCTGGTATTTGGTATTAAGTACACTTTAAACTTCAATTTCAAACTCGATTCAATGCCCTCCTCCTCGTTACCCCCTAGATCTGTCCCTAGCTCTGGTGACTGAGGAAGTGGGAGGGAAATTGGTGTTTGGCTATTTACATTCATCCCTATTTCTTCTGAGTGCTAGTTCCTGGTTGTGTTAGGATGAGTAAGGGCTGGGGGAAAAAGGGCAGATATCTCCTTAACTGGGCCAAATTGCAGTCTGCATGTTTGGTCTCCAGGGCTGTTATTGGTCTTTGTCCGTGTGCTTCAAGAGGAGCATGGTGGCCCCAACCTGCCCCCTGACAAGGGGCTGTCTTCAAGGCATGCTCCTAGGAAATAGCAATCTCTTGTGAGGAATTATGGGGAACAGAGGTTAGAATCTTTGATTCTTTATTTACTACCTCATAATTAATTTGGTTTGGATAAGGATCCAAATTTCTGTTTCCATTTACTTTTCTTCCAGCACTTGCTTATGTTAGTACTTGGCAAAGGTAGTTTGTAGAAAATAAATGTTTTACTGAAATAGTAATGTTGATTTTGGCAAACACTTTTCTCATTAGGAAGGCAAAGCTAATAGCCATTGCATTTATCCATGGACTCTGGTCTAAATGGACATGCATCTAAAACTAAAGATATACAAAGGTTGAAAGTGAAGGGATGGAGAAAGTTATATCATATATACAAATACACACACACACACATAGATTGAAAGTAAAGCTATATCATGCAAGTGCTAACCAAAAGAAAGCCATGGTAGCAATGTTAAGAACAGAAAAAATAAACTTTAAGGCAAAAATCTTTGCTACAAATAGAGGGTCACTTCGTAATATTAAAAATATTCAATTCACTTGGAAGATAAAATGATTCTAGATTTGTGTATGCACCAAAAACATGACTTTAAATATGAAAGCAAATTTAACAGAATTACAAGGAGAAATAGACAAATCCATAATTATAGAGGGAGATTTTCACATTTCCAATTCAGTAACAGCTAGAACAAAGGAACAAAAAAATCCAGTAATGATATAGAATGTTTGGACAACATGATTAATAAGCTTGACTACAAATAGACACAGCACTCAGATCAAGACCTTGTTAGGCCATGTCCTCACTCCTGTGGAAGAACACATATTTAGGGTCATGAGATTTTCATTTCTTAACCATCCTTCCATTTGGAGCACACATGCAAGCAAGAGTAGAAAAAAACCCTACAATGCAGACCAGTTTCTACCTCACACAGAAGACTGTAACATCTTTGAGCTCAAACCCTGAAGACGCACAAGATTAATGTTCATCCAGCCCTAATCCTATCAGTTTGGTATTAGTACTACAGATTGTATTCTTTTCATTAATTAATTTTGTGATTGACTTTGATGATAACATTGTCTAAACTTAGACCCCTTCTTGTTAGAAATGTAGAAATCAAAAGTATTAATTATTGGGTTGGCCAAAAAGTTCGTTCGGGTTTTTCCATAACATCTTACGGAAGTATTTTTTAAGTTACCGTAATTTTGTTAACTCGTCAATCTTACGAACAGGATTTAGGGGACTCTTCAGGGCCTCCCGACTCACAATTTAAAACCTTTGTAAGAAAAGCCTCAGATTTCAAGTAGTGCTACATAAATATATAAAATTACTGGGACTTCCCTGGTGGTCTAGTGGTTAACACTCCACACTCCCAGTGCAGGGGGACCGGGTTTGATCCCTGGTCAGGGAACTAGGTCCCGCATGCCTCAACTAAGAGCCCGCATGCCGTAAGTAAAAGAGCCTGCATGCCGCAACTCGAGATCCCACATGCCGCGTCTAAGACCCGGCGCAGCCAAATGAATAAATATTAAAAAAAAATAAAATTACTATGAAAAAAAACCTTTGGATTTAAAGGCAATCGCCAGTGCCTTGCAAATAGTAAGTATTCTACAAACAAACAGTATCTATTAAATGGGTATTTCTACTGTAAAAGACAATGTCTTTGGGAAAGCAGTACTGCCACCGTAGGTGCCAGAGGGGTGACATGTGACTACACTGGGAATGAGGAGGAGGATGAAGGAACACTTGATAATGTTTTTTTGAAGAAGAAGGTTTTCAATCCCTCTTTTCAACCTTTTCTATATATGTTTGGTCAGTTGTCTCTACGAGAGGAATTTTTAATACTGTGCTGGAAAATTGCCTGTAATAAGTATTTTAAATTATGAAATGGCTTTCCTCTTTAAAGAATGAAACCAAGACTCAATCCGAAATACGCATTTTGCTATACCATCATCTTTATTACATCAGATAGAACTCTTGTAATCAATATAGTACATAAAAACAAGTGAGGCAAAGACATTTGGAGGAATTCCATTTATTGTGGATGCATTTTTCACAATATATATTTATTGCAGCGATCAATTATCAGTGAAAAATATCGTGTTTATAAAATTTTTAGGAATGGCAGATTCACAGAACATGCTAGTCACCTTGCAGTTTTACTTCTTAAAAAGATAACAAAGAGAATTGTAATCAAACAAGTAAACAAGGAATTTATTTTTCAAAAAATTAAATCCAAACTGAACAAAATTCTACCCTAAAACTTATTCCATCCAAATATTGGAATAAAAGTCAGGATCGATCGATATATTCTCTTCTTAAATTTAGACTTTCTAGAAAAAAATATATACTAGTGATCAGGAGAAGCTCTTATTCAAAAGTACAACAAAGAAATGTTATCTCGCCATAGGCCTTAATTCAAACTTCGATCCATTTCACTCGAATGCTGGGAGTCAATGCCAACTCAGGCACTGCATGTGAATTCTAGTTCATCTTATCATAGACTTACGTCTACTCTGTCATGGATGGGTGACTTGTGCAATATTGCTGGCTTTACTTTCTTTGGCCCAGATGTGCTAAAAGCTAGAGGATTCAACAACTCTACTGATTTATGAGGAAAATGGACTTTGGAAGGCACTGGTCACTCCTCATGCCAGCCCTACCCTGGCTAGCTCTCCCAGGGGAACACTGTGGATTAGAAAAGAGTCATGTGGGAGGCTCCCTCATTGTGGTAGGAATTGAGACTAAGACAATTTTGGTAAGTCATGAGGTATACGTTTATAGAACTACACTATATGTATATCTCTATGCTAGAACATATTGCCAAGACACTGGAGTACTCTTTTATCATCTATTGTGAAGAATAGATGAACGCTTACAAGCTAAAATAAGATCTGATACCTGGATTGTGTGTGTACAAATGACGAGTTGATAGACTCTTAGGGAAAAAGGTAAAACTAATAAAAATTACATATATTTTTTGAAAGTTCAACACATTATCAACTTATGGCAAGTGCCAATGACTAATAAAGGTAGAAAAGTTTAACTAAAAAGATGTTTCAGTATGTTAAAGATGGAAGTACTGTCATGACTCCTAAATATTGGCTTTTGCTTACTTTTCTGCTTCCAGAGATCAGCCAAAGTTGGTCATAGTACACCTATTCATGGAATTCCAATCTGTACAACTTTGTCACTAAAATTCTCGTCTTTAAATTTTAGAGAAGGAAGAGACCTCAGACATCATCTAAGCCAACCGATTGTGAGCTTGATTCTTAAGAATGAAGTTTGGAGCAAGCTTTGAGATTTAGTACAATTCACACTGGACTTCAAGACTGCTTTTAATTATAAACTAAATACTATGCTTTATAGAAAATGTCAATTCATTTTGACACTTCTAATCTCTTTCTTATAGGTTATTGGGCATTGGAAACATATCGATACCTATTCTGCCATGTTTCTATTGGCAAATATGAAATATTAATATAATATTGTGATTTTTAATTTTTAAAAAGCAGTGATATTGGCTAGTTACAGGGACATACTGCTAAATATAATAGCCTAGCACATAAAAAAGCTTTCTACCGTTAGTGTGTTTGTATACGTGTATGCACATACATACATGATCACGTCATCTAAAATGTGGTTCACTATCACTACCAAAGAAATCCACAAAGCAACCAACCTAAAGAAATCAGTACCACTGTCAGCTAACATCAAAATCCAATTTAGATATTCATCAGCATGAAAAAAGTAATACCTTAACAGTACATCTTTTTTTTTAAAGACAATCATTATTGTAGTATCTAAAATCTGAAATGGGTTACTTTCACAAAGTGTTATAATTGCCTACTAAGATAATTTCTTCCATGCTTTGTTCTAAAGTGCAGAAACAACATGATTTCTGTATTTAAAAAACAAACAAACAAACAAAACACTATGGTTCATTTTTCTGGATACTGCACACATTCCTCAGGCAATTTTCAACTTGAATCTCCTTTTGTTGACTTCCGATGTGGTTGATATCACTGTTCAGACACAGAGTTATGATGATCAGTAGAAAAGTCTCTATTTCACAGCATGGGTTTCTTTAGAAACAGGCTCCTGTGCAAAGGCAATACTTTTACCATGAACATCTCTAGACCGTGATTATTAAATATAGTGATAATATACATGGATTTACTGGGATAATGAAAAACAAAACAAAAGGAAATGAACCCAATTTAGTAAATCAACATAAATATAAAACAGAGCAAATTAGCCCTCTTCAACTGAGCTGGTCCAGCATCTTGAACGGCTACTTTGGGTTCTTTCTTGAACTGTCTCAAACCTGCTAAGAGAAGAGAGCTTTAAGTCGTCAGGCCATGGTGTTTCAGCCAGACATTTTGTGTCAGAATTTAAAAAAAAAAAAAAAAAAAGAATGATAATATGGCAGGAATAAATGTCTATGAAAGGGAGGATTATTTTTGGCATTCTATTCAAATATGCTCCTCTTCTTTCAGTCTATCCTTTCTTCTGTTGGTTTTTTTGCTTTCCTCTTTCTTTCTTCTTTATATTCCCCTTTTCATATCTTGATCTTGAGCCTTCCTCATGGCATTCAGGGTCAAGGAGGTTTTTTATTTATTTATTTATTTATTTATTTTATTTTATTATTTTATTTTTTTGCGGTACACGGGCCTCTCACTGTTGTGGCCTCTCCCGTTGCGGAGCACACGCTCCGGACGTGCAGGCTCAGCGGCCATGGCTCACGGGCCCAGCCGCTCCGGGCATGTGGGATCTTCCCGGACGGGGGCACGAACCCGCGTCCCCTGCATCGGCAGGCGGACTCTCAACCACTGCGGCCACCAGGGAAGCCCAAGGAGGTTTTTTTAAACACTACTTACTACAAGGGCCAGGACTCTATAATGTGTGTTCCAGGACAGGCACGCATGACTGAATGGCTGTCTCAGCCACATCAAGGCATGATGGTAAACTGGACTATGCTTATCTTTAGTTTTCTCCTATTTTTTCATTTCCTACCTCCTATTCTTATGCCCCTACCCTTGAAACTTATCTGACCAATGGTCTTATTGTACACCATTTCTTTCCCTCAGCTAGCTGCTAAAAATTCTTGCTGAGGTATTCACAAATGTTAAAGTGTTATGAATCTGCAATTTCAAATGTGTTGTATAGTTTCATTTCAAAGGGATTACTGCATGATACTAGTAAATTTGACATTTTGGACCAAAGGAGCTACCTACTTTGCTACCTCACAAACTCAGCTCTGGGCCTGCTGGTTATGTTATTATTATTACTGTAGAAAGAGTTTTGTGGTATAGACCAAGGAGGAGGGGGCAGTATGTATGTGTATGAAGTCTCACCCTGTCACCGTCCCACATTGTACCACACACATTATTGCATAATTCCAGGGAGTACCATTCATGTTGTATGTGAGTGGTGTTCTCTGAGACCTACCATTCCAGATCATATCTTTACTCTACTTCCTAGAACCCTGGTTCAGAGGAATATTGTCCAGAGGGGATCTATTAAACTTGTGATGATGGCCTAGGGACAGCTGACACCCCCTACTCAGAAAGGAGACTATATAAACATTTAGACTGTCATTTCTGAAAGGTCATTTCGAGTAGGGTCATAATGGCTTAGGCCAACAAAAGTTCATTCTTTGTTTAAAAAAAAAAAGCTGAAAAATGATTCCCCTCCATTCCACCAGAAGAAAACTGTTCAAGGAGCTTTAGAACTTTACATTTTCTGCTGAATATGCAATCCTAAAAAAAAGCAGCATGTATAATGGTTAAGAATGCAGGCTCAGAACAGACTGTCTGAGTTTAATCCAGGCTTTGCTCCTTATTTGCTGTGTGACTTTGAGAAAGGTACTTAATCTCTCTGTGCCTCATTCTCCTTAGCTCTAAATGGGGGTAATAATAATGGTGATTGGAGAGTCAAATGAGATAATGTAGGTTGAGAAGTCATATAGTGGATGCTCATTACATGTTAGTGGTTTGTAATGGCGAAAATTATTACTGGTACTTTGAATATATTTAGCAATTATTTAGAAAACTTAACTAATAGAGGAGATGTAACACACTCAGGAAGCTGCACCAGACTTATCAGCACGTCGTAGAGCGTAGGAAAGAGGAAGCAATTCTCTCCCTTCGGTGAGTTGTAGAGATTCTTCAGTTGCCTTTGAGATGTTCTTCAGTCCTGAGTTTGCTTAAAAAGTGCTTCTGGGTATAGAGTTCTACATCAGCCCATAAGCAGTCTATTCTAATCTTACTTATTGTTGCTCTCTGATTTTTCTCTTTTCAATTTTCCCTCTACCAAAGGAGAAGACTGGAATTATTACTTGAATGGGGAATTAGGAGTTGAATTAGCTCCTTGTACAACAAGGAGCCCTACTTTTAGTTTGTGCATCACTTAGCTATCGACCAGAGGCCACTTTGTGAAGGATGAGCAGAAGGCCGAAGAAGGACAAATCCAAGCATTCTCAGCCATTAGTTTTCACAGGGCGGCAAATTTTGCTAACTTTTGAATGTTATTTCAATTTTTTGGCCGTATCAGCCTTGAGTCCTAGACTGCTGGCAATGTAACCCCTTAGAATGGTTTCAGAAAGCAGCTTTGAAACTACTCAAGGAGATAGACATTCTTTCCTAGGCGATCTGCAAATTCTGATTTCCAAGCCTGGACCTTGTAAGGAAATGTAGACCATGGTTATACCACACAGCCTTCTGTTTTCAACACCCCTACCACTATGGTGTTTCTAGAATGTCTTACGGGGAACCATCCCACGGATCTAGAGTATTTACCTTGTATGACTGACAAACCTACCATGCTGAAGGCTCCGTGACACTGCCTTTCTCTGTGCCATATACAAGGGTGGTTACCCAGACAAGACTCTGTGGATCAGCACTGTTTCTTTCTTTTTTTCTTTTTTTCTTTTTTTTTTTTTTTTTTTGCGGTACGCGGGCCCCTCACTGCTGTGGTGACACTGCCTTTCTCTGTGCCATATACAAGGATGGTTACCCAGACAAGACTCTGTGGATCAGCACTATTTCTTTCTTTTTTTCTTTTCTTTTTTTTTTTTTTGCGGTACGCGGGCCCCTCACCGCTGTGGCCTCTCCTATTTCTTTGTTGACCCTGGGACAGCATACTGCAGGATACAGCAGGAAAAGAACCTGTGAAAAACAAATCTTCCGGTAGATTACCTTAGTGGGGGAAGTGACTTTGTCCACAGATTGCTTTTCCCAGAGGTTCCGCTTGCCAGATACGTCTCCTGGCCTCAAATCCTAATGAAGAGAAAGCATAAAAAATTGATGGGTGGCTCTTTATATTTTCTGGCCAGGTCTAAATAAATCACCACATCTGCTGTTTGTTTATTTGTGTAACACACTTGATCCTAGTCATCTGAAATGGGTTGAATCAAAAGGATCGTTAGCCGTTGTTTGTTTTTATACGGACCCTGACCTATGCTGTGACACGAGAATGGGCTGAAACTATCCAGCATTTAGGTCCTGTCATTCACCAAGGACTTAACTGTTTATTGACCAGTAAAATTGGAATATAAGCATATTTAAAATGAGAGCCAATT
The DNA here is from genome assembly GCF_002837175.3 of Physeter macrocephalus. Classification (NCBI taxonomy): domain Eukaryota; kingdom Metazoa; phylum Chordata; class Mammalia; order Artiodactyla; family Physeteridae; genus Physeter; species Physeter macrocephalus. The sequence goes on from NC_041218.1 coordinate 18,515,378, forward strand.
TTTAACTTTCTATGTCCTGAGAAGTGAATCGAGCGTAGGTTAGTTTTAAATAATTTTGGGGGGGGGGTTGGATAAGGACCTCACCCCTTGCCAATTAACTTTTCTTTGGTGCCTTGCCCATGGCCCCCAGCCCTTATGACTTTAATGTGTACCAGCTGGACTTCCAACGGCCAACACTGCCTCTCTTTGCATGAGGACTTCCTCTGGCTGCAGATGCCCACTCTGCTCCCAGGAGGCAGGCTGGACATCCAGAGGGTTAACAGCCCCAGGAGCAGTCTTCAACCACTCACCCATGAGATTTGGTGCGAGAATATTCCTCAGACTCGCTCACGCCTCAGGTAGGATAACTCGGAAGCCTGTGTTTTGTGGTGGCGTTCAGGCTTTCCCAGCTGCATTATGTTTAACAGCCCATGTAGTGACTTGCTTAATAAGCATTCTTTATGGGCTGCCTTCTTTTCCTGCCTCACTTCCTGTAGTGTTTTCTTCATGTCTCAAGTAAACTACTTGCACACGAACCACTATTTTAGGGTTTGCTTCTGGGCAGCCCAATCTAAGACATTTTTCTAATTGCACTTTCCTCAGATTAAAATCATTTTGTGTTTCCTGAGGAGCAAGGGGTAATTCAGAAGTGTATCAGGAGCACCAAGCCCCGTGAAATTAAACATCTACTACAAAGTGTACCCATAAGAGACAGTGACAGTTGATGACATATGTGAGAACATGTAAAGACCTTGGGAAGAAAACACTAAAATATGATCGATGACAGCTATATATCTTTGAATCTTTATTTACTACCTCATGATTAATTTGGTTTGGATAAGGATCCAAATTTCTGTTTCCATTTACTCTTCTTCCGGCGTTTGCTTACATGAGTACTTGGCAAAGGTAGTTTGTAGAAAATAAATGTGTTTTGCTGAAATAGTAATGTTTATTTTGGCAAACCCTTTTCTCATTAGAAGGCAAAGCTAATAGCAACTACATTTAACCACGGACACCAGTCTAAATGGACATGTATTTTTTTTTAGTAGATACTATTGAGATTGCAACACTAGAAATGCACTGGTTAAAAATATTACCATGTGAAGCAGTTCAGATTTGCCTTAATCTTACGGAATTTCTGGATTTTCACTGTGACATGGATTCCTGATATTCTATTAGAGAGTTACACCTATTTAACTTGGAACCAGTAAGCAACAAATCAGATTGTTTTTGAAGAATTCCACTACATATGCCAATGTAAGTAGAAGCTGCCAAATTGTCTGGAAGACTGTTTTAAAAATTTGGAAACTATAATTAGGAACATGCTAATGGAAGCTCTGAAAAGTGGCTATTACTACTTTATTTATTTGTTTCATATAAGAAAAATATTTTTCTTTCACATGAATACCCTTCTACTAAAGAAAATGAACTGTATTTTCCTTGAATCCTACCTATGAATCTTTTGAGATCACTTAAAGAGTTTAAAGAGTCCATTTTAAGAAAATATTGACATCTGAGTGGTAAATTGACATTTTAAATCAAATGGGAAATATAAATGAAATTACCTGACCAGCCTACATTTTAGAGAAAGACCCACTCCAGAAGAAGAGGGAGAAATGAAGGCAGGGAAGCAGGTTTCCAGTCAACCAGAGATCAAAGAATGAAGAAGAAAATTCAGCTGAGAAAGACAATGTTGGGATTTTTTAAACAAAAAGAAAGACAAATTAGCATTTTAATTGCTGTATATAACAAGTAGTTTAGACACAACGAACAGACTAACCAGATACAACAGACACACTTAGAATTGAATTCCAGTTACAAAGTTACACTGAAGTCCTATAAATTCTACCCACAAATAGCAATAGACATCCCAGTAAAGAGTCAGTTGTAGATCAATGTTTAAATAAGTTACTAGTTTTCAGAGACCCAAATAATATTGATTTGACAAGCTTTTGAGCACTTTTAATTATATGAAAATTAATGCATAACTAGTAGCAGAGGATGGTTTTTCTCTTCAGTGAATTTTAGAACTGGACACTAATCCCATGGATTACTCTTTTCCTGGTTCTCGAGGTTTCACTGGGTGAGCACTATTTTGGTAAAAGAATTTCTCTCTGATTTTTCCTTAATGGCCACATGCCATACATCTGCAAACACAAACCCAGGCTTTCCCTTTCACCCATACACGCCAAGGAATATAAACAAGGGGTTGAGAATAAATCACCTCTGGTCCCAAATTAGAAGGGAGCCTTTGGGAGCCTCCTATTTGCTGCTGTCTTTAGGTAATCCTCTGACATCCTGGGTTCAGGGTCAGTCTGACCAGAATCCCAAGGGTGTCAAACTCACATGCCTGCCATGAAGAGCCAGGCTGGAAACACATGCCTGAAGAGGCTGGTGTAAGAAAATTTTAAAAAAGAAGGAATCAACAACTTAAAGAATGCATGCCTCCACACCTTAAAAACATGTTCAAATTATAATTTAAAAGAAGGAATATAAAGCACAATGGCCCTGACTACACAGATCTTAGCTGCAGGCCGCCAGTGTGAGACCCCCCTGGACAAGACCTAGACAAAAATCTTTGCTTGACCTGTCTTTCTAAGCTGCCTTCCGTGACTTAACCTTTTGCCTGACAGGTTTTATGTATCTGCAGGATCTGTCCAGCCCTTTCCAGCAGTTTGGACATTTTCATTTCTTTTCTGCTGGATCTGTAGTGTCTGTGAGTTACCCTCCTGCCTTACTAAATTCCAAGTTGTATCTTTCCCCAAAGAGACTGCCATACTGCTATTCATGACGTGGCACATTGCTGGGCCTACTGCTCTTGGGGTGTGCACAAAGCTCAAAGTTATATATTAAGTACGAGCTACTCAAACTGCCCTTTTATTTACAACATCAATTACACATCGCTTTGTTTCAACCTGGCCTTTATTCAGGAAGCCACACTAATCTACCAAATCCAGTGGGACATGGGGAAAAAGAGATCATTATGATGTATACTACTTGCCACATTCTTCTTGCCTTTTCTCCTCTATCCTCTAGTAGACGGTCTAGCAAATTACTTACTAAATATTAGATAAAGCAGGCAATGATTTTGTAATTTCCCTGTAATGCCTTTTTGTCCTGCCATTTTTAGGCGGCCATCAATAACTCCAGAAAATGGGGCTTTCTGTGGAAACCTTGACTCATTTATACCTATTGTAATAATAACTGTATTGAATCTTTTTAACCCTCCCATTAGGGTGACATAGTGATAGGCTTATCGGTTAAAGTGTTGATAGAAGAGTATGGGTCAAGTCCTGAACCAAATACATGAGTATAATCTGGGATAGAAATGAAACAGGTTGCAAATACATGTGAAAAAGTGACCATCTCCTTTAGCAATGTACCATACTCATCAAAGAAGAAAAACATATACCCTTTTCTCTTTATCTTTGCTGTCGTGAGAAACCTTCAGTGTGTCCACGAACTTGCTGAACTTGTATTATATGCAGTGTTTTGGGGGAGAGGGTCTTTACATTTCATTAGGTTTTCAAAGGCGTCCATAATTCAAAAAGGTCAAAGGCGTCCATAATTCAAAAAGGTTAATAATCACTGATCTGGAACCACAAAACTTTATTTAAACTGCCATTTAAAAAATAATTTCCACTCTTTATGTCACCTGGGGTGTTGGGGAAACTTGAGGCACTAAAGATCACATACCTTGTGGGTATGATCCCTCACCTCGACTGTCTCCTTTTATAGGGCCCCTTTCCTATATCTACTGGGAGAGGAAAAAGATTTTCCTTTCAATATATTAAGACTGTCCAATTGTAAATTGGGTTTACATTAGTTTTATACCTCTTGTGAGGCCCGTATGCAGAGAATCTCAAGCTGAATATTAACTGACTACGAGGAATTATATCCAAGAAAAGTATGGAAATATTTCCATTCTTTTCTTTTTAAATTGGAAAAGTGATAAAACTTTAGTGAATTTGGAGATTAAATATAGAGCAAAGGGATGCCACTAAATGCTCAACAGTGCAGAGGCCTAGGATTTGGAAAGCTGTTCTTCTACCTCTGGAATGGGGCAGTTGTGACAGTTGAGCTTTTGCTGCCTTGGGCACCAACAAAGGTATAAAAGCCAACTTGACAGAGAAAGTTCACCAGTATACAGTAGGGAGCTTAATAAGGTTTTTGATTATAAGGATAAATGCAAGGCAATGACCAAATACAGTCAATGAAAAGGTTAAAAGAATATTTTTATAGTAAGATAGCCACACTTAATAAGAACATTTTAAATTTCCAAAAATAACATTCATAACCAGTTTTTATAGTTTCTCGTTTTACGGTTGTTTTTTTTAAAAATGGCTTCCCTTTGGAAGTGTTGACAAGAAAATTACAGCAATTATTTCAACAACTACCCAGTAACTGTATTTTTGTGTTAAGTTACAGAAATTAGGCAAATTAGAAAACATGGGTTCAAATAGCCAACATACACATTCTTTTGGGAATAAGTCTAGAGGTGCTCTTGACAGAGAAATGGCCAAGATAATTTGACATTTTCATTTTCAAATTCCTATCTGTAATTTACAGAATAGAAGCTAAACATGCAGACCAGTTAAGAGTGTAAATGTGAACTGCCTCAACCTTCTGGGTGGAGAGGTGATGGTCCCATTTTACCTTCTGGGTGATTATAGTGCTTGGGACTGTTCCCTCGCAATCTGAAGCCCTCCTTGTTTGTTATTCAGCAGTCACGACCAAGAACAGGGGCCTTGTTTTTCCCAGGCAAATAGACCAACAGCCTGTTTTCTTCTGTTGCTGGAAGCTGAGCTATGAGAGAAATTCAGAAGAACCTGGAGCTACTTACAGAAGGTTTGGGAGCAGGTGACTTGTTTCCATCTGGGGTTTTGGTTAGCCATTCATTGATGCGGCTGGAGACCCCCACCTTTAAGCCGGCTGTTTCCTACAAAAGGCCAAGCATCTAATATTAAAGGAAAAAAAAAAAAAAACCTACCTGGAAAGAAAATTTCAAAGCAACCTCAAAATATTATCCAGTATTATTTCACATAACACTGATCAATTATTAATCATTATGTTAAATATTTTGACAAAAATAAACCTTAAACCTGATACTTAAAGAGTATGTTATCTGGTGTTCTTCCCCCTGCACTTCTCCTACCCCCAACCCCAAGGTCAGTGATTAACTCCGGGAACTGTATTTAGAGGCCTGTGGCCAGAACACAGTGCATAGTCTATTAGCCTCAGGAACACATTTTTCCTGAGCTTGCTTTTTGGTCATTGCAAAAGAAAGTAAGAATTATACCTTTTTCACTGCTTTTGTAATTAACTATGTGATTCCTAAAAAAAAAAAAAAAAAAAAAAGAAAGAAAGAAAAAAGAAAAAAAGAAAAACCCAACCTCCAAAATTAAAAGATGGCAATCCTCTGCTCACCTTATTTGGCGTGCCTGATGCAGTGGGTGATGAGAACACATTGCCTTTCTCCCACATGCTCTTGATGTTGCGGACACCTTCGGCAGGAACAGGAAGGTCCGAGGCTGCTGGCTTCGTAGGTTTTGCAGTTTTTGTTCCCTGAAGTATGTGAATTATTTTTAGGATTGGTGCTGGTAAGTTTGCGCTCGTAAAACTATAGTAAGCTTGTCTTCTTCAACACTATCACTTAACAAATTCACTGTGTAAATGGCTTCACCAAAAATGAGAGTCATAATTTCTGTTGTGAAAGTACATTCTGATGACATCTCTACCTCCAAATAAACCATTGTATCTCCTTCAGAGGATCTTTCGAAAGTGAAATATGCTTTTCATTGGGACTCCATTTCTTGTTAAGGTGATATGCTACTTCATTGCTACAACAGACACTTCTTGAGTGCCTGCTGTGTGCAGGGCACTGTGCTAGGCTCTGGGGACGTGGTGGTACGCAAGACAGTCCACTCTGTAAGCTGCAGTGGACTGACATTAATAGGAGAGACAGTAACTAGTTATACACTCTTATTTCACATTGCAGTAAGTGCTATGAAAGACGAGTGTCGTGCCGTAAGCACGCCAAGAGAGCACACGATAGGACAATGGTACTTAGTTTAGGGGGGCAAAGAAGGCTACTCTGAAGATGTGACATTCAAAGCCAGATCTGATGGAAGACTTGAAAGAGTCTGGTGAAGGAAGGAGAAAACACCGTTCCACACAGAGCTAACAGTACATGCCAAGGACCAGAGACGGGGGTGTGCTAAAAGACTGAAAGACTGAGAGACCAACGCATGGAGATTGGAAGGAGGAATGAATGGGTGTAAAAAGAAAGGTGTGCCTTCAAGATACTTTTCCAGCAGTAGGGATGGGCGTACCCCAAATCATGCAGTTTCTCTCCTGGTCCTGCTTTGGGGCCTGTGGCATGTGTCATCAAGGTGGGCAGCCAGGGTGAGTGGCACCATTGCTGGACTATGTGAAACCTGAAGCCACAGTTTTGGCTTCACTAACCCTGTTAGAGCTGTGATCAATTCAACCACAGAAAATAACTATCTGCAATTTGTCTTATAATTTAGTGGCCATTTAATCTTCTGAAAATCTCCTCTTGAATGTTAAGACTTGATTATTCACTTGATAAATCATCCAGACCTCTCTCTCTCTTATTCCCTCTTATCATTTGTTATGAGCTACTTTATAGGTATCTCCACTCTGCAGTACAAAGGAGAGGAGAAATCAAATCAAACCGATCCAGTTACTTCATAGCAGGCAACTAAAACCACTGACTAAAGTCTACACAAAGGAGAAAAAAACCAGGATCACATCTTGATCAATGGCACCCTACCCTCTTAGTGCTTTGGTACTTGGAAATATAGTACATTATTTCTGAATAGAGTGACACCCCTAGGTCAACTGGGTGGAAAAAATGTTGGATTAGACAGAAGCATAAAACTATGATCCTTCATATATAAAACAATCAACTTGAAATGCATTAAATTCCAGCTGGCTATCATCTTTATATTAATTTATACTACCAATTTATTTGATAATAAAAGTTTTTATAGATAAAAGAGGACTAATCATGGTTGTAAGGGACCTGTTTAAACTATATATGGGAACACCTTTTATAAGGAATTAAGAATATTGAAGATACACTTGTGAACACATAAGTAATATATTTAAATAACAATAAACTCATTCATTAAAAAAAAGTAACACCTTCACTAAAGAATACAGGTGGAAAGTAGTAAACAATAATTTATTTAAACCTCTTCTATAATGTGTCTTTATTATTGTTTTCTCTCTAACTAGTTATAAAACATCATTAACACGCTAACACTACTGGACTTGATTATTGTCCTGTTTCTATGATTATTTATATAATCAGAGTTGATTTCTGTTTGACCATAACTCTGAGGACATCTCTCACCTCAATTGCACTGGTGTATTGCTCCAGTCTGCTGTCAATCTTGGAGACTACTGCTGCTTGGTGAGTTGATTTAACACCACTGCTAAGTAAACAAACACACACATACATACGTAAAAACAAGAGAATTTTTCCATACAGATAATGGCTATGAGTTTCAATTCAACAATCAACCGTATTACCTTTTCTGCACAGACTTATTCAAAAATTCCGCTCGCTCTTCTATCTAGGAATTGGACAAAAATAAAACCAGTTAATATTTTCAGTTTATAAACAGTGTTTCTCAGCCCATACTACTATCTTCCCTGAACCTGGGGAATAAAAGTACCAAAGAGTGTCAAAGAGTATGAGGGTGCTGTGCACAGCACCCCTGCTAGAGGCGAAAACTACGTACAAGGTATTTGATAATGAGGTTTGGGAGACGAAGGCAGGACTGGCAGAAGATAGAGAAATATGAAGTTCTGGAGACAAAGACTAGACAAAATGGAATTAAAATGCCTCTGAAATAATATAAATCCAGGGCAAAATAATTACATTTCAAGACTAAAACAATTTTTTTTTTTGCTTTCTGATGTACTTGAAATTTTTTTCCATTATTTTTTATTGAGGTGTAAATGACATATTACATTACATTAGTTTTAGGTATACAACATAACGATTTGATATTTATATATATAAGAAAGGTAACCAGGAACTGTGAACTATTCACTTACTGTTTAGCCTGATTTTCTAATTTGATAGCTGTCAAACCTATTGCTGAACTGAATTTGCCCTGAGTATAGGAGATGGGGGGTGGGGATGAGTGAAACTGGGGCACAGCTCATTGGGAATGGCTGAGGCCTCTCATGAAGGCCCTATTAGTCCAAGTGGGAAATAAGCAAATAAGCCCAGAGAAACCGCTATGGACATACACCGATGGGCAGTTTAGTCACTTTTAATAAATTCTTTTTTTAAAAGCCAGAAATTTTGCTACAACTAAAGCTGCTAAATCAAACATTATATTTTACTGAAACTGCGTCACTCAAATCCGGATGTTCTTTATAAGTCAGCAAATATTTGTTGACTCCTCACGATACCCAACTCCAGGCTAGAAATGTCCTCTGCCACGCATCACCTATCATCAGCAACTAGTAAAAGCTTCTTTGCATATGACTGCATGTGCAAAGCACACAGGTCCATCTTCTGCCCTGTTCAGGGCATCCAAGGAATCTACTAGGCTACAGCTACCCTAGGCTGGTGTGGTTGACCGTCCCCTACAATCTTTAAGATGTCACGGCTTTTTCTGGACTGTTGGCCTGGGACTCATGGATTAGTAATAAATACCCTTAAGCTTTTTGGAAAACATGCTTCACTCCTAATATCAGTCGAATAATACTTTTAAAGATGTTAGTTAGGGCACTTCATCCTTTCCAGTGATTTCTTACAAAGATAAAATCAAACGCATTAAACATAAAACTTTATGCAATAGAATGCTATAGGTATCCCTGAGTTTATGAGATGTAAAGGGTCTTAAATCTTATTTTTCTGATTTTAACATAAACTTAGAAGTGCATTTCTGGAGAAAAAGTTCCCAGTTGAATGAGGTAAAACACATTAGAACCACGCAATGCGCTGGCACTTTTAATATTATTCACCCATCTATCCATCCTGATTTAACCCTGCCAACCTGTCAGTCAAACAACCAACCAACCAATAAATTACATGTGAGTACCTATTATATAAAGTTGAACACCCAACGATGTGTAAGACAGGGTTCCAATTCTTTAAGGAGTCAGTAGGGGAGACTAGTAGAACACATAAATGAAAAATTTTAAATTCAGTGGTAGGTACCATATTAAAGATAAGAAAATGGGGGAGTTTGAGAAGGCTTTTCAGATGTTCTGGTATTTGAGCTGAGATTTGTAGTTTATAGTTCACACAGCTCTATAAATGAGTTCATGAAAGTGAGGGTGGGAGTGCATGAGTTAGAGGGGAGAGGACATTTCTAGCAGAGCAAACACATATACAGAGATTTGGGGAACCAAGATGCATGTAGAGTGGTGGGACTGAAGAATGGAGAAACGTTCAGCGTGGGGGAAGGCCGGTGGAGAGGGGAGGCAGAGATGAGACTTGTTCTTTGTAGCACCTCTAGCATCGTTCTGACTCGGGGATCATCTTCTTAACCTTGGCCATCACATTTGTTGACATTACAGAGGCTCTCAGACTCTACCTTCTCCTTTTGTATCTACAATATTCAATACAGCTTGACTTCATTATCACATTTTATCAGGATTTACCATCCATTACTGATGTACTCTTGTTGGAAAATTCCTCCCCTTAGTGACTCTGGGTAATGTAACAATTTGTACTAAATTTGTAAATTAAATCTCCTGCGTAAGGAGTTTAAAGGGGGAAATTGGTTCTTCTGAAGACCAAGAGGTGGCAGTGTTGTCCCAGTAAAACTCAGGGGAAAACCCCACACATTTCAGCAAACGGGCGCTCTCCTTACTCCACACTCCTTCCACCACCAGTATATGAAAACAATAATAATAAAAACAAAATTCTAAATTTAATTTACTTAAAACCTATTCTTTGCATGTCTTATGTAAGAAAAATCATTCACTGCTAGCATAATTTAACTATGAGAAACCAGGTTCTGATCTTCTCAGACAAGGAATATAAGTCATGAGAAATTAACAAAATACACCAGTTGATAATATCTTGAGGTCAAATATCAAATGTCTCTCCTCCCACTGGCATTTGACAATGTTAGCTTGTGACCATTTATAAAAGTTGCAGGGCCAAGAGTATCCATAGTTGCAGGAATTCAATTGTAGGACATGAAATTAAGTTCTAACACAAGAGCCACAGCAGGTTCTTCAAGGCACATACTATGGAGAAAAGCACTAGACTGTCTGTTCTTGAAAGCATGTCTCTGTTTCACAGAAATTAAAAATGTGTTTTTTCTTTTCTACGTACAGCTTTGATTGCTCACACGTGCCTCTCTACCAGAGTGAGTAGACAAATGGCTTTCTGGGAACCCAGGAGTCTGGTTGATGGAAACACTAGAGAAGTTAAGTTGGAAACTAGGTAGACAGATGTTTGCAGGAGGATGGGTTGCGGTTTGTTCGGAAGAAAAAAGAGTACCAATTCGAAGTCTAGATGACTACTACTTTCCTCATGTTCCCAAGACAGTTCAAGGAGAGCTTAGCTTGCGTGGCATTTGAAGGAAGGTTGAAAGAGAGAGAACATGGTTTTCTTTAATTATTGATGAGCCAGGAATCAAAGGAGCCCGGCTGAGGAGGGACCCGGTGCCGGCACAGGGATGGCCTGACCTGAGCAGGGCCTGCCTTTCTCTTCTTTCTCCTACAGCAGGGGTAGGCAAACTATGGCCCATCTGCCCATGTCCTCCACCCACCCAAAAGCTAAGAACATTTTACATTGTTAAATGGTTGGAAAAAAATCAAAAGAATATTTTGTGACATAGGAAGATTCTATGAAATTCAGATTTCAGATCCGTAAATGAAGCTCACCTACTCAACAAAGCCTCTCTCCTCTTTCTGCTCCACTCAGAGACCTCGCTGAGCTGGTGGTCTGCACTTCATTACCTTTGCAATTCTTGAATTCTCCTGAGGCGGTCAATTATATTAGTGCCCGAGGGGCAGGGACCTCGCTTGGTGCTTCTCGCCTTCATAGCACATAGCGCACATTAGATTTGTTATAAATATCAAACATTAAATAAGAAAATCCCCCTGTGGTTTAGTTGGGATTCCCCCTGAAGCCGCTCTTAAGACGAGGGTTCAAGTATAAGGAGTTTATTTGGGAGGAGTTAGAACTAGGGTGGACTGGGACCCAGACCATTCTAAAGACTAAGTGAAGTTATCTAGGGATAAAACATACTGTTTTTCATGTGAAACAGGTAATAACTGTAAAACGTAAGTAACTGGCTTTGGATCATTTTAGTGTGGACATTAGACCTCACACACAATGATAGATGCACACATTAACCAGCTGGCGCCTGGCTATGATTCTATACGGGCTTTACCTGTTGTCAGTGCTTTGTAGCCTAGCGAGGTTGAAGGAAAATGAGGATAAAATCAAAACTGCTCAAAGTTCCAATCCCTGAAGATTCATTCACTCATGCATTCATTCAATAAATACTTGTTGAGTATTTTCACTGTGCCAGGTACTCAAAACATGCTAACTGTATAAGCAAAAATATGTATTTGAGTCTGCGCTCTTGTTCCTCCATGGCAACCATCCCATCATCTCCCTGAGTCAGCTCCTTCCTGCTCATTCTCTTCTCTTTCAGCAGCACTTCCAAGTCACTAGGAATTATGCTCTATGAAGGCAGTAGTCGGACCAAACTCATCCTGGCAAAGGAGCCTATCAGAGAGTCACATTTCATCTCCTCCCATGGTAACAGCTTTAAAATTTGACATGTACCATTTCCAGCTGTGCTGCTCTTAATAATGACAAAGGAAAAAAATGAACATTAGCCTGAAAAGCAGCTTAAACCTTTAAAATATATTTGCCCACTTTATAAAGTTTAAACGTTTCCATTTTTATTTGCTCAAAGTAATAAGGCATGTGGAGGGCGTGGGTCAGTGAGATCCAGAGATAATCACCAAAGGTCTTTTTAATGTATACCAAAGATCTAATATAAACAACAGACAAAAATTTCTCCACTTTATTTCTCTCTTTTCTATATCTTGAAAAAAAAAAAAAGAAGCTGTGAAATTGCTGAAAGAAGGAGCAAAAAGATAAATGAAGCAAAACATCGAATAATCAATAACTAAATCAGGGGCTAAAATCACATTTCTATTATATTTTAATAGACATATTATAAGAAGGTTTTCTGGGGAAAAAAATACCTTGAGAGATGAACCTTTAGGAGTGAAACACTTGAAGGGCTTCTTGTCGTCTGATAAGCCATCTTCTGGCATCTTCTGGCGTTTCTCAGCAGCTTCTGCCCTTCGCCTTTCAATCTCTTCCTTTAGCCTCCTCTTCTCTTCCTAAGAGAGAAAGAGCAAATAACAAAGACGTCAATATCAGCTTCAAGACAAAAGGAAAGAGTGCTGTAGGGGAAAGCATAGTCCCAGAGGAAGAAGACCCAGGTTCTAGAAAGGATGCTATCCCTTCCTCAAGGGTGGCACCAGAGGTTAAGCCTGAGCTTGTGAGTCTAACTGTCGGCAAGCACTCTGCGCTGCCCCTTCTCAACTGTGCGACCTTGGCCATGTTACTTACCTGCTCTGTGCCTAGGTTTCCTCATCTGTAAAATGGGGATAATAATAATAGCCACGGACTAGGGCTTTACCAAGGACTAAATGAGAAAGCCCATGTAAAATGCTTAGACCAGTGCTCAGTATGACAATCATCATGTCATCATCATCCTGTCAAGTCATCTAAGACTGACCTTCCATTTTGTGCATGTAAAGTAAGAATCCCTTCTGCCTGCCTCCTAGGAGAGCTGCGAAGACAAATGAGATGATTTATGTGCAACGTTATACAAATGTATGTTACTATATTTACTAAATTGTACAAGATACGATTTCATGGTTGTCCCCACCTCAGTTGAGTAGATTATTTTAGATGGTTTGACAAACCTGAAATGGTGTAGATATTGCACCCTAGTGGTGAAATCGCAGATGTTTACAATCTGTCTCATTAGCCCCTCTGTGCCTTCACTCCTGGCCTAAAATACTCTCCCCTGTCTTCTCATCAAGCTGCATAACCTCTATGAACAATTTTCTGAGAGATTTATGTAGTCTTTGTAGTTTTCAAATTGGATGTTCTCAAGCAGGAACCGGATGTTCATCTCTTGCAGAAAGATCCTGTGTGTTACAGACTGAATATTTGTGTCCCCCCAAAATCCATATGGTGAAATCCTAACCCCCCAAAGTGATGGTATTAGGAGGCGGGGCTTTGGGGAGGTGATTAGCTCATGAGAGTGAACCTTTATGAATGGATGGTGCGCTTGCAAAAGAGGCCCCAGGGAGCTCTCTTACCCCTTCTGCTCTGTGAGGACACAGTGAGAAGACTGCCATCTGTGAACTGGGAAGTGAGGTCTAACTAGACAGAGAATTTGCTGGACTTTGATCTTGGACTTCCTAGCCTCACAACTATGAGAAATAAATTTCGATTGCTTATCAGCCACCCAGTCTATGGCAGTTTGTTACAGCGGCCAGAACGAAGACACAGTGCTCGGTAGGAGGTTAGACCAAATCATCTCCTAGGTCCGATCCACTTCTCAGAGTTCACGTTTCTCTTCTGCTTTCATTGATATTCTGCTCCTCTAGAGAACAATAATAACAATCATGATAACTATGACTTCCTGAGTGCCTATTATGTACAAGGCACCCTGAATACAATGGTTTAATCATCGCCACAATCCTGAAAGTAGATAGTTCACAGTTAAGGAAAAGCCGTCTCAGAGTAGTCCAGTGACTCTCCCAAGGTCCCAGCTTGCCAGTGGCAGAGTGTCTGATTCTAAAGCGCTATCATCCCAATTACTTCCTAACCAAACATCATTGGCTCATTAAGAGCTGGAGTTGAAAGAGACCTTGAAATAATTTATCCAAACTTTCCACAGTTCAGGGAATGTTTGTACAGGATCCATGCTGGAAAGTCATCTAAAGTCTTTTTACCTATTTTTGAATGATGGGAGATCACTATCTCCAAAGATTTGTGGGAAAAGCTCTAGGCTGAGTTGGAGAAGCTGGGTCTCAGTACCAATTCTATCACTTATTAGTCAAGTTAACTTCACACAGGTTACTCAAACTATTTGATTCCCACTTCTTTGTCTATAAAATGAGAATAATGTACCTCAGGATGAAAGGAAAAAAATGCACCTTGTAAACTGTAGCAATGCTTACAGTAGTTGGTTAAGCACTTGTTCAGTTTTCAAAATTTGCCTTCTTGTAACTTTATCTCTTGTTTTCAGTTCTGTTTAAAAAGACAGAACAAATTCATCTGTTCATAATTACAGGGTTGCTGCTACGTGCCTGGCGCTGGGCTGGGTGCTGGGTATACAGTAACGAACAATACTGTCACTGCCTGTGAAAATCTAGTTACTTACTCTTCCACTTAAAACACCCCAAAAACTATTTTTGAAAATCTTCTCTATAAAACCTCTTCAAATATCAAAAAACAACTATCATGATCATGTGACTCGGTTCTTGTAACCAACCTACAGACGTTTTCATCCTTCTCTGCTAACTGTTCTTTATTGAGGGACATTACAGGGTCATGGATTAAGACAAGTGGGACCTGGGGAAAGTTACAAAAACCTCTCTGTGCCTCAGCTTCCTGATCTGTAAAATGGGGATGAGAAGACTACCCATATCAGAGAGTTCTTAGAATTGCATAAACCAATGTGGATAAAAGTTCTGGAACCATGCCTAGCACACAGCAAGCTGATTAATCTTCAAATGTATTTGTAAGAATTCATGTTCAAAAGAGCAGCAGCAGTTCACCTGGGAAGAAACTATTTCCGGGCTGGAAGGGTCACCAGAGACACGTCCTCAGGGGCTTGGGTAAGATAAGGCGCCTGACGGGCCACGCTGCACCCGCCTTACCTCCTCTCTGACTTTTCGCTCTGCTTCCTCCTGCTTCCTCCTCTGCTCCTCCTCCTCCAGGACCTTCCTTCGCTCCTCCCTCTTCTTCTTCAGCTCCTCCAGCTCCAAGGCTGCCTCCTGCTGCTTTTGCTTGAGCTTCTCGAACTCCTCGCTTTCTGTTTCCCCGCGGCGGCGGCGCAGCTCCTCCAGCCGCTTGCCGGCTTCCACTTGGGAAGCACCTTCAGCCTCCTTGGCCTCGCTGGTCCTCCCTCCAGGGCGGCTGCAAAGGAGTGGGACACACGTCTGCCTTGCAGCTCCCCTCCTCCCGCCTTAGGGAGGGGACGTGGGTCTGCAGGCTTTGCAGCCCACACCGAAATCCCCACTGCCCGCCCTGGACAGTGGATCCTCACGCCTGTCCAAGGGGTAAGTTGGGGTCCACCTGGAACCTCCAGGTCTGAATCTGAGTCCTTGCTCTACCACTTACCCTGGGTTTCCTTGACTGTACAATGGGGGCAAATAAGCACTGTTGGTGGGATTGTAAATTGATGCAGCCTCTATGGAGGCTCCTCAAAAAATTAAAAGTAGAACTGCCATATGACCCAGCAATTCCACTTCTGGGTATTTATTCAAAGAAAATAAAAACAGTGACTCAAAAAGATACATGCACCCCCATGGTCGTGCAGCATAATTGACAGTAGCCAAGGTATGGAAACAACCCAAGTTCCACTGATGGATGAATGTATAAAGAAAACGTGGTAAAAATACATACAATGGAATATCATTCAGCCACAAAAAGAAGAAATCTTGTTTAAATACTCATTAACAAGTAGTGAGGGCATTCTTAACTGTATCTGAACACAGGTAGCCCATTTCTGACACTTTTGTAACAGATGAATTACTACGGTCTAGTATCATTTATTCCATATAGAGAATGGCACAGTGTTTCTAGCTATGAAGCAAGAAGAATAAAACAGAAAATGAGTTCAAGATTACACAGTTACCAATATTGATCAAATGTGTACGTCTCATGCTTTTAAAATAATGAGGTAGCTCTGAATAAACTATATCCTTTAGGACTATGCTTTTCAAGCTGCAGGTTGGAAAATCTATTTAGTGGACTGTAATTAGCATTTAAAAAATGAACTAGAAAACACCAGAGGGCATTGCATGGAACAAGGGACAAGACCATTTCTTGATGTGCTTGTTTCAGTTATAAATATATATGTAGATGTGTAATGGGTTATGATGTAAAATTTCTTACTAGAAGTTGAGGTTAAAAAGTTAAAAAATATTGTGCTAGGTTCTTGATGGTTAAAGATGAACTTTTATTTTTAACTCATTCAAGGTTAGAGCGTCCCTTAAAACTTGGTATTGCTTTTTCAGTCTTAAAGGCCCACAGGCCTGTGACTCCAGAGAGGGACTCTCCCCTTTCAGTTAAAGTCTCTCCAGCTTCAGAGATGAGTTTGCTCTCTCTTTGTGTTCATCATGTTAGTGTTTGGTAGGACTGGCTAACACACGCCTAGAGAAACTTCTCTGGATTCCACTAGGTGTCACTCAGTCTTTAAATTGGGCATTCAAATGCCCATCATTAGGGACTCTGGTTAAATAACTCATGACCCATCCACCCAGTGGCACACTCTAACTTTAACTGTAGGCTTATATTCACTGGTATAGAAGGCTAGCTAAGATACATTGCTATGCACAAAGCAAGAATCACTTTAAAATAGAGATTTATAATTATATACACATATACATACTATATGTATATGTGTGTGTGTGTGTGTGTGTGTGTTTTGAATGTATATACATAGAGAGCAACTGGAAAACATGTTACTGGTGGTTTCCCTGGGTGATGGGTACTTAACTTGCTCCTTAAATTGAGATTTTCATGTCACGTTTTAGAGAAAACAATTTAGCTCTAAGGAAATGGGTCTATCAAAGGGAACAGTAATTAAATCAAACAAAAGGAGCTATGCTCAAAACAGGAACAAGAGTTCTGTCCACATCACCTCTGCTCAGATATGCAGGCATGCCCTCAGCATTAGGGTAGCACCAATATGGAAATTTCTTCCCGAAGGTTCTTTCCTCTATCCTTGGCTTCACTAGGTGAAAGTTGAGATGAACATCAGACCTTTCACCATGAACACAGCTTGTTTTCAGTTAGACTATTAGGCACTAAGCTAAGGTAAATAGAGGCTCTTACTCCCTCCCTGGCTCCTCACCTTACAACCATATGGAGGCGTTGTAAGGTGAGGCGTCTCTGCTTCTATCGGCATCAACTTCTAACTGAAACTAAAACTAAAGTATGTTGGCAGCTAAACAAAAACTAACAATATGGTGGCAGCTTCTTTCATTTTTTTTCTGCCCAGACATAGAAAAATTAAAGCAAGAGTCCCATTTACGGGTTCTCACTGCTTAATCTGTTGCCATCCCTTGTGACTTCTCTCTTTGAGTTACCCAGTTATCTGGATTTTCAAACAATGGGCATGTTAATTATTAATTTGAGCTCTGACTGAAGCTGGTTGACAAGTTTGCCAATTGTTAACCAAACTTCTTTCTACTGACAGATTTTTTTAATGTTATTTCTCTTAACAAAATTGTACTCTTATCTACAACACATGTTTTAAACTGTCAAGTAATTAAACAATAATATTATTAGGTAATATCCTTTGAACACTTTTTATGAACCTGACACTGTTCTAGGGCTTTAACACATTAAACTACTGGCACTTCAGCAAGCTCTGCACTCAGCTTATCAGCCTGAATCAAACTTGATTTCTAGATTTTCTATGAATTCCTAATAAACTTCATTTTTACATCTACTTTCTTGCCAATCCCAAGTAACATCTATAGGTTCTACCCTTCTCACTCCTTCACACTTTATTTAGTCTTTGAATACACACCTTTTCTTCCATGTGCTTTTGGCTCTCTTTTGGATAATTGTGACTAGGTTTCTGCTCAAATTTTTGTGTAGAAAAATTGTTTGGAAACAACTATATTTACATAACATCTTAGAGCGGCTGGAAATGTCCATCCTTAGTAGTTCCCTTTGCTTCTGGATATTACACATGCTTTGGTGTAAGGAGCAGTCTGACTTCTATACAATACCTACTTGGAACTTTCTTCTTTGAAGTGTTCCGACAAACAGGATCTACAGGCAAGGTGGCTGCCAAAGAACAACCCCATGGGAATCCATGTTACAGAGACCCAAGACTTTTCCAGAACACCTGGCACAGCAGCCAGTGACATAACAGAGATTGGAATTTGGCACTAGCGGTTGGAGGGAGTGTGTGTGTAGGAATGGGGCACAGAGAGTTAGGTAGCCAGGTGTCCATGGCAGGCTTCTGCAACTTGAGTCCTTCTACAAAGCTGATGGGGGGCTCTCCATAGTCAACGTACCTAGAAGTGAGGATTTGCCTGCATATACTTGTCTATCTGTCCTAAAATCAATCGCCATGATAGGGAGGGGATAAAGAGGGGAAGCTGAAGCTCTGCAAGAGGGTTTTCCAAACTGGAGCATTAGTTGCATGCCCTCTTCCTCCCTCTTAGAGAATCCCAAGGCAAATTAACATCAAGAGCTCTCAAAGTGGTAAAGACATCTGACTCATTTAGTTTAACCCAATGTTTCCAAAGTATTTGGCCACAGGGAAATCTAAGTTTTATGCAGCAATTTATTTACAACCTTTAGAAAATACATTCTTTAAAATGGTACTGAAAAGGGTCTCTTATGAAGTTGGCTGGACCATACAGAGAATGAGTCAATGACAACTCCAGTCATAATGTTTTCTAATAAACTGATCTTACATGAACATATTAGATCAGCGAACAAAAACATGGATGCCAAGCATGATCTGCCTTGCCAAATAATGGGAAAAGCAGATCAAACCTTGTCTGAGCAATGCCTGCTGGTCTCCTGTTAGTGACTGATAGCCAGACCTGCTGACTGAGTATCTGTAAGACAATGGCCAATGACCTCACAACAAAAGTATGTTGCCTGTTAGCACATTTCTGTCTGGAAGCACAGGGTGGGGAGACTGATTATTATTATTATTTTTTCACATATGAACACAGTCACTGTTAACTAGTCACAACTTCTTACCTGAAAGTATTCTCAGTGTGTTTAAGTTTGTGGGTCATGAATTCTCCATTCTGTGACTTCATTTCTGTAAATCCCTTCTTTCCATCCAAGAAACTCTTAACTTCTTTGCTTTCTTTGTCCTTTTTAGTCTTCTCATCTTTGATCTAACCAATGGTACATATCAGGAAGAAACATAATGATAACAATCTTAATTAGGTTTTGGTTGGTATCACCAAATAAGACCCAACATCGTTAGGAAGCCAGAAAACTCAGAAGTAAAACAAACTACCGGAGAATGATGTGGTAGAGTTGGAATCAGAGGAAATTCTTAGAGCATAAGCTGGTCCTCTAGCCTCTGAGCAAAGACCTTGACCACAATTTTAGGAGGTCAAGATCATCCCTTATTTCACTGAGGTTTTATTTTTCAAAAGTAGTGGAGGTGTTACCATTTAGAAACTACTGTGTTCTGGGAACTCCACAAAAGAGTGGTGGTTTTCAGCTCCCACTGGGAGAAGCAAGTATTAGTGTGGCCTTGATGGGAGAATGGCCAGGTTGCTTGGACAGATTTCTTCTTGGATGAAGGGCACTTCTTTGAGAAGGACACAGATGTGTTGAGGAGGGAATAAGAAACCTACTGAGCCAGATCTGTCAAGCCAATTTTGGCAGATGTCAGAGGAAGACCACCCTAGTGTTTTAATCAAATGAATAACTAGGCTCCCCAGGATAGAAGACATAATAACCCTACCTTTAGCGGGATGACTCAGAGACCTGTGGGGCCATGTTTGTAGTCATCTCAACCAATAAAGATAGAATGGAACAGGAAAAATTCCAGGCTTGACTTTGACTTCCATTGAAGGGAATAATTTAGTCTCTGGAAGTGGCTTTATGATTGTTGTGGAAGACAGAGGAAGGTGATACATGGAGAGCAGGTGTTAGCTTTAATTTTTTTGTGTGTGGGTTTTGTGTTACAAGTTCCTCACAGTAAGTGAGACAGATTATTTCAAAGTATACTGAATTTACATAGCTTTTTTGGGGGTAAAGGAGTTCAAATTACTTTATCATCTCACCCATTCTCAAAAAATGAGTGTGAAAACAGGTGAGGCTCATTATTTCTCATTTCAAGACAAACAGTGACAAAGCGCTAACATTATAAAGAAACCTAAGGAGGAGGGTTTGGGCGTAAGAACTCGGGGCTTCAGGGACTGCCCAGGATGGTCTCCCCTTACCTCATCACTCACCTCTTTGCAGCTGTTATACTTCAGATACCTAACCCCCGCCAAAGTGCATGTTTTACTAAGCAGAGGACATTTTTTTGCCCTTTACTGATGAACCTTCAGTAGTCCTTTGCCTGATTGCCTTTGTTGAGTATTATTTGATTAAATTACTATCGATGGACTATTCACTACCATGTTGCCCTAATCAGTTAAGACTTTAATCTTTCTCCAAGGGGCATATATCTAGGACATCCCTTGAACATGCTGAAGAGGGGGGCTGTTATTTTGCCATTCTTTCTGAGAGCTTTGTAATCCGAGTTTTAGTTCTATTGCTGTCAACAAACTAGCTGTTATTTTAAGTCACCTAGCTTTTCTGGAACGCTGGCTCCATGTACATAAAAAGAGACAGGTGGACTAGACGATCGCTTCCTAATCTTTCATCCTGTCATTTCCCTCTTGGCTCCAGATTTGTCCTGAGAGGCGACAGAGAAGAGAAGGAAGCTCCTAGTCTGTCCTACAGCTTTAATAAGGCTGCTTGGTGACTATCCTTGCCTGATGGTAAATCAGTATTCATTGGGCAGGCAGGAGCAAGCAAAGTCTCTTCTCATTTTGACCTACCATTGTTGGGTAGAGTTCCAGAAACTATGGACTGGAGTTTATATCCTGGTTAAGAAGTATCTGGGGATACACATTTAAGGGTGAGGGGGCCCCATTTTAGGGAACCCATGAAAGAAATTGTGAGTCATATCTCATAGTTTGTGGAGCACTTACAAAGAGAAATTCTCTTTAACTCATTTCTCCTATTTTGGAGTCTGAGATATCTCCCAGATACCTCCCAAAATGTACTATCTAATTTACCATCCAAAAATGTGTATAAAATAGATTTGTAAAACAATACATGTCTAACAGAAGAAAAATCCCTTTTTTTCAAGCTCTGCCTTTATTGGCAAAGTTATGGTAGATGGTATGCTTATATTCTCTTTGGAAGACTTTCTTAGAAAAATTCCCAATGAAATAATGATAATCATGCTGACTGCAAATTATTTGTTCTTTCTGGGAAATGAATAAATAAAGTAATTCCATAACACTTTAAGAAACACAGTGGGTTGGATTCTATAGCAGATTCAACCTGAGCTAATGGGATATTCTGAGCCCACTCAGAAAAGCATTAGAGCCTCTAGATCAAAATGTTACCATGAAGAGAATCTATGCTGATGGATTATTACGGGGTTACGTATCCTGAAGGAGCTAAAGTGCTTCCTATACAGATAATAGCAGCATACTCATATGAAAGGCTCTGGTCAAATGTGATCATTGGGATAACACTATGGGTATCTGGAATATTCAGTGGGATAACACATGGGTGTATGTGTGTGGGGTGGGAATTCCAGTGACATGCCCTTGTGCCAGAGAGACACTCAGAAGGTTGTGAGCAAGTCTGAAAGGACTGAGACGCCAGTCTCTGTGCTGTATCGCTTTGCATCATTTGATTCCAGGATAGTGATAAGAACTGTTGCAAGTTACAGTTTTTCAGACTAAGTTGAATATACTTTTGTTAGATTCAGAAGCCTCAATTCCTTTTCCAAGTCCAATGTCTACCACATGGATATCCTTGCTACTTGCTACTGGTCCACGGACAACATGCATTTCACCAGGGAGCTGAGGCTCTACCCAGATCCACTGAGTCAGAGTCTGTGTTTCACAAGGTTCCCAGGTGATCAGCATGGGCACTGATGTTTAGTGAGAGGCTTTGGCCTATGTGATATGAATATCAGTTTCAATATTATATGAATAGTTCTGCTGGAAACTGTTTTCCTATTAGAGGCCAGAACAAAAAAAGAGCTCTGGGGTCAAGAACTAAAGGGAGGCATTTTACAGCACAGGGAACTATATTCAGTATCCTATGATAAACTGTAATGGAAAAGAATATCAAAAAAAAGAATGTATACATATGTATAACTGAATCACTTTGCTGTACAGCAGAAATTAACACAACACTGCACTTCAACTATACTTCAATTAAAAAATTTTTTAACAATTAAAAGGAGGCATTTTATAGTTGGGGAAGAGAAAAAGCTAAATTAGGTTTCAAGGTTGCTGGTCATCTGCGATGCATCACCGCAAAGAGTTAAACTGCAGTGGGAGAAAGAAGGTTTTTTGTAAGGTATTGGAGTGACTTCTGGAAATGTTGCTCACCTGACGTTTGTGTTTACCTATCCTACGTAGCTCCTTGAATTCAAAGGAAAGACTTTTTTTTGAAGGGGGGAACAAAAAGGTGGGATGCGGGGTGGGGATGGAGGAGGGCGTTTAAAATGGCTAAATCATGTAAAATATGATTTAAAGCTATCTACATGAAGCAACTACACAAATAGCTGGAGAGGGGAAAAATCTAGTCATTCAACTAGTAATTTATGTATGCAATGTTAAAACAGGAATAGCAGATTTTTTTTTTTTTTTTTTTAAGCTTGGGTTGAGGAGCTAATCTGTCCTTGTGTCAAAAAGAGGCCAAGTTTTAGGACACTGGAATGTGCTGGAGGGCAAACAGGGAAAGAGGCAGGTCTGAAATCATCATACCATGGCCATTATTGAACTGGGGCCTTATCTGAAAAGAGGCAAAAGGGTGATTGGATGACTGCTGATGAGCCCCTTCTAGCTCACGGACACAAAACATGAACACAGAATGCCTTGGTCATTAAAAACAAATCACATCTTAGTGAACTGAATTAAATCAGGATGAATTCAAACAGTTATTCAGCCTCTCCTCCTCCACATAAACTTAATCACTGAGTTATGATTTCATGCCCTCTTCCTTCTGTACTTAAAGATACTCCCCACAAAACACTAGCTTTACAGATGAACCCATGTGGGATATATCTGTTTGAGTTTAGTCCCAAGGTAATTTTCATTTTTTGGAGATGAATTTGTAGGTGGTCTTCTGTTACAAAATGAGAACAATGTTTCCCAACACGTTTAACAATTTCTTTAGCTGCTTCATTAGAGCCAAATTCAATTTTCTAGTTATTAGTATTTACTCTTTCTCCTGCTTTTAACTGGGCAGTGTTCACATTCAGTTTTCACTCCTAAGCCACCACAAGTTCTATTAGAAACAGGGAGGAACACATACCGTAAACACAATAAACATAACATTAACTAGGAGTTCTTACTTTTTACATGAATCTTAGGGGAAAAAGTTTAAGAAAATAACCATCCCCCTGTTTAATCTCATCTAGTTGCTAAATATGGATTTTTCTGTGTCTTATTCTATGCCATAATGGGCAGAGAAATGCAACAAGAGTCCATTTGAGTTGGAGCTCAATAGCTACAATTCAGTCCCACAGGCAGAGTAATTCAAGTCTTTTTAACTTTGATACTTAAATTTTACCATGTTTAAGTACTTTGAACTTGTTAAATACTGTCATAGTTTTTAGGATTGCTTGGAACTGACATAAGCATGATGGTTAAAACAAGGTCAGGCTTTCTGATGTAGCATTTTAATTATGTCGGGGGCATAACGACATTCTCTCTGCAGCTCTGGTCCACTGACTTGTTCACTTACCTACAGTCAAACACCCTGGCACCAGCTCCTGTGTGTGCCTCAGAAATGCAATGCAGAACATTGTGCCAAACTTTTCTTTTGAAAACCAAATATCATCTTCAGTTCATCAGAGTTTTTACTGAGATGTGTGAGAGCAGTTTTCCTTTGAAAAGTTAAATCATTAATCAAAGCCAGTTGGAAATATTTCATGATTTGAAACGCAAGTAGGATGGCTCAAGGAAAAAAAAATAGCACTTGGGAGAGTAGAAAGTGGGTAAGATTGATCAGAGGAGTGTTTTTCAAGCTTTCTGACTGTGACCCACAGTAAATAAAGACAATTTATATCACAGTGAAATACTTACTGGCCACGATGCCGTCTGATATTTTCTATTCTATTTCATTAAAAAATGCAGATTGACACACTTAGCTAATTTTGAGATGCTTTAAGTTGATTTCACCATTCAGTGGATCATGTGTCATGGCTTGAAAAACACTGGATTAGAGGTTACAATTTTCATCAGACCTGAAATGTTGTGGAACACTGCTCTCTGTTGCTTTATGACTAGGTTCTTTCTCAATGATATTTACCTCTTCTTTTTTGAAGGTAGGTTTGTCCTCTTGGGACTTTCCTCTTTTAGCTTGCATTTTAGCCCCCCTTTCTTCTTCCTTTTGATTTTCAAGAATGGTAAGGTCACTCATTTAAAAGAAGCCCTTGCTAGCTTACAAGAGTGAGAGGGTGCTCAGGTCACTCTGCATGTGGCGTGAAGTGACTTCTCTTTGGCTGTCCCAATGCTCACATTCCCCCCGTGCCAGTGGTTCTAAACAGCAACGTGGGATAGTTTCCTCCCACCAAAATCTTTTCTCACGAGCCTGCCATCGTGCTCACTGAAATCTAGCGTGATGTGATGCATCTAGTACGTGTTGACAAATCGTGTGTGTGGTCTGGTGCATCTTGTTCCTGATCATCTCAATGGAAGCTGTGTTTATGAGCCCCTTGTAAGAAGCAGGAGTGAAAGACAACTTCAGTGCAATGCAGACTTAGCGATAGAGAGTTCTCTCTGGAAAGGAGGTTACACAAGCATTTCTTTTTTCTTTTTTTTTTTTTTTGCGGGGTAGATGGTGGTGGTACGGTGGTGGTGGTTAGGTATAGTGCTCTTAATGCAGCCTTGCAGACAGACGAAAAAATATTTCTTAGCTTACAAATATTCCCCCACCCCCTATTTCCACACTTCCTTGTGCTACATAAATTTGTGTCACCCAGATGGTAAAAGACGCAAAATGTGTGCTCTTAATTGCCAGTCAGTTTTAAGTTGATGCTACCCCAGATGAATGGCTTTCTGCAAGTTTACATTAAGCTCAGGTCTACATGATGGCAAATCAGGGTTTTGCCACTTTTTTATAAAAGGTCCAAACTGGCTCCTTTCCCTCCCTTATTACTAGTTAATTCCAAGGGGGTTATTTTGCCTCCTTAAGATGATATTTCTGACCATGATTCATCATGTCAGTTTCCCACCCCAACTTTTAGCATATTTTATTAAATGCCAAACACACAGATAAAGTGAGGAGTTATGGTCCCCCTGCCTCATGTAGACCTGTGGATAGAGATAAGTTGTTAAAAGGAATGAGTTTAGATGCAGTGCAGAATCATAAGTCAAGGCAGCACCACCACATTTGTCATCTTTGGGTTAATTCATTTTTTCTGGTATTCATAGCAACCAAGCACAGAGCAATTCACTTCTCTCTGGTTGTACCAGTAAATTTGGTTGGTGGAATAGTTAGCTATCAATTGATTGCTTTATGCTTGCACATTGCTATGACCTAAAAAAATGAGCAGCTTGCCAAATGATCAAGCATGTGGGGCTGTAGGAATGTGGGCTCAGTCCCAAATTTGGTGTGCATTACATTTCTCGTAAGTTGCAGGCATCACACATTTGGTGCAAAATGTTTACTGTACCTGTTTCTTTTGGACAGCTGTCTGAAGTTTATCTTCTTGTACTTTCTTTTCATTGACCCACTTCCCTTCTGTTTTCTCCTCTACCTTTTCCCCTTTTATCTTTTTCTCTTGCATTTCCCTTTTTTTCTCTTCTAGCTGCTTCTTACGGTTTTGCTCTTCTATCTTAGCTCTCTCTTCTTCCTCTGCCTTTGCCCTCTGCCTCTCCTCTGCTGCCCTTCTCTCCTCCTCCTTAATCCTTTCCCTCTCCTTTGCCTCCCGTCTTTCTCTCTCCTGTGCAGCTGCTTTTTCTTCTGCTTCCTTTCTTGCTTTCTCCTCTGCTATCTTTTGTTCTTGCTCGGCTTTAATTCTTTCTCTTTCTTCTGCTTCCAACCTGGCCCTTTCTGCCTCAGCTCTTTCCCTTGCTTCCTGTTCCATCTTTTCATTATGGGGAATCTCATTTGAGCCTTTTTCCCTCTCCTCTTCTGTCTTAGGCTCATCTGTACCAATTTGCCCATTTTTCAATGACATTACTGTTTCCTCCTGGGTTTCTGCTGCTTTCTCTTCTGCCACCACCTCTACCTGATTTTCTTCAATGCTCCCTTGCTTTGGCTTCTCTTCTTCTTCTTCCTCCTTTTCTTTTTCTTCTTCCTTTTTCTCTTCCGCATCCATCCAGTCATTCTTCTGGTGGGACTTGGTGACTGTTTCTGTTTCCTCTATCTCGTATCTTTCTCGGCGACTTTCGCTTTTTTCTTCCTTCTCTGCCATTTCATTTTCTGCTGTGTTGTTTTGCATTCTTCTGCTGGGTAGCAACAAACTTGCATCTGCTATTGTTGGGTCAGAATCCTTCTGGCGCTCCAGTGCTTCCTGAAGGCGTTTCTGGCGTCTTTCCTCCCGCCGGGCCAGGCGCTCCAGGAGTGCAGCCTCATCGTCGGCCTCCACCTGAATGTCTGTGGTGGTCGTCTTGACCTCCTCGTCGGGTACACTGGACAACAGAAACAACAGCAAGGACAGCTTGCTGATTAATCGGTCACCTGGACTCATGTGCTGTGCTACATGGGAACTGTAGCAGATATATACATCTCCCCATATATAACCCCATGTTAGTACATTCCTGCCTGGCTTTCAACTGGCAGCATATGCAAATCTTTGCCCAAGGTCTTTGTCTGGCCATGGGGAATCTATTCTGTGTACTAGAAGTGCTCTGAGTATTAATGCCACCTGGGCATTTTGCCTCCAGCAACAATTGATGAGCATTAATGTGTAAATACTTCAGCTCCCCTCACCTTTGGAATCAGAGAGCGCTGAGGTGCCTATACCGCAGTGGATCTTAGAGTTCCCCGGTGGAATTAAGCTCCTGATACCCACAGTGGTAATTTGCTTGGTAATGAAACCTTTATTTGGTTGCCTTCCCTTCTCTGTCTCACTTCCCCACACTGCTACCACTTTTTCCTGGGATCACGTTACAAGTAAACTGTGCTCAAATCTTTGTTTCAGAATCTGACTTTCAGGGAACTCAAACTAAGACAAGAACCAAACTGAAAAAATGAATTCCTCTTGTATCATGTAGTGTTCCCACATGTTGCCAAGTCATCCGGAATTCCTGATCTGGATTGCTGGAACACTAAGCACTTTGAGAGGATGGGAGTGTATGTTATAGTGCGGAGATGCTATACTCAGGCCAGTGACCCCCATGGTGGAGACATCTAACTGTCCACCACAATTTATGCTCCTTTTTCCTTAGTCACAGGGAAGTGATTGCCTGTCAAGGATTATATTTCCCACCCTCCCCTCTTCCTCGCACCTAGGTGGGGCCCCATGACCAATAATTCCAATGAAATGTGAGCAGAAGTGAGATGTCCAGACCAGGACAAGTAAGAAGCAGAGGTACATTCTCTTCCCTTTCTATCTCTGTCTACTGGCTAGATCAGAGGACTCCAAAGCCCCTGAAGTTGACAGAGTCACAGGAGGAAAGAAGATAGGGAACCAGTTCTACCAGTCAGAAATACCCACACTGGACTAGTATGTGTTACTGCATCAAACTACTAAAATTTGGGGACTCATTGTTAAAGCAGCTCATGTTGCCCTAACTAATAAATATACCATCTCCACTCTTTGTCAAGATTTCCATGAATAAAGGGTCTCTTGCCCTTCTTTTCTGCGGTAGACAAAGGACAGTTAAATTTGATGTTTATAAAAAAAAGAAAAAACCTCTAAAAACCAAACTGTAGCATGTCCACCACTGTGCTCACTATTGCAGGATGCTGGACACTGCCCATGCCAGGGGTGTTGGTCTTCACTGCAGGAAACAACCAGTCATGTGATACTAGGACTGTGACCAGAGTTGGAAGAACGTGTCTTGCAATGTTTAGAAACTCCATCAAATTTCATGGTTCATACCAACCTTGGCCCTTTTGAAGTTCAAGTTCACTTAATTTTGGAAAAACATATTTCACGTTTAACAACAAGAAATGGCAGACTAAAGGCTAGATTCTAAACTTTCTTGGCCTCAGCTGTTGCTGTAAGACACTGTCTCCATGAATTAGACACATAAGGATTAAATTTCTCTGAAAATGCAAACAGTTTAGAATTTAAGGGGGAAAATCTACATACATAAGGCATTTGGATCAAGTGAATTCAAATAATTTTTAAGAGGTACCCCAAATTCCACAATGCTAGCTGGCTTAAAGAACTCTTGAGTTAAGAAACAACAGACTCTACTGAACCTTTCTTTGCTATTTATAAATCAGGACAGCAATCAACAGGAGAAGTTGAGTACCAGTCAGTTGTTTAGCCCCAAGAAGAATACTTATTCTTCTTGTGGCTAATTAGTTTGTCAGAGGTAAATCACATGTTATCAGATCTGAATATGCGCTACTAAAAAAAGGAATATTGTACTCAATCAATGCATGAAATAACTAATAATAGTACAATGTGAAAAAAGAAGAGAAACACAAGCAGAAGCAAGATTTTAAAAGCTAGAAAACTATAGGCACTAGTAATTTTTTAAGGCATTGTTGATTACTCACTAATAACCAGATTCACAAAAGGCCTTAAAATGTCATTTTTGAACTCTTTCTTTCCCATCCCCTTCAACTCAGAAATAGAAAAGGCAGTGAAGACTATGCAGCACTGATCTGTAAGACTCCGCTACCATCTTCCTAATAATGGTCAAAATTACTATGTGCAAGCACTGTGCATTTTACAGGTATTATCATCTCATTTAAACTTAACAACATTCCTAAAAGAAAGGTATATGATTTTTACTTCCATTGGACTGAAGAAATACAGTTAGTGAAGAAAGGGTCAAGCTGGGATTCAAAGCCAGGTAGTGAACCCCAGAGAACCTCTTTGCTATACTCCCTCCCTAATCAGGAGCTACTTACCGAGGGACAAAGTCTGTTTTTCCACCTAACCAAGAAGCTTCCTGATTGAATCATCCTGCCTGCCAGCACGTTCACTACTGCCTTCAGAAACCCTCTGTGTACCCACTCAAATTCACGTTAAAGAGGCCAGAACTCTTTCCCTTCAGAATTTTCTACACAGATTGAATGAAAGGGATTATCAAATACAGTGCCCTCCCAACACACACAAAATGAAAGAATCTAAAACCAAAGCCACACAAAAGATCTTACATGGTGATTTCATTATATTTAACCAGTCCACAATTTAAAAATAAAATTATTTTTTTCTCCATTCCCCCTCCCCATCTTTTCTATACCTTGGGTCACATAAATGATATATACTAACTATTAGCGTAATGCACTGTGTGACCTTGTATGTGTGAACTTGTAAAAGCCCCTTTTGAAAAAGTTGAACTTATTAAGTATTCTTGACTTTCCTGATTTCTACCAGGACTGGTATAGGAAAAAAATGTAGTACTAAACTCATAAGCTTGTTTGAATAATTACATTAAATTAAACAGGATTCTGCACCTTGTTGAATATTGTAGAGATCAAAGAATACTGGTTTAGGGTGTATATTAGGAAAAATAAGACATTTGCAATTCATGCCTACTTCTAAAATTCAAGTATTATCTGCTACTGGTAGGTACAGAGGACTATTAAACAAATACATCTTCAGTTAACAGATAACAGATAACAGAAAACAGATAACAATACCCTAAAGAATGAAGGTCAAGAGTTTTCCTTATTTAAGCATATAACCCACGATTTTTAGTAAATAAAAAATTTACTAGATTACAAAAGAAAATAAAATCCTTCAACTGGGGTGTGTTTAGGGGACGGGATGCGGGGGTTGGGGAGAAAGGAGTACTGGTGTCCTAATGTCTAAATCAGATTGACTGTCCAATCTGGTTAGTCGCCTAAAATATCCACAGATGAATTAAACAAGCTAGAAAGACGGAAAGAGTTGAACTGGGCTGAGAAGGGGTTGCTTTGCCCAACACATTCCTTTCATCAGACAGGCTAAGAAGCAACCGGAAAAATTCTCCCTTCTGAAGAGGACAGTACCTGTTCTGGGTATTGACCTCCACCGGGTCAGTCACCTGTCCCAAGGACTCTTCCTCTTGCTTCTGCCGCAGCCTTTCCTGCCGGGCACGGCGGCGCCGTTCCCGGGCGGCCTCTTCCTCATCATCGTCGTTCCGCTGGTAGGCGATTCTGTAACATCACAAAGACAACTTCTTGAGCTTGCCAACTGTCCACCATCTTCACCAGCCTCTTGGAAGGATCGACACTGAACTTGACTACTTACTGAACCATAGAGCTCTAAAAGGATGGTTCTGTTCCTTAAGTTTAGAGCCCTGATCTGACTAGTTTTTAAACTTTTAAGTATCTGAAAAGCATTAGTCCAATAGCTACAGAGGATAATTTACAATGACCAAATAACAGCTTAAACTAAAAAGTTTACACAAAAGCAACTGCCTTTGGAGACTGTGGGTTAGCATATTTAGATTTCTTTACTCAGCTGATGATTAGCATGTTAAGATTTAGAAGCAGAAATCCAAAGAACTGAACTGAAAGTACTGAAAACACTTATTGAAAAGATTCAGCATGTTGTATGAATTATTTGTGGATATGTTGTCACAAAGGTCAGAGAAGAATCAAGTTATGTTACCAAACCAGGACTTTGGCATTAATAAGCCAAAGAGCTAACTAAAATCCGGAGCAGGATATCTTCTTTGCTTGGATTTAATTTTTTCCTTTTTGTTCACTTTCACTGAAGAAAAGTGTTATTGACAACTGATAGGAGGCTTCACAGTCAGTGCAGCACCCTCTAAGGCCGCCTCTTTTGTTCTAAAACTGCTTTAGTGTCCTACTACCCACACGCTGGGCACATCTTGGGAGCCCACAGGTGTGTATTTAGATAGAAACCTAAGGGCTAAGGCAAGTAGAAGAGGCGCAGAGGGTTTCACATGCATATATGGTATTAGGCTTTCCTAGTTCATCGGAAGCAGAGAACTACTTAGGGAAATTATACAATCAATATCACTAGTTAGATACGTTTCCCCTAATATTTATTCCCAAGTAAAGAATCGGAGCCGGGGAACTCCAGATGCTCAGACTCATGAGGAGATAGCCTGCGTGGTCAACCTGGCTGTTTTGGAAGGAGGACTGCGTACTGACATACAGAGTGCCGAGAAGGCATGGCAGTGCTGGCTGGCCCAGGGACAAGCTCGCCTGATGGATACATGGGATGCAATGGAGCTGCACTGTGCAGCGGACTGCTTTTCACCTTGGAGAGTTAACATGCTTTTTTACAGTGTTACATATCTACAAATAGAAATCCAGGTATGTAAACGTTTCATACTTATCAATAACGACTAAGCTAAAATAATTTACAAATGAAAGAAAACAAAACAGCAGAATCACATAATTTATACCAACGAAACGAACCTAATATGACTGATGATGGTTTGCTCATGTTAGATCTACAGACTAGGTACTTTTAGATCCAGTACTTTACTTTACCTATCTTTTGACTTCAATAATAGAAATGCTATGAATGTTTTTGACCTTACAAAAACAAGATGAACAGTTCTGAAGGTTGGTTGGTTTGTTCTTTGCTACTTAAGAAACTCTGACTTCATACTTGCTAAAATGTGCTAGTGTGCAATATTCAAATGCCAATATAAATAAACTGTCACCTAGTAATTCTATAAAGCTGACTGGTTTATTTCCACAAATATGGAGAGAAGGGCAGTGTGATATAGTTAAAGGATAACTAGGTTAATACTCAGAAAACCGAGTTTCTAGAACTGGTCTCTCCCCAGCTTGCAGCCCTTTGATTAACCTGCATTAAACTGCCTTGTCTGTAAGTGGGTGACAATCAAATGAAATCACGGGTGTATTGTGGTAAGGCATACTATGGTGTAGTATTTTGTTGTTATTAGGAAAGTGCAGTGGAGGAGCTGCTTTGTGAGGAAAGATGAGTTCAATTTTAGACTTGTTGAATTTGAGGTGACAGCATGACATGATTTGAATGTTCCTTTCTAATTCAATCACATTGTAGTTTGCAGTTGAAAGCCCTTCCCAGTGGTTTGGCTTCAGTCTTCAGCATCTTGGCCTCATATTCCTTTGGCTTATTTCTCAGTAGACAGCTTTAACCACAGCAGGGAGAATGAGTCCTTAATGACTGCTTCCCAAGCTAATCAAACAGAAAGTCTTAATTTGCCCTTCTACGTCTCTGGATCAGCCATGAGGTCTTGGCTATTACTTGGGGCCTTCCTTTTCCAAGACAAGCAAGACACATAAAAGCTCCATATGGGACACGCTATGGCAACCACAAAACCCTCCCCGCTCCTAACTGGAATCTCATTTGAAGCCCTTGATTTCCCACTACACTTGAACATCTCAGAGGTGTTACTCTCCTTCCTCTCACCCACCCAATGTGCTTCATGGCGGATGCTGTTGGCTTTTAGTTATGACACGACTTAGATATGCCATCTGTCTCAGCCAGGTCACGCTCAGTCTTCCTTCATCTTAGGATTCTCACCGGAGACGTGGCCTTCCACATCGAGATCACGGCCCCTGTCTCTGCTAACTCTTCCTGCTTCATACTGCTTAAAATTTATCATCACTTCGCATTGGTAGACTCTTACCTAGGATACACAGTTGCCAGAGCTAGATTTTTGAGGACGTTTTATTGCTACTAATAAAGAAACATGTTAAAATTGTTTTCATAGTTAAAAACAAAAAAGGTGCCAAAATGTTTTCATGGCATTTTGAATCAGAACGTGCCCGGCTGCTGGCTCAATAACATATCAGTTGACTTTGTGAGTGAAATTGCGCCCATGCCAAATGACTTGATATGTGTAGAAATTCTTCGAACGTGAACCTCCCTACTTTAGTCCTCAGAGGGCAGAGCACACAGCGGTTGCTTAGCTTTCAGGCCTCTCCCACGGCAACTACCCTTCATACTACTACCAGAGGTTTATTACTTTTCTTTCAAAATTGAAAAAGCTTAGTTGCTAAATTTTTTCTGACTCTAAAAGTAACATGCACTTATTATTTTCCTAAACCCGACGTTAAAAAATGTACAAAAGAGAAAGTAAAAGTCAGTTCCCTAATCCACCACTCAGATAGGAACATGATTAACATTCAGTGTATTCTACCAGAACTTCTCCTTTGCATGCACAGATATTTTAATTTTTAACAAAGTGGGAGCATGTTATATATACTACTTTAGAAACAGCTTCTTTAATTTACCTTATTTATGACTATTTTGACACATTAGTAAAATATAATTTCCAACAGCAACACAGTATTCTGTGACTAGATGTACGTAGTGGATGTATGTATATGGACGTACTATAATCTATTTAACCAGATTTCTACTGATAAGCAGTTAAGATTTTTCCAAATTTACGTTCTTATAAACAATGCTGTAAAGGACATCGCTATAGATATACTTTTACCACTTGTTCAATTACTTATCTAGGAAAAATTCTCTCAAGTTAGAATTCCTGAGTTTAAGATATGCTCATTTAAAGGCTCTTGTCACACATTTGACAAATTGCCCTCCAGAAGGGTATGTAACATCAGCAACATATGAGTGCTAATTTCACCATAACAAGAATTAATCCAAAAAGACAGATGAGAACACCACATCCTTAACACGTCCACATGATAGCACAACAACTCTGCTTTAGGCGTCAGTTAAAGACAAAATGTTAACATTCTAACTTTTCACACACCAGATTTAAATGTATGTGAAGTGCTGCCGACTAGTAAAAATCATACCTAACCACCCACTGGGTTGTAATAAAAGCATAACAATCCATTTGTTCTTTCTGTGAAACTTCAGCAGATGCTGGCAGTAACCAGTCTACTGTATCGTACACTGTAAGACAACTGATGTTCCCAGATGATGCAGAAGCAGCGGAGGGCTCGAAGTTCCTCTGAATCATCTGAGAAAGATTAAACTATGTTTATTAGAGTTTTAATCAAATGCATTTTACTTAAAAAATGAGTACTCCCAAATGATATGTAAAGCACCTTTTATTAAATAAAATGTTCAATTGACTTTCCCACCCAGGCTGGGTGTCAGCAGGTTTACTCTGGAGTATTATGCTTTGTTTCTGGGTAATTGCCTTTGCTCATCTCTTAGAGAACACTTGGAGAAAGGTATGATTGATCTTACTGCAGGAAGCCCAGTGCTGCTGGAAGCAAAATGACTCATCAAATATGCGGGAGAGAGATGATCGTGTGTGTGTGTGTGTGTGTGTGTGTGTGTGTGTGTGTGTGTGTGTGTATCAATAAGTGCTGAACAATCTCAGAAGTCCATAATAATTACATGATGTTATTTGATTGTGTCAGTGGTATGAAAAAAGCAGAAAGGTCTGGCTTTTCTTCCATTCCCAGAACCACTGCCTAAATATCCTGGTGTTATATTATAAGAAAAAACAGGTCTATGCAATGGGAAAACTCTCTTGGAATGTTGTGGCTTTCACACCAAAGACTTTTTAAGTCTTTACCACCAGACCTCTACTGCCTCAGTGTATTCAAGTAACACTATAATCATGTTACAAGCTGTGCCTTTTAGATAGAAAGTTCAAATAAATAAAAGTATTGCAGACATGGCAAATAATTAAACCACTGAGGACTCAGCGTCTTTACATTTGGCTGGGCCAGGGTCTAAATGTACACTAGATGAGATAAAGAGGAAGTGGCAGAAGCTTCCACGGTAAGACACAGGAGCAAGGCACTAGCTGTCACCTTGCCCCAATGTCCCCCTCACCCCATCTTCTCCAATAAATATTTCTCAAGACTTGCTCAACACTGGCAAAATTCTTACTATAATTTCATCTACAGTATAGAGTTTTTTAACCCTGTGTTCTCCATAGTGTGAAGAATGTTACTTTCATTTCCTTTCATTTTGTCTTTTTTTTAAATTTTGCTATTTTCTGATTTGAGACTCCAGTACATGATCCTTAACGTTTTCAAGTAAAAATGCTGGCAATAACATTTTATTAACAAGACAAGACCTCTTATCAGGAAACCATGTTTAAAAATAGAACAAGAGGGCTTCCCTGGTGGCGCAGTGGTTGCGCGTCCGCCTGCCGATGCAGGGGAACCGGGTTCGCGCCCCGGTCTGGGAGGATCCCACATGCCGCGGAGCGGCTGGGCCCGTGAGCCATGGCCGCGAGGGAGGCCCGCATACCACAAAAAAAAAAAAAAAAAAAAAAATAGAACAAGTAATAACCAGTTTTATGAGGGGGCTGATTTTATTACAAGTCTAAGAACACTAAAGAAAAGATTTAATTTTCTATATCTTACAGCATGGTTACTAACATTTAAAGAATGTGGATCTCTTTAAAATATCAAGAAAAATTAAAATATCATGACAGTTGCTTATAGTTTTGTTATTTATTAAAAATGTTTTATAAAGTCTATAAATTCAACACTGCATAAAGAAGGAATCTGTATCTTATAAACCACTGCATTTATACATATTTGCAGAGCAGTCTTTCATACCTGAAACAGTTATTTATCAGACTACAGAAAATAAATTTAGGAATCTCTTCCAATAACTTCACCACTAGAGAACCACTGGTATATAGAAAGAGATTACCAGAGTGCCACTGAACAGACTCTGACTTGTCCCCTTCAAGCTCTTTTGCATACTTTAACATTCCTTGTGCTTGGTAAGCACACATACACATACACAGACACACATGCAAACCCACAGGTTAAGTGAGGAAAACCTCGGAGAAAATAAAATGCTCAAGGCACTAAAATGAGGCCCGGGTACAAAAGACTTATAGAGATCCCCATTCAGATCAAAGTTTCCAAGTCTCTCTGTTTTCCTTAATTATTTCTGCCACATTCCTATATTTTAAAAAGAGAATGTTGCACCTAAAATTCCAACAGAACAAATAAATTCGCTACCTGAAAGAAGGACTCCTACCAGTAGTTCATCATTTGTGAATTCACAGTAACTTATAGGCCAGCAGACATATAGCTGAACCCTAAGATCTGCTTTCATCTCCCTGCATCCCCTTGTACCTCTTCTTTCATGCAAGAAGCCATCCGAGAGAAGGTGGTGCTGGTTGAAAAAGATTCCAGGTTGTAACAGTGACACTCAATCCCAAACACCATCCTGCCCCCAGCTTTCTGCAGCTGTACATTCCCCACGCAGGCCAGACTCAGGAGGAAGACTGACTGGGGTTCACATCTGCAAAGGACTTCTTAATCAATTACATTTCTTTGATTGCCATCATTCTTGGTTCTGCCAATGTCATTGTCTTAACCTGGGTCTTAATATGGGATCCAACTTAGAGTTAAAACCTCATGTGGGTTGAAAATGTGGTCATCAACTATTAGGAGGCAAAATGATTCATACACACTTTCAGTATTGTTTTTCATGTACCCAAAAACCCCAGTGATTTTCTTTCATAATATGAAATGCAAGCGATTCTCCAAACATATCCAATTAGCCCTGTGAATTGCTCAAATGCTCTTAGTAAAATTTCAGGCAATGCTGTGATCAGGAGGGAAAATCCTGACCTGCTGAAATGAATCATATTTGCTCTGCAGATTTATTGTATATTTGAAAGTTAAAAGAGGTTTATAGATACATTCCAGGCTCTTAAATATGATTTTGTTTATATATATGTGGTGTCTGTAAAATGTTGTGGTTTCATTTAATGCACATAAGGTCCAATTCTGAATGTTTTTCCCTTGGATTCCTTAAAAGAAAGGCATTAAAAATTACAGTGGAGGAAAAAATCAAGAAAATAAAAATATTTTCAGGTCAAAATATGTTTAGAAATGGATTAATAGCTAATAGTCAATCGGTCTATTAGTAATTAATATAGGATAGAATGAAAGAAAGCCCCCCTCATTTAGAATATATGTGTATATATATATATATATATATATATTTTTTTTTTTTTTTTTTTTTTTTTTTCTGGTAGGGAAGCTAAAAATATGCTGAATTTCACTGAAGGATTCATTGCTATGTCAGGGGTGTGCCTTTTATGGGAGTGCAAAGCATGCAAGGGGATACATTACTCTGAAGAAATTCACCCAGGAAGAGAGGTATGTCCCACCCCATCTCCCTGTACACACACACATTTGAGAATTACTAAGGTTTGCAAACCAGCCATAAATTTTGGTTCTCAACAGTAAGACACTGTGTGCTTGCACACTTCAGTGTTCTCATATGTGTTGTCACCACAAGTTATCACCAGCAGCCTACCATATGCTTTATATAATGGTGACATCCCATAATCACATGAGTCTCTATAACCACAGACCATGGTGGGGAAACATGTCGCGGGGCAGAGTAGAAAGAAACAACATCAGGCAGTGGGAGAAAAACCTCTTCACCTTTGCCTCCACACACGCTCGTAGAAGGCTGGTTCTTAGTATCATTATGACCGTGATGTCCTGTCAAGCAAATAGGTCAGCTCTGATTGATCATGTATGGTTAGAGGGAACTCAGGGAGGAGGGTGAGTTCTGATTCTGACTCAGGGTTGTATGGCTAACTAGGGCTTATGGGAACACAGTTCTCAGAATGGTCCTGCTCTGGGACAGGCAGACCCCTAAGCTTAGAGACTCATTGCTGAATTAATACAGATAGTCATTTGTATCAGGAAATTTTAAAAAGATGAATTCTAACTGCTTCTGGTCAGTATTTTAAATTAAAAAGACATTTAGCATGAAATATATTGTACCTATGAATGAGTGTATAGTATACCACCACTTAAAAGAAGAATAATGAACCAAACACCCATGTACCTACTACCCAGCTTAAATAGCACCAGCACTTTGAAGATCCTTTTGTGCCCTTCCTCAACCCCATTCCTATCTCTTTTTAAATGCCTCCAAATAACCTCTAACCTGAATTTTAATTGTTCTCTTGCTTTTCTTTGTAGTTTTACCCCCAAGGGATGCATTCCTAAACAATTCATTTTTTAGTTTTGCCTTCCCGAACTTCATATAATCATACTATATGCATTCTGTGATTAGTTTCTTTCACCCTACATTATGCTTTTGAGATTCATCTATGTTTATACGAATAGGTGTAGTTTATAATGACAGATGAGATACAGGATTTCCCAAACATTTCTTGAGATTATAGTTTGGATGAGATAAATGTCTAACTTTTTATTCAACTGGTGCCATGTTCTTTTTTAAAGTCCATAGATATTCAGTAGAAGTAAAATGAATAGAATCTGGATTATTTCTTACTGAATTGCTATTTTTTCACATTTATTTTTTATTTATTTTATTTATTTTTTTTATTTTTTTTGCGGTACGCGGGCCTCTCCCACCGCGGAGCACAGGCTCTGGACGCGCAGGCCCAGAGGCCATGGCTCACGGGCCCAGCTGCTCCGCGGCACGTGGAATCCTCCCGGACCGGGGCACGAACCCATGTCCCCTGC
>NC_041218.1:18554797-18645271 GCF_002837175.3 Physeter macrocephalus
CCACGTCCCCTGCATCAGCAGGCAGACTCTCAACCACTGCGCCACCAGGGAAGCCCCACATTTATTTTTTAAAGGAATAATGCATCTGTCAAATCTACTAAACACAGATTTTGGAGGGATAATTCCACGGCAGTTTCCTGAGATAAACTAAAATCTCTTTGTTCTGTCACAAACAGGACCGAATGTGCACCGCTCCCACTACCCCACCCTATTCAAACGATAAGCTTGGTCAGATACAAACAGTTCAGTTTTTAATTTATAAATGTTTAGAAAGTGTAGGTATGGAAAGAGAAGATTGATGATGGAGCAGATATATTTTACTCCTCACGTGATAAGTCAAGTTAAGCTTTGATTTGAAATGAATGACAAGGAGTAAGAGAAATGTTTAAGTGGCTGGTAAGATAATTAAAATAAAGTAACCAAACTTTCCTCTTTTAACTCTGATTTGAAATTCAACTGGTATAAAATGTGTCTGATACAGGATAAACCCAATTACTACCTATGTTTTCATAAACATTACCTTTTATTCATCCCCAACCTAGGATTCTTTAATAAGAATCTTAAATAAAATATTATCATTAATAAACTTGGGCTTTTAAAAATGTTGTCATTCAAAAGTAAAATCTGATTTGGGGTTGTTTTCTAATTTTTATTTATTTATTTTTTTTCGGTACGCGGGCCTCTCACTGTTGTGGCCTCTCCCGTCGCGGAGCACAGGCTCCGGACGCGCAGGCTCAGCGGCCATGGCTCACGGGCCTAGGGATGTGGGATCTTCCTGGACCGGGGGACAAACCCGTGTCCCCTGCATCGGCAGGCGGACTCTCAACCACTGCGCCACCAGGGAAGCCCTGGGGTTGTTTTCTGACTGTTGTATCTATTAAAGGACAATCTTGGTTTAATGTGCATAGTAGATGTGGACAAAAAACCTTGGGCTTAGGTAATTTATGTTCAAGTAAAACATGATAAAACAATTCATCAGACCTGGGTGCCTATGACTGGCAATGCTGCATTCTGCCAGTTCTTTCTCTTGCATGTAGGTCTGAACATGGATATACAGCTGATGAAAAACACTGCCTTAGAGCAGGGTGCAGGTAAACCTCCGCATGTCCAACGGCCGACTTGGATGCAACTGCATCTGACCACAGATATATAAACAAGCAGATTCTTTTCACAGTCAAAGACAATCTCCTAGAAACAGAAACTTCCATTGCCATCTTCAAATGTAAAACAATGAACTCATTTTAGATGAGTCTTATACTTAGTGTGATCTAGAAATTAAAATATTACCCCCAAATTTGAAATATTTGTGTGATGCAGTACAAAGGTTCATAATTTCATGTGGTGGGGCTTTGAATTACAGTACTGCTATCACATTGCTAAACACTGGACAAAAGAAACAAAGTGATTGGGAAAACAAAAACAAGATGTCCTTAAGTGGAGATTATGAACCTGTGACTAATTAGAAGGAATTCCTGTAAGGGAAAGCGGTATTTCAGACATGCTCACGGAAATGGTACATGGCATGTGGGTACTGCTAACTGAAGTCACATGTCCTGTGTCAGCTGAGAGGATTCTCAGCATCCTCTCTACACAGGCAGTGCTTAATGCAGGGAAATTTATGGGTAATGGATTTTCATAACAGGCCTTTTATGATCTTCTCCTCCCCCAAAAGTACCCTCTGGAGCTTTCCTGCTTCCACTCTCATTTTTCTTAATTGGAAAAAGATTTAGTATTCATTTCCTCTTTCCCAGTGCTCTTTTGGCTCAATTTCCCTTGGGGTGGCATGGCCTCCCATCATTCCCCCCCCAACCCCCGCTTTTGTCCTTCCTCTCTCCTTCAGAAACAGAAAGCTCAAATATACTGATAGCTATGACACTGGCGCATTGTTCCCAGCAACTCTGGTGAGTGAAGGGACTGTTATTCTAACAAGAAAGCATATTTTGGGGTGATTACTACCTCCCCAACTCCAGCAGTATTACACAACCTTACCTAACATCCAGCTGGCTCATAGCTAGAACTGCAGAGTTTTGTTTACAAGTGGTAGCAAGTGGAAAGACAAACCTTGAATAGAGACAGGAAATGGAAAAATGAAAGGCCAAATCCTGAAGTTTGGACCTATGTGAAGAACATTTATTCTTGTAGGGGACTTGGGAGCCAATGGCTGTCAATGGGTCCAACCTCCCTACTGTTATGAAAAGAAGTCAAGGAGTCTGCTCTGCACTTGGTGGATCATCTTCCTAAGTTAACAGAAACCTTACCTATGATGGGGCCTGCTCCATGTGGAAGGAATAAAGCAGATACCTATTTGTTGTGATTTGGTAAACAGCCAGCCTGATCAAACCAAACCAACCAAATAAAGACCTCCATAGTTAAAGTTAATCGAAGATCCCTATAAAAATGTGAACATTTAAATAGATAAAGTAATGTTAAATAACTAAGCTCCCACATTTGTGTGTGTGTTAACTGAATTAGATCACCGATAGCTGAAGAATCAGACAGCCGGGGCTCTGAGAGAGAGAAACATGGGCATTAGAGGCATTCTTAGATAGCACTTAAATTGCTTGAGGTACCTGTCCTGCAACAGCAGATCGACACCCCAACAATAGAGTATAAACCAATACAATCACTAGTTCTTTAAAATTGTTACCTAGTACAAGAGGCACTGCTTCAGTAGGGGAGATAACTGACTTTACTCTAAAAATATTTTTTTCTAATTATAAATTACAAAGTTACAGCATTGGCATTGGTTTATAGGTTTCTGATCTTGTGTATATTCCTCTCTACAACCAAACCACTGATCCACGTAGCACCTAGACTTTGAAGGGAGGACAGTTAAATTCAAGTGGGACATCAGAGTGATGGGCTCTGAACAGCCTAGATTCTGAGGAGGTGTTGGTGGGCAATGTGCCAGATATGAATGTGGCTTCTTAATTTACAGAATTGGGGTGCTGGTTGGTAATGCTACTCTAACATGCAAACTGACACCTAGGTGACTGGAATTAATGCATTCATCCAACACACATTTATTGAGTATTTACTCTATTCAAGCCACTGAGGGTGGAAACTAAGGTGAAAACCCTGAAAAGAGTTTATAATCTGGTAGGGAAGCTAAGACAGGTGTAAGACCATAATAATAGATAGAATGCGGTAAATATCATAAGAGATGTTGATAAAGTGATCTAAAGTTTAGAGGAGGAAGAAGACAATTCCAGCTAAGGGATCAGAGAAGGCTTCGTGGAGAAAGTGGTATCTGAGCTAGATCTTTTAGGATTGGGGCTGGGGGGACAGAAGAGGATCTTTCCACATACAGGGAGCTCCAATAGCAAGGCTGCAGAGTCAGGAAATATGGACATGAGAAAGCAAACAATCCAGTCTGGCCAGTGCTTGGAGTACATGAAAGGTATTAGTGAGGCTCCAGTTGTGCTTGGCACATAGAGAAGGACAGCTCCCAGTAATTGGAAGAGTAAACCAACCATTTTACAAAGCTTAAGAGGGGTGCTCCTTCCATTGCGGTGGCCCTACGGAAACACACAGGGAGGATTTTCTAGTTTCAGTCTCCACTCCAGGTGTTTCATGTCACTCTGCAGCTTTCCCTGAGAAATAAAGGGCTAGCTACCCAATATCAAGGGCTCCATAAATCTTAGCTGCAAGAGGAGACTTCAGTTCAGCAAATCCTACGATCATTTAGAACAGAAGCACTGTGGAGGATCCTTCAAGAGCAATAAGCTGTGATTTCCTATTTTTCAGAGAGGCATTTATGTCCTTTTTTATTCTCCACTGTCTTGTAGTCACTTTGCCCACATAGAGTAAATCAAATTTTTACTTATTCTGCTTGTTCATCAGATCCCAGGTGCAATCCACCACTGTGGCAAGCTGGCAAGATAGTAAAACAACAGAATCATTAAACTAGGAGGAATTTTGGAGGTTACTTTCAATCCATGCTACGCACGGTAACCTGGGGTTGAAGAGGTGAAGTGACTCAAGCAACTACAAAATCAGGACTAGACCCAGGTCTTTAGATCCCATACTTGTTTTTTTTTCTAACCTATGACACTGTATCAGCTTTCTTAGGGTGTTCTGTAGATTAACAAATAGCTCCAGTCATCTAAGCCAGGGATTGGCAAACTATGGCTCAAGGGCCAAATCTGGCCCACATCCTGTTGTTGTAAATAAAGTTTTGTTGGAACATAGTCCTTCCCGGATTGTCTATGGCTGCTTTCACCCTTTAATGCCCGAGTTGAGTAATTATGACAGAGAGTGTATTTCCCACAAATTTGAAAATATATACCATCTAGCCCTTTACAAAAAATGTTTGCTGATCCCTGATCTCAGCCAATGGTCCTGAAATTTTTTTATAGTGTACTATCAGTTAAAAAATTTAAG
Source organism: Physeter macrocephalus (assembly GCF_002837175.3). NCBI lineage: Eukaryota > Metazoa > Chordata > Mammalia > Artiodactyla > Physeteridae > Physeter > Physeter macrocephalus. The sequence continues at coordinate 18,559,181 of NC_041218.1, forward strand.
CATATATACATATGTATATATATATATATATATACACACATATATGCATATATATGTGTATATATATATACACACATATACACATATATAGTAACTTATTTATAAATTATATACATGTAGTTCTGTTTAAATGTTTATAGATTTATAACACAGGAAAAAGATATGACAACAAAACAAAACGTATTTAAAGTAAGTTTTTAATTTATTAATGTCCATAAAATCTTTTGTGAAAACTCTTAGTTTAACACACTGAGATTAAGTAATTTGAAAATCTGGCTATAAGTTCAATTTATTTTGAAATTTGGTTTTAAATGACAGTAATAACTTAATTTTTTAAAAAAGCCCCTAAAAGATATGTAGAGACAAGTAGAAAGAACACATCATTGGCTTGGCATTTGAAGCATGATACTAATACAGTCAATCTTCCCCGCCAACCATGCAGTTTTCTGTAAACTTTAGGAAATTTATGCCTGTCCTGATATCAACTAGTTGTTCGTTCAGAGTCATCCAAAGGCAGTTTTACATTTTTAATAAACATCTCCACTGAGATGTTTTACTTGGGAGATTTTTAAATAGATAAGAAAATGCTGGTTCCAAGGTGAGGTGTGAAGATCAATACTCTTAGGTTACATGTTTACATCTGTTTGGACAAAAAAAAAAAAATATCACAAAGCAATGGGGTCATTTGCTGAAAGATCTCTCTGCTGCATGAGTTTCTTCTAAAAAGCAGTTATATTCCCTGCTGTTTGTGGACAGCTCTCCTTTGCTGAAAGGCACAGGTGACGTGCGTGGCTCAGAAGCTAAGCGCTCATACACACAGCATTAGTGACAGCTCCACCGCGTTCTCAGAGTCTCCCTGGGCTCATGTGGTCAGTGTTCCCTTCAACCTGCAGTTTCTGCAGGAATCCTTTTAAGTCCAGAAACCTGAGTCCATTTCATGAAGGTTAGTTTACTTTAAACTAGATAAGCTATACCATCGGTATATGCACTTACCCAGTTACAAGTAAACTGCAAGGATGGGAAAGGACAGGGGCCGCCGTCCCCTCTGGGGGCGGAACTCCTGCTCTTCCCTCAGGACCAGTCACACATGGTCAGCAATATGGACTTAGCCAAGGTGCCAGGGCCAGAAAGCATAATAAGCATCAGTAATGCTTCATTTCCAATTAGTTTAACTTCATTTATACTCTCTGGCCTTCTTTTCTTTGATCGTGCTCTTCCCTCCTCTCCATTTTTACCTAGAGGGCTCTTCTCTACCCCTCATGGCCAGTTCAAACCTGTGTGAGGTCTTACCAGACGTAATGAAGGTCAACTGGAAGGAACTCTTTCCCTCCTGTGAAATTGTTGCTGTTGTTCCAGGTATTTGTCAATATTGCCTTATTGTTATTTGTGTATCATCCTATCTCTCATACTATGTCATGTCTGTTGAAATCAAGAGTCATGTTTTACACATATTTTTAGCCCTCCTCCCCAACGTGTTTGTAGGTATTTGATAAGTATTTTTAGTAATGAATTCAGGAAAGGCATATGGCATAAGACACCGAGCAATGGCTAATTAACAATGATGAAGGCTAATTCAGTTCCCTGGATATGAGGTGAACTGCCTAAGTTCATATGGATTTAACTGAAACAGATATGGAAAGGACAAATAGGTCAACATGAAGCCATTTAAAAGTCCTAGTGTCGGGGCTTCCCTGGTGGCACAGTGGTTAAGAATCCGCCTGCCAGTGCAGGGGACGTGGGTTCGAGCCCTGGTCCGGGAAAATCCCACATGCCACGGAGCAATGAAGCCCGTGCACCACAACTACTGAGCCTGCGCTCTAGAGCCCGCAAGCCACAACTACTGAGCCCACGTGCCACAACTACTGAAGCCCACATGCCTAGAGCCCATGCTCTGCAACAAGAGAAGCCACCGCAATGAGAAGCCCATGCACCAAAACAAAGAGTAGCCCCCGCTCGCCGCAACTAGAGAAAGCCCGTGTGCAGCCAAAAGACCCAATGCAGCCAAAAATAAATGAAAAAAAAAAAGTCTTAGTGTCAAATATAGGACAACAATGCTTCCCTACAGGACAGATCAATGAAATGTGACTCAGTTTAGTGAATAGGGAAAGGCCAACAATTCTATATTAGGCTCATGAGTATTTACTGAGAAAATGACATTTAAAGTTATTAGAGCGTTGTCAGTGGGAGAAGCCACCCCCAAAGGATGTCCCAAAGGCATGTGTGTGGCGTACACACACAGTCATTCAGAAGCTTTGTGAGTCTCCAAGAAGGCAGACACTCCACACTGGCTTGTGAATACGAATCAGGAAACCTGGCTGTGCCCATGGCCATACTGCATTGGCCATGGGACTTGCTCTGACCATGAGTTCCAGTAGCTGAAGCCTGATCATTCACCATGGGAAGAAAGGACCTCTCAAGTCTGAACTTCAGCACTACGAAGTGATGGAACAGAGTCATATTAATCCGACCTGGGAGTGCTAGTGGCAGCTTCCATGCTATGCTTGGAGACAGAAGAGGGTTAGCAAAAAATACAGGAGGTAGAACGCCAATACCTCACATTTCTCTCAATTCCTTCCCATCAGAAGTTGGAAACAGCTACTACTCAAAGCCATCTTGCCAGTGTCTCTGTGGGTAGGTACCTGGAAAATTTAGCTCACTGGCCAAAGATGCCAAAGTTTTAATGCATTTATTGTAAATTTGTTTCTCATTTGAATGCTATTTTCTCTGTAGATGGCATTATGTTGCTACTACGTATTTTTTGAATATATTTATTCAAAATATAGCAAATATATATATTTTCCTATATTTGACTTTTGAATATAGTCAATAATCAGGGCCTAAAGTCAAACTGAGTCAACCAGTGTTTTCTATTCTGTTTGTGGATCCTGGCCTGCTTCAAGAGCTTATGTGTGCGTGAGTAAGTGCACCTGCACACCTGCCATCAGCCTGTCTCCGTTCCTGTCACATGATTGGTCTTGGTGTGGCTCATGAACAGAGCAGAAACTCTTTGTTTTCCTGTTACTCTGGTGCATGCCTTTCCGCCCATAACTCCCTCTTGTATCATCAACCCTTATAAAGTCCTTATATCCCTCTATGTTCTCTCTACTCTCACTATCAAGCCTATTATTGGTTTTGGCCTTTTGCAATGTCTGTGGAAAGCAAAAATAATTCAGTACAAGTAAGTAAACTAAGCAAGTTTGACTTAGCTGGTCCTTTAAAAAGATTTTCATGTGCTCTAATCAAAACAGATTCTGTAATTCATGGGGTAAATCATTAAGATAACCAAAAATAGCTAATTTCACTGTATCATGGGCAGTCTTGTAATTTTTACTTCTAGTTTCAGAGTTAGGTTTCTAAATTAGTTTCATCTACTTTGTAGCTAACCTAAACTCACCTAGGGATGTATCCAGAAGCATCTACTGAAGTGATTTTGTTTTATCTCCAGACATCTTAACCACTTGCCCAACTGATAAAAATATCCAAAAAGTGAACAAAAAATAACAGTTCAATTTGGTTATTGAATGTCTCAGCACACTAGGTTGACTATTTGTGATCCAAATGTTAGTAGCCATAACCCCCAATAACATTGTAATAGGGGCTTGTGCTCTCTAGAGCTACACTTTGGAACAAAGTGTCCAATGGCCCTTTTCAGACCCCCTTTTATTTGACCTCACTGAGGTCTTTGACACTGTTGACCATACCTTCCTTTGTGAAATTCTCTGCCTACCGTTTATTTTGCAGTTTCCTTTGTGTCTTCCTCAGCACTAGTCTTTTCTTACTCAACATACTTGCCTTGGGTAATCCCATCTATGTTTATTACTTGTTAGTCAAGTTTTAGGTGATGATTTTCTAATTTATATTCCTAGCTCAGGCTGTTCTCCTGAATTTCTAAATGACCTTTCTTCTTTGGTAATGAAATTTCCAGTGAGGAAGTTGAGAGTAATAAGTTATTCTGGACATCTGATTAATCCATCACTCTTCCAAAATTCAAAACTTCTCCCCATGTTGGTACTACACTCTCAGATCTTATTTTCAAAGGTGGATGGTTTAAAATACTTTTTAAAAATTCCTCAGTCATATCATCCTATCCTTGCTACAGATAGCAATTTCACAGTTTCAGGATGTGAAGTTGGGTTAATATTAAAAGAAAAGTCAAATGAAGAAGCATTTACTAACTGAATTAAGTATCAAGAGATGAATAGCTTGCAGGAACACAGAGAAAACATTAAAAATTTAACTTCATTACTTATGCCTTTGAGATGGGATCAGTTTTTCGAATAGCTGGCAGAGAATTTTACGCTTTACATGCATGGAAAATAAAGTTCAAATAATACCCATGTGTCTAGAAGTTGATTTTGGTTGAAAGCACACTTCTCTGCTGTTAGGTTTAAAACAACTGAACTGAATTTACCAACCTGAGAAGAAACCTGTCTAACTCGTTTCATATACATATTGTATTTTCTTTTTTTTTAACTTCTTTATTGGAGTATAACTGTTTTACAATGGTGTGTTAGTTTCTGCTTTACAACTAAGTGAATCAGTTATACATATACATATGTTCCCATATCTCTTCCCTCTTGAGTCTCCCTCACTCCCACCCTCCCTATCCCACCCCTCTAGGTGGTCACAAAGCACAGAAGTGATCTCCCTGTGCTATGCGGCTTTTTCCCACTAGCTATCCACCCTACGTTTGGTAGTGTATATAGGTCCATGCCACTCTCTCACTTTGTCACAGCTTACCCTTCCCCCTCCCCATATCCTCGAGTCCATGCTCTAGTAGGTCTGTGTTTTATTCCCGTCCTACCACTAATCTCTTCATGACATTTTTTTTCTTAGATTCCATATATATGTGTTAGCATACGGTATTTGTTTTTCTCCTTCTGACTTACTTCACTCTGTATGACAGACTCCAGGTCCATCCACCTCACTACAAATAACTCAGTTTCATTTCTTTTTATGGCTGAGTAATATTCCATTGTATATATGTGCCACATCTTCTTTATCCATTCATCTGTTGATGGACACTTAGGTTGCTTCCATGTCCTGCCTATTGTAAATAGAGCTGCAATGAACATTTTGGTACCACTGTTCTCCATAGTGGCTGTATCAATTTACATTCCCACCAGCAGTGCAAGAGGGTTCCCTTTTCTCCACACCCTCTCCAGCATTTATTGTTTCTAGAGTTTTTGATGATGGCCATTCTGACCGGTGTGAGATGATATCTCATTGTAGTTTTGATTTGCATTTCTCTAATGTATTTTCTTTAAAGGTTTCAAAACGTCAGAAAGAGAAAGAGGCTGGCCCTGCCCACCAGGAGCTGGATGATACAATAGAGGATGCATCCAGAGCAGTAGTTCTCAATCTTGGCTACACATTAGAATCATCTGGGGGAACTTTTAAAAATCCTTCACAGCCCAAGCTGTGCCCCAGATCAATTAAATCAGACCCACTGGGGGTATAATCCAGGCATTAAAGCTCCTCAAGTGATTCCTGTCTGCAGCCAGGTTGCGAAATACTGATTCATAATGAGTGACTGAGGAACAGTTCGGGCCAGATGCAGTCACGTTAAAAGGCAGCGTAGAGTCATTCAGAAAACAGTGGACAGAGGAGTCATGGGCAAGTATTTAGAGATCAGAGTGGAAATAGATGAGGCCACTTGTCCTTATGACCCTAAACATTCTTTTTGTTTCTTTTATTTTTTAAAATTAGGGTACATCAATATTGGCAAGCAGAAAGTGAAAGTTGATATTTTTGTGCAGATAAATTTTTAAACTTATTAAACATTGGTTAAATACACTGAATGGTCTACCCCTTGTTCTCTCCATGACCAAATTTGACTGAGTCTGAGGTCACCTTCCTTCTGGTGGCAGCCCCTCCACCTCCTTTCAGGATGAAAACTTCACTCCACATTCCCATCTTTCCTCCATCATGGATGGTCTGTGTCAAGATGATACTATTAAAGCTCAGCTAAGCTTTAAGTGAGAAAACAATTCTTAGTGTCTGTTTTACAGAATTCGAACTGTAAAAAGAGAAAAAAAACTAGTTCGGGAGCCAGCCAAACCAACGAGGTACCTGCCAAACCACACCTTATCCTCCTCAATCAGCAAAAATATCATCCACCGCCTGACTCCTCTTACCTCACCAATAGGAGCTTGTTCATTCCCTTATTAGGACACTGGCAGCGGCGAGGGAGACTGCTCGTGTCTGAGGCCCAGAGTGGCTTCTACAACATGTGCGGTTCATCAAAAATGAGCAGAGGGTAACAGGCACCGAGGGAGGGGACTGGAAAAATGAAATCCTCGCTGTATGGGAGAAGAATCCATCTTGGTAGGCCACAATTATGGTTTTGGATTAAAAAAAAATTTTTTTTAAGGCCAAACCAAAAAAACACTATCCTAATATTTTTTTAATGCATTTTTTTGGAAGGGTATTTTTGAAACTTAGTAATGAAGTCAAGGAAATTTTAAGTTGAATGCTTCCAGGGTGTTGAATATGTATAATCAGTGAGTATCTGGTCTTAACCTTAAGAAGGGCTGGGCTTGGATGGTCTGTCCCAGTTCTAAGTATACACCTGAACCGACAGATAGCATTTGCTTTTTTTTTGAACCTGAAGCAAAATAAAAGCCCTGTCCCCCCTTCTGTCTTTCTGCTTCTCTCCTGTCTACAGGGGTCCCCTCTCCACGCTCTGACCCTTGTCCTACCTAGCTAACCACCTTCCTCCTTTGTTCACAATCTTCCACTGTTTAACCAAGCTTTTTTTCTATGATATTAGTACAACTGGGAGCGGCTTCCAAGTCAAAATGAGATGCCGTCCCGTTATGATCTGTGTCAGCAGGGCTGTCCTGTTAATCCCATCCTGTTTAGTGGCTAAGCTGTTTTCAGAGCCAACTCAGAAACTCAGATCCATCCAAACAATAATTTGAATCACAATTCTAACTTTCTAGAGTTTATAAAACACTTCCATCATGTACACGCTTTAATTTTATCTTTAGAATGCCAGTGAGGCAGACACTACTATCATTTTTGTTTCGCAGTTGAGGAAATAGGCTCAGAGAAGCTGAGTGACTTATATTCAGAGCCAGGACATCATTATAATTTTGGACTTTTCTGATTGATGCTCTCTTCCATCTCAGAGGTGTCATAGAATTGTGGTGTTCTGCTCAGATGAAGCTCTGAAGCCTACCAGAGAGAGGTGAAGTCTTCAAGTTCCCCCAAGGACCTTTAAACAAAAGGTGTTTAGGCCCCTGGGAGACTGTAGGAGGCCCCAGGAATCACTTTGTCCTCTGGGGTTGGGCTGCTGCTAACAGCCAACTCGGCTAAATTTGACGCCGTGTTAAAGTTGTAAGTGTAACATTTCCAAGACTAATAATCTAAATACAATAGCCATTGTCCATTTGAAACAATAGCATTGGTGACAAAAAAAGAGGAATGTACTAGACCAGCCAGTCTTGACTTTGAATGAGTGAAGCAAACATACAGATTGTTTTAAAAAAATGAGGAAGCGTATTCAATGGTGATAACTCCCATTTGTGCAGTCCAGACATACCTTGGAGCTACTGCAGGTTCAGTTCCAGACCACCGAAATACAGCAAATATCACAATAAAACGAGACACACAAATTTGGGGGCTTACATAAATTTTGTGGCTTCCCAGTGCATGTAAAAGTTATGTTTACACTATATTGTAGTCTATCAGGTGTGCAATAGCATTATGTCTAAAAAACAATTTATGTACCTTAATTAAAAATGCCTTATTGCTAACAATGCCAAAAAATTATAATAGTAATATCAAAGATCACTGATCACAGATCTCTATAACAAACATAGTGATAATGAAAAAGTTTGAAATATTGCAAGAATTACCCAGGTGTGACACAGAGATAAGAAGCGAGCAAATGCCGTTGATTAAATGGCACCAATAGACTTGCTCAACGCAGCGTTGCCATAAACCTTCAACTTGTAAAAAAACGCAGTATCTGTGAAGCTCAATAAGGCGAAGCACAATAAAATGAGATCTGCCTGTACTGACGAGGTGTCAGGCAATGGGCAGGATGCATTTCTTCTAATCCTTACAACAGCACTGAATAGACACGATGGTTCTTATTTTACAGTCTAGAGGAACAAACCGGGCACAGAGAAGTTGAGTAACTTGCCCAGGACTATACACTTAGGATCTTAACTTGCATCTGGCCGGCCCCAAAGTCTGGGCTCTTTGCACAGCAACGACATAGTACATCCCTTCCTTTCCAGGACTCAGTTCTCTAACTTGGACAGGGCAGGATTTAGAAGTTAAGATATGGAGAAGTTAAAAATTATTCGAAGAGTTTATTTCTTTAAATTGGCATAAGAAAGCCAAGTGATTATTAATAACAGTGAAATGAGACGAGTTGCCAGTTTTATGGAAATACCTCTCCACTATGGGGGAAAGGTACACTCGTTGCCTCTTTGTAGGGCCCTTAAAGCACTATGTAGTCCCCTGGGCTGGTTATTTAAGGTAGAGTCATGAAAGATCAAAGACCCTCACTAGACCACTCCTCTCACCCTGTCCAGCCCTGCTCCACCAGGAGGAGAAGCTTGCTCATCAAGCAGGATCTGATGTCATATTACAATTGCTGCCAGATTCTCCCACTCAAAGACCAGAGGTTAGAGCTGTGAAAGCACAGGCCTGGAATAACATCCTTTAAGGGTTAGCTGGAGAAAGCAAGGGAGCCACCAGGAGCCAGCTTGGAGCCAGGAGCCAGCCATTATACACCCACACAGGGAGGAAGTGGGCTAGCGAATCAACCTCTCTGGCCTCATTTTCCTCATCTGTAAAATGGAGACAATGGTGCTTAACTTGTAGTGCTGTTGAAGAATTAAATAAACTCGTATTTGTAAAGTACAAGCACAGTGCTTGGTACACTGTAAGTACTGTATGAGTGTTAACCATTATTATTATTATTGTTACTATTATTTTTCTCTTCCTCCTCATCATCATATGGGAAATAGGTTCTGTGCTTATATGTCTTCTAAGGTATGCTGCTGTTTCCAAGCATGAAGGGGAGAACTGGGCAGAAACATTTTTCTAACTCAAGGATCCTAAACTCACTTTCATTGAGAATACTAACACCAGAGAAGGCTGAGACATGCAGAACAAATATAGGAAAAAATTCTTTTGTTGTTATTCCCTTATTCCTCCTCTGTTGACGACCCTGTCTCCGTCTTTCTTTTTTGAGCAGTGGAGTATGCAGAGGAAGAGTAGTGGCTAAAAATGTGCAATAAATGTGCAATAAGTGAATGCCCTTTATCTCTCATTTTCTCTGTCTCTCTCTTAGTCCATGTCACTTCTCATTACAATGTGGATGGAAATTTACCACCAGACAGCTTTATCTTCCTATGCCAGAAAACACTCGTGTCCCAGTGGAAGAGGATAATCCCCTTTTCTATTTTTCTTTGGGGCTGGCTTAACACCCAAACTTAGTGGAGAATTGATGGTTCAGAACTCTACACATGAAGGTTGGTTCTGAGTGTCACTGGAATGGCTTTAGACAGATGGCCTGGCACTGCTCCCATATCCTTCAGCCAGCTGGCATTTTAATTGTACTAGAAAATTATCCCACTTATTGCTTATGAATTAAACTATGCAATGTCATATTAGAGTATTTTAAATCTTTCAGTACTTGTTATGGGTTGAAGAGTGTCCTCTAAAAATGATTGGTTGGTTGATCACCTAATCCCCAGGACCTCAGAAGGTGTTCTTATTTGGAAATAAGGCCTTTACAGAGGTAATCAAGTTATGATGGGTCATTAGGGTGGGCCCTCATCCAATAGGACCGGTGTCCTTATAAAAAGGAGGAAATCTGGACATAGAAACAGACATGCATGGAAGGTAGACTATGTCAAGAAACACAGAGAGAATGTCATGTGAATACAGAGGATTGGAGTGATGGATCTGCATGCCAAGGACGGTCAAACTAAGAGAAGCTAGGAGAGAGGCCTGGGACAGATTCTCCCTTACAGCCCTCAGAAGGAAACGACCCTGCCTGTTAGTTTAAGGCACCCAGTATGTAGTACGTTGTTACAGCAGCCCTAGGAAACTAATACAGTACTCAATTTAAGGATCGAATGGGTCTACTTTATTAATAATTTTTTTCGACAATTATTAGCACTTTTACTGTTTATTTAGGTGAGTGGTTCATTACATTGAACTAGTAGCCCATCTGATTTATTAAGATGCCTTCTGTTGTAACTTATAATTTTACTCCCTCATATGTTCAGTTTTCACCTTTGCTGTGTTCCTTTTGCTCCTCTGTTGCCTGAGGATCTTGGTTTGAGATTTACCTGTAGCTCTAGGTGGGCTCATAAAACTAGACTTCTTAAGCTTCTAGGTGGAGGGAATGTTTCACAGGGTCTCCCTCCCAACCTGCAAGTCTTCAGATCTAAGAGAGTCAGATTTGTAATGCTTCCCTGGGTCAAACTGAATGTTTGAGTAAGGTCAGAAATTAAAAAATGTATACCAGGGAGGGAGAGTAAGTGGAAAATAAGTCTTTCCCCTAATACTAACTCACATAGGCCTGAGACGGTTCAATCTCTGACTTCAAGGCTGTTTCCCTTGGGGTGAGAAGAGACTGTACATACTTCCTGGGTGTCCTTCACTCACTGAGGTTAAAAAGAAAGCCCCAGTGATGCTTGAGTCTGAGGAGCTTTAGTCCTTTTGTGATCAGGAAGTATCCACTACTCAGCAAACTCATATCAGAATACCATTTCCACATTATGCCTCTCCAGGATGCATACAGTTTGCTCAACTTATGGAGACCTCAGCAAACTTTAAAATGTAGAGGTAAGGGCCAGGTTTGTTGCATTTAATTCTAGGAACTCTGTATACTAATATAATGGGTCAAATTGTGTAGTCTCCAAAAATATGTTGAAGTCCTGACCCACAGTACCTCAGGATGTGACTTTATTTGGAATCAAGATGTAATCAAGTTAAGATAAGGTCATGAGGGTGAGCTCCAATCCAAAATGATTGGCATCCTTATAAAAAGGAGAAATTTGGACACAGAGGCAGACAGAGGGAAGATGATGTGAAAAGAAATAGGGAGAATGTCATGTGAAGTAATGAAGCATTGGAGCTCTACTGCCACAAACCAAGGCCCAGCTGGGGCCACCAGAATCCAGAAAAGGCCAGGAAGAATCCTCCCGCTATAGGATTCAGAGGGAGCATGGTCCTGCAGACACCTTGATGTCAGGCTTCTAGCCTCTAAAACTGTGAGACAGGGACAATGAGTTTCTGTTGTTCTAAGCCACCCAGTTTGTGGTACTTTGTTATGGCAGCCCTAGGAAATTCATACAACTCACCACAGTCACTCATGCTTTTGTGAATACCTGGAAGCTACCTCAGATTCATCCCCTAGACACCCAGTTAATGCCAATAATTATCACTGTTAATCACCCCACACACATTTTTTTGAGCACTTACTAAGTGCCAGGCACTGTGCTAACTACTTTACATATCTTTTCCTCATTTTATAGACAAATAAACTAAGAAACTCAGTGAGATTAAGTAATTAGCTAAAGGGCACATAGTTAATAAAATGATGCGACTAGGATTTGGGTCCCACTTTATCTGGATTTCAAAGTTAATATTCTTTATTTATACTCTCCTTACTTATCAAGCTTACTTAAAGATTGGTGGCATCGAAGTCTTGGCAAACAAACCCCTACTTCTTACTACATCCTCCTTCACAATGTGTCTGGTTTAGGCCAATTTGGAAAAGTAGTAATTTTATATTTTGCCCCAAGTCTATTTTTAGCAAATTTCTTTTAACTTCAGAGTTATCCGAAGTACAGCAGTATAGGTTATCATTTTTAAGTAGGAAGTAAATGGAGCAATGAAAATCTGAGATGAAGCGCTCCTCTGATTTTTCTAGAGTAGATGGATTTTTTGAACACATGTCAATCACAAACCGAATTCATCTGCCCCAGCATCAGTCACTTTGTTGGTATAAGATATCAGGCCATTTCTCTCCTGGGGTTTTTAGGAAAGGGAGTGCTCAGAGGGAAGGGGAAGGTAGAAAATTTAACACTGATTAAACATCCACTGTGGTTTACACACCTTCACATAACTAATTCTTTTAATTTTCACTAAACTTGCAAGACAGATACTATAATTTCCCCCCCCCCACATATGAAGAAACTTAGGCCTAGTGAAATTAAGAGACCTGCTCAAGTCACACACTTAGCAATGATCGAGGTCTAAACACAGATGTGGGAGTCAGGATACCCAACTCTAGTTTTCATGTGCCAAGAATGGGACCATTTAGTGCTTTGAAAGGTGGGTCTGGTCAGTAGAAAGAGTATTGAGACACTTTTTCCCAGCCAGAAGTGCTGTTTAGCTCCAGAAAGACTACTGGAGAAATGGCAGAGGTGAGCGATCAGTTCCTCTTTAAAGCCATCTCTTCTGTTCCAAAAGTTCAGTGTACCTAGGCCACTTTGGACCTTAATTTACTCATTAAAAAGTTGTGTGAACACCATTATTTTCAATTCAATTCTTAGACATATCAGAATAATTCATTAAATAGCTATGGAAATTACACAAAAGCTATAAATATCATGAAATCATATTAAAGGTAGGTTGAAAAAATTACTTAAATTTTATGTATTTCATGTACTTTTCTCTGGAAACTATGCAAGGTAATTATGAACTATGGCCTTTGGTGGGGTATTGCTGATCTGTGTAAAGAATGTTTTCACTCTTTAAAGAGGAAACGTGGCAAATTTATTTTCTTCTTCTTGGGGTGAATATAGTCCTTATTTTATTATATTACTTTTTATATTATCTCAGTTGCATACAAAGTGAAAGGTACAGTGATTTGGAGAATCGAGTTCTAGAAAAGGTGAGTGTAGACATTCCTTGTAAATATCAGAAAGAAGTCATGGAAATAAAAGACATGGAGAGGGCTTCCCTGGTGGCGCACTGGTTGCGCGTCCGCCTGCCTATGCGGGGGAACCGGGTTCGCGCCCCGGTCTGGGAGGATCCCACATGCCGCGGAGCGGCTGGGCCCGTGAGCCATGGCCGCTGGGCCTGCGCGTCCGGAGCCTGTGCTCCGCAACGGGAGAGGCCGCAGCAGAGGGAGGCCCGCATACCACAAAAAAAAAAAAAAAAAAAAAAAAGACATGGAGAGCTGATGTAGCAGGCAGAGCTAGCCTGGAAGAGGCAAATGTCTAGTGTGGTTTAGCCCTAAATAGGAGTTAATCAGCATAGAAAATATCAGCCTAAAATACCAGGCCCTAAATAGGAGTATCAGGACTTGAAAGAAGCATTCTAATCAACGTCTGCATGAGATGAGGTTTACAATAAGGTTACAAAGAAAAAGTGAAAGATCAGTGAGAAAAGTACCATATTTTCTCTAGAAGTTTATTGTTTTAAACCCTTCTTAATAAAGTTATCTCCTTTACTGGTTACTTTTATTTAATGTCAGTTGTTTTTAATAAAAAGCAGTCTTAATAGCAGTGGAAATGAGTGTTTATAAATCCAGTGGGCTAGAGCAGATACTATCAGGCAAAGCATACTCCTTCACAAATTGGCTCATGAGTTAAAAACCCACCAACCACCTTGTTGCTTCCTTGATTTTACAACCAGAAAAAGTATTTAAGGGCAGAGGAAAGAGGATGACCTGACTGAGCTTCTTAAATACAAACCTAGTTACAACATCACAAACAAATGCCACTCAGATTTTCATCTGTGAAGTTGCATAATATTACAGCCCATGCAAGGATCTTTCCACAACTCTATAAAGGACAAATGGTCTCTCCAAGTTGTTCCTCTGATATTAAATTTTAATCGGGAAAAATAAGGCTATTTAATAATAACTTGCATTTGTTATGTACTTAGTTTTTTCCCATATACTTTAACGCACGTCATTGTACTGGATGGTCTTACCACTCTGCAAGTTACACCGAGCAGGCATGAGCATCTCCATCTTACAGCTGCGTTGCAGCGAGATGAAGTGGCTTCCTGGAAATCCCAGTGCTGATTAGTGAAGGAGCTAGACCAGAATCCAGACCCTCTGATTCCCACCTGAAAAGCCTCTCCTTAAACTTCCAGGCTGATCCCTGAGGCAGGCAGCCAGTGTGGTCAGGGTTACCAAGATTATGTAATATGTTCAGTCGTTTTCAAACTTCAGTTTGCAGCTTCTGAAATCTACTTAGTAGTTTATGACTAGCATTTTTTAATGATATATAAAATATAGAAAATCAGAGGGCAAGAAACTAAATCACTATATCAAAGAGATATCTGTACTCTCATGTTATTGCAGCATTGCTCACCATAGCCAAGGTGTGGAAGCAACCTAAGTGTTCATCAATGGATGAATGGAGATATAGATATATATATATATATATATATATATAAAATATGGACTATTATAACATATATAATATATACAGAATAATATGGAATATTATTCAGCCTTTAAAAAGGACACCTGAAACTAACACAACATTGTAAATCAACTATACACCAACAAAAATTATTTTAAAAAAGGAAGAAGGAAATTCTGCCATTTGCAACAACATGAATGAATATGCAGGGCATTGTGCTAAATGAAATAAGTCAGACAGAGAAACACGAATACTGCATGGTATCACTTATATGTGGAATTTTAAAAAAAAGTTAAACTGGAATGGTGGTTGCCAAGGGTTGGAGATGGGGGAAACGGGGAGAGGCTGGTAAAAGGCTACAAACTTTTAGTTATAAGGTGAATAAGGTCTTAGGATCTAATGCATAACACAGTGACTATAGTTGATAATATAGTATTGTATAACTGAAATATGATAAGAGAGTAGAACTTAAGTGTTCTTACCAAAAAAGAAAAAAAAGGTAAGTATGAGAGGTGATGAATTTGTTAATTAACTTAATGATGGGAATCCTTTCACAATGTACAGATCTATCAGATCGTCACACTGCACATTTTAAATACAGTATGATTTTGTCGATTATACCTTAATAAAGCTGAAAAAAATCTACAGCCCAACTTGAAAAGAAGAAAATATCAGAGGGTGTACATAGCAAGAGTGAGCACTGTTTTGTGAAATATTTGTTTCAAACAGATCTGTGTATGTGTATGTGTATATATGTAAAATACTGAGTCACAAAATAAACAAGTTTATTATACTTAAGTTTATACTTAAGTTAAAAGAAACTGGTATTTCTTTCAGAGGGTCAGAGGGAAAGAGAAAACAGGAAAGCACTGATGTGGCTAATGCTGATCGGGTGGCTGTACTGCTCTGATGGCAGCCACAGCCCTGATGGATCTGGGGATGTGCGTGTGTTGGGTGATGGCTGTGCGAGGACTGAAGAAAGATTCCTGCAGTGGGTGGGAGGTTAAAAGACTAGATAATCTTGAAGCCAGAGTCTGTGTTTTGTTCCTTTTTATGTTCTTAGTGCCTAGTCCAGCAGCACTAACTGGCACAGGAAACCCTCAATGAATATTTGTTGAATGAATGCATGGAAATGAGTGAGGTTTACGGATTTTTAAAGGCTCCTCTTAAAAATTCAATTAGGCTTGGAAATGAATTCAGGCAGTCCTAAATTTATGAAAAGCTTGTTTCCAAAACCTTAATTTGCAAATTGGTTTTTGGAACTTCAAACATTATTATACATGGCAGCTGGGATCTTAGGCCAGCCCACAGCTACCTTTTAAAACCCAGGATATATCTGAAGCTAGTAGCGAGAACGGAAGCTGCATTTCTACGGGATAAAGGCACCCTTGCTGGTCCAGCTAGGAATGCCAGGGGCAAACTGGCCTCCAGATGACAGAAGAGCACTTCCCCAGCCCCCATTCCTCTTGCCTCAGCTGGCCCTGCCTCTGCAAAGCCCTTTTGGGGGGACTGGGAGGGACGTGAGAAGCAGTATGAAGTGAGGGCTCATGTCAAGGATAGAAATAGGTCAAAGGTAAGGAGAGGGAAAGAGGAGTGAGCAATGCAAATTGCCTCAGCCAGGAAGGAAAGACAGGCCTGTGGCCACCAGGCACTCAGCCCATGTGCTTGTGGCCAGGTGGCCAGTAAGACACATGCAAAAAAGTCGAGACCAACTCCGTAAAGATTTGGTGTAGTCACCACTGCAGGGGAGATTCAGCAATATCATTTATAGAGTGCCCCCTACGTGCCAAGTGCAATTGCCTGTTTTTCTGCCATTCTTTCTTATTTTTTTATCCATTAACAGCAAGTAGTAATTTCACCCTTAACCAGATAAGAGGTCCAGTAAAGTCAATCATTCAAAGCCAATCTTCGAACCGAAAAGTGAGCAAAAAATGGCCAGTTGGGTATACAAACCAACAGTCACAAAAGGTACATGCCCTTTACTTTGTAATAGAGAAGGTACCTGAGTGCTCCTCTGCCCAGACTGTTGACTTTTTCCTTGAACACAATTCTAACAAATGGGGCTTCCTGATAGCCTTGGCTACATCCAAACAGAGTGGAACCACTAGAGTTGGATGCATTAAGAACAATTAGGAGAGATAAAATAAATAAAAAGATAGAGGACAGCACACAATAATTGGACAATTTCTGGATGAGAGTTGTATCCACTGAGATACCACTGTTTCATAGCATGATTTAAAAAACTATATTCATAGTGACAATTCTCAGCAATGGGGAAGTGTTTCGAATGTATTTTAACATCTATTTTAAAGAAGGGAAAGACATAGTTTTCATTACAATTTTTTAAAAAAATTTAGCATGCTGGAAAATTGTAATGCTACATTCCCCAATAAGATTGAATAAACCAGGTATTTATTCCTAACTTTTTACAAATCTGAACATTTTTATGTGCACATCTTCTGTATCTTATACAATTATGCCAATTATTGATTTCCCTGTCATGTTTTTAACTTATTTTCTTCAGAAAACAGTGGGATGAACTAAATAATTTCCTATGTTTCTTTGATTCCATGGTTTAAAAATTTACATACCCTTCCACATTTGTTACAAAATGTGACAAAAGCATGGCTGTTTATAAGAAACCCAAAATCTTGACTCAAGAAGACTTGAGTATTTGGGAAAATGAGAAAGTAAGTGGTGAAAATATTAGACTGCAAGTGACAGAATCTCTCAGTAATCTTACCAGGAACAAATTAAACAGCACCTTGAAATCTAAAGAACTGAACAGCCAATCACAATTGCCCCTGAAAATAACATGGCTCTGGTTAGGTCTTGGCACTCAGGAATCTTAATGCATCTCATAAAAGAAACACTGCCAATCTCGCTCTGTAGGTGATGAAACTGAGATAAATTATCTGATGCAAATGCAAAGGAATTTAGAGCTCATCCTGTTGGGCATCTGTTTTGGCATTTAACCTAAAGCTTCTTCCAAAGCAGAAGGCACAGAAGCTTTGTGTGTTCCAATGACTCCAGTGAAAGTGTGAACTTAGATGAACTGAGTTTGATTTATCCAGGAATGGGAAAGCTAAAGAATATTTTTTTGAGCATTGGCACTGTGCTGGAAGCTGAAGGGTCAAAGTTTCAAAATAGTTCCTGCCCTCAAGTGGATTACCATATATTGCATTGGCACTCTACTAGCCACTTTTGCTCACTTTTGGGTTCGGAGATTGGCTTTAAATGATTGACTTTACTGGACCTCTTATCTGGTTAAGGGTGAAATTACTACCTGCTGTTAATGGATAAAAAATAAGAAAGAAGGGAAGGGAGGGAAGGGAAGGGAAGGGAAGGGAAGGGAAGGGAAGGGAAGGGAAGGAACAGGCATGCTCACCACTAACTTTAGTTCAAGGTTAATAATAGAAGGGTGGACAAAGGATATGGAGAGAAAAGAAGAGTTGAGGAAGCCTTGTGGAGGAAGGTAGTATTTGATTTGGGCCTTGAAGGACAGGAAGGAAGTCAGGAACAAATGAGATAGAGCCCCTCATTCCTACTCTACTCCCCAATCATCCTCCATTGCTTACCCCCCCCCAACTCCCCATCTCTTCCCTACCCCACCCCACCCTACCCACTCCACCAAAACTTCCTTGGAATCCTAGGTCTCCATGGAACACTTCAGAAACCCCCATCTTTTTTAATGTCTCCATTTCAGAGGGGAAACTGAGGCACATATTGTGTTCTCCACGTAGGAAACAGAGTGAGCCAAGGAATGGAGGTGGCTTGTACATGATGAGTTTGGGGACCAGTGAGTGATCTGATTTGGCCGGAGCAGGGGTTGGTCAGAATGGGAAGGGATATTAAAGGCAGACGGTGGAGAACTTTGAGTGCCACGTTGAGGAGAGTGGGGGTCTATCTTCAAAGGTGGGGGTGGGTGGACGGGAGGGGACAGGATCAGAAAGGGGACAGAGACTGAAGCCAGGACCAGATAGGAGGCAACCGTAATTGTCCAGGCGGCGGGCGATAACTGCTGAAATTCAGGAAATGAGAGAGTGATTAGAGAAGAGTGAGAGAGACATGGAGAAAGTAAACTGATAGAACTGTGGGCATGATGGAGTGGGAAGAAACTCAGAACCAGGAATTCACACACACACACACACACACACACACACACACACACACACGGCAGACTGGGCTCTTTGCCCTGCATTCCAGGCTCTGTTGTTGACCAGCCGTGAACACGGGGCAAGCCCTTCACCCCATGTCCTCAGTTTCCTCATCTGAAATGGTGGCATTAAATAAGATCGGGGTTTCTGAAGTTCCATGGAGACCTAGGATTCCAAGGAAGTTTTGGCGGAGTGGGTAGGGTGGGGTGGGGTAGAGAGGTATGGGGAGTGGGGTGGGCGTGAGCAATGTGGGGGTGACTGGGGACTGCAGCAGAGATGAGAAGCTCTAGACCAAAACCACCTATTTAATCAGAACATCTCCTTTATGTAACAGGATTCCTTGTAAGAGTAAATTTGCTAAAAAAAAAAAAAAACAAAGCCCCCCAACCAGTCTGATAACCACAGGAACATATAGATAACCTCTAACACCCCTTTGTGCTCTCACACTTGAGTGATCATCAGAACATCTCCTTTATGTAACAGTTCCTTGTAAGAGTAAATTTGCTAAAAAAAAAAAAAAAACAAAGCCCCCCAACCAGTCTGATAACCACAGGAACATATAGATAACCTCTAACACCCCTTTGTGCTCTCACACTTGAGTGATCATACTTAGAGAAACTGGTTATCCAAGAGATCTGCTAATATAGTGGATGTGGGTCTCATTTTTAGGACCCCATTGAGTTCCTGTTTATTTGATGAGCTGTTGCACAAATGCTGGAACAAATGGAACAACAACTGTCATGATGAATCGATGCCAAAACTCTCAAAAATGGGACAGATTTACTGAAAGGCCATCTGGTGTTCTTACTCTTGTGCCTTACCTTTTCTCAAGACCCAGTGAGTTTTCCAAACCTCATAAACGCCAGCGTGAAAAGGGCCCTTGCCTGCAAGTACAAAGACACTGGCTTCCTTGCTACTGACTGTTGTCTGGCTTTGGGTTAAGTGGAGTTGCCCCTCTGGGTTCCGTTTCCCTGTCTATAGCAGAGGAGCATTGCAGCAAACAGCCCTAGGGGCCCCTCTAGCTTGAACATTCCAAGATTCCAGGATCCTAAACTTTGGAGCCTGTTATCTGAACAATTCTCTGATCAATAGCATGTGCTCTGGGTCTTGTTCTGTCACAGTCAGAGGGTCAGTGTATTGAGGGCTTTGGGCTGTTGACTCTAAGGATTGGGCAATGTGTGCTTTAGCCAAAGTCTCTGAGCCCTGCAGATGGATCACTCCGAGTAGAGGGCTCAGGTCTAAATTAACAGCAGATCTTTAGAAACACGATGCTTTGTGGATCGGTATGTGGAATAAGAAAACCCGTGCCTTTGGTATAAACACCCCCAAATGGTCTACGAACCACCAAAAAAAAAAAGTAACAGAGGAAAACCAATCAGAACCACCACCAAGTTGAGACCAAAAAGTTTCATACAGGTCTGATATTTACACACTCACTGCCTTCCTTTGCCTCCTGATTTCTCCTCTCACCTCCCACTCCCACAACTAAAAAAAATTATTTTATTTTTTTTACAACAATTCCTTCATGCGAAAGAAGAACAGGAAGAAAAAAAACTGAAGAGGTGAAGCGAGCACTCACTGGGAGAGCACGGCCAGGCTGCGTCTTCCCTGCGATCCAGATCCCCCGAGCATGTCTGCAGCTGGAAAAGGGCTGCGGGAGCAGAGGTGCTGAGACCCTCTGAGCGGTCAGGGCGTGGACCGGGCCCGCGGAGGTGCCATGTTATCTGTGGCTGAAATGCAGTGTGCAGGATGCTCCCGGGCTCTCCCTTTGTGTTAACACTTTGGTCTGTCCCTGTGACGAAAGTCTGGGCTTGTCCTTTGCCAAATTTACTCCTCCCCACCCTTTCCCTTCGCATAGGATCATCAGAGAGCTGATTGTTATTTTCTACTGTAATCTCTCTAATAGAGGCCCATCATGTTTAGATTTAGATTGTAAACGGCCCAGATTGCTTCGTGATTTCCAGAATGTTATTACTGGGCAGTAGGGGCCAGGATCCCCAGTAGCTTTCATGATGAAGACTTTATATGATCAATTACAAATCATTCTTCCAAGGCAGAGAACTAGTTAAAGGGAAAGACACTGATCCATGTGCTCAGCCTTCTGGAAAAGAGTCGACCATGCTATCACGTGCATATGCACAATCCACTTCTGAAGAGGTCAGCGGAAATCAGCCCACCGAAAAGTTCATCCGGGTGCAGTTCTCAGGCCCTCGTTCTGAGCTCTGTTCTCAATTAGCATTGGTGTCAGTGGCGTCCAAAGCAAACAGTTCCCACTGAGAAATCAAATCTGGGAAACTCCTATTATCCCTTTTATTCAGGGGAAGATGCATGATATAAAAATGCATACACCAAGGCAAAGGGAAGAGAGCCAGAGGATCAGTGATATGCTGTGTTATACAGGGTGTTTGGTGAAAAGAGGGCAGCAGCTTGACGAAGGAACATGTTGCAACAGTGGGCCTGGTCTGCCCCCGTGGCACTCTGGGGTGGTGATCTCATCCGCCAGGCCAGGCAAGGGAGCCTGGTCAGCAATAGCTTGGAAAGCAACCAGATTCCAACCCCTGTGGAGGGGGTGGTGTTGATTCTATCTGGAGATGACACTCTGTCTAAGCTTGAGTTATGAATATGCTTCTTCATCGCTAACAAGCAATGAACAGATTGCTGCTGGGGCACCAAGATATTTATGGGACTGGCTTTCTGTTAAATAAGTAGAACAACCCAGATCTCCACAATGTAGGCCTAAGATGATTCTTTTGGTAAATAGCAGGAGAAACAATCAACTTTACACATTGATTCACATCCTTCATACGATGAAAAACATCTTTGAGATCTGTGGCTTCATATCACAAACATGGACACAGAGGCACAGAGCACTTCAAAAGTTCACCCAAAGTCATGGAGAGGAACCAACGCAAGGATTCCTGTGCTCAACTTATAGAAGTTTAATTTAGTTAGATTAACTCCTCTCTTCACTTTAACTAACTAGAAAATTTTGGTTGTTTTATTGCTTAAGTACTATGCTGTCCTCAAAGTCATAGTTTATAGAGTAATATAGTTTAATGAACTTCAAAATTAATTATCTCTATATATCATATACCTTTAAATATCCCTTTGATTATATATGTTATCACTCAACATATATTGACTATTTAAAGTGCATGAGACACTCACAGAGATCACACAAGAGGCCTTAATGAAATCCTCACTGACTAGACTTGAGTTTATTGCTCCAAAGCTGTGATAGATACATGTATTGAGGCATTTCGCTACTCCTCTTTCTACCACATTTTTCCCATTTAATTTTTTTCCTTTTAAAATATTCAGTGATTTGCTGTGGCAAGCAGAATAATATCCCTCCCAAAGACATCCATGTCCTAATGCCCAGAACTTGTGAATACGTTACTTTACATGGCAAAAGGGATTTTCCAGATGTGATTAAGTTAAAGGCATTGAGGTGGAGAGATTATCCTGGATTATCCAGATGTGCTCAATCTTAGTCACACAGGTGTTTAAAGTGAGATAAACCTCTCCCGCTGAGGTCAGAGGGAGATATGGCTATAGGATAATGGCCAGAGAGAGGACCTTGCTGGTGCTGAAGATAGAGGAATGGGGTCCAGGAATGTGGCAGCGTCTAGAAACTGGAAAGGCAAGAAAATAGATTCTCCCATAGAGCCTCCAGAAAGCAATGCAGCCCTGTCTATATCTTGATTTTAGCCTAGAGAGACCTGTGTTGGACTTTGAACCTCTAGAACAATAGATAGGTTTGTGCTGTTTTAAGCCACCAAGTTTGTGGTTATTCGTTACAGCAGTGATAGAAAACTAATACATTTGCTTATGGGACTCAACTGACCTTGGGAATATGTTTCGCCTCCTGATTTCCCCCGTTTCCCACCCCCACTCCAATTCTGAGGTGGCAAGTATAGTTTTGGTATATTTGGAATAAGTTCATAAAATGGAGTAGCCTGGAAAAACTTCAGTGGTTCTTCCAGGCCAGCCCAGACTCTCTCTCTTTCTCAACACACACACATACACACACACACACACACACACACACACAGAGCAAGAATTTAGTAATCTTCCACTAATATGCTGACATTCATGCACTGAAAGTATGCGAATGGCCAGCTGTATGAAAGATATCCACCAAGTTATTTTCCTAGTTGTAAAGATAGAAAGAGGGAAATCATGCAGACTTGTAGTTGGGCCCTTATTAATGTAACGTGTTTGGGAAGTAGCTGTCTGTCTTCAGTTTGTAAAACTAATGGATGTCATAACTCCTGCTACCTAATAGGGTTCTGACATGACAATAGTGAAGAGAGGAGTGAGTTCTGGGCCTGGGTCAGACACCAGCAGGGAGCAGGGAGAGCACAAAGGACAATAAGAAGGAGATTGGATGCACTTGGAGATAAGTGAATCATGAGATGAGAGCAGGGCTGGAGTAGGCAAATGCTCCCAGGTAGCCTTCTGAGGTCCAGCTTCCTGCGGCTGGAGAGGCAAGGTGAGAGGAATTGGGAAGAACATACTAGAAGGTAATTTGTGAACAGTGTCTGTTTCTGCAGAGACCAGCAGGCACATGTGCTTTCACTGTGTAGCACAGACACGGGTACTCAGAGTCCAGCTTCCAGAACTGGCGTCTCTGAGAACTGAAGTGATGATCATTCATTGGCACCATGAACAACAGAGCCAGCAAGATAGTAGGTGTCACACTTATGACATTTCCAGCCTCTTTTACTAGGGGAAACGGAAGTCTGGGCCACTCTCAAATTACTGATAGCACCCTTCATTTCTAGATACTTTGCTTAATTTTTCATCAAAGAGATTCTGGGGTGGGAAGGTTTGAAGGAGGTCAGTGCTATAGAATGAAATAGCTCCCACCACAGGGTGGTCTTTTATTAATAAAATATGATTAAAAAAATAACTTTACTTCATGGAGGTAGGATCTCCATGATCTCTTCCAGACTTTATGGTCTGCAATGGTTGTTTAAGAATAGCTTTTACCTTGGAGCAATTCCCTAGGGAAGAGAGAGGTATGTGGGAAGTGCCCCTTGTACTGCCTTAATGCACTTAAGACACACACACACACACACACACACACACCCACACAGAGCCACTCACCTCCTACAGAATCACAACTTAAAGTCAAAGGAATTCTATTCACATGAGAGGCAACCGTTCAAGTAATTTAAAGGGGATGTTTAAAACATCTTGAAGAAATTTTTTCTTATAAAGAAATTCATAGACTCTACACATGTAGAATGAAGCAAGAGATCTTGCCTAGACAACGGCTCATCAAGGGGTGGACAGGAACGGAAATGAAGGGGTTAACTACATATTTGTAGGCTGAACCTCTTTCCTCCTTTCCCTTGGAGACTTAGAGTCTTTCCTCCACACCTGAGGGCATCACCCTCCTCCTCATTCCCCACCCCCAAAAGCACTGAACATGTTCACTTAAACTATATTGCTTTGTATTTTCCTGTGATACTGCTTTTTAATGGATCCTCCTAAGAAATCTTCTCATGAAATACTTCTCCCTTTTTCCATCTCCTTTTGCAGAAATTACAGACTCCTCTTCTTTCTTTCCTCTGTTTTCTACCATCCAATAAAGTCTTTTCCTCACCTCTCCTTCCCTATCCTGTCTTTGATAAAGTCTACCTAGTTCCCACTGTGGAATGTGTGATGGGCTGGGTGGAGGAGGGGATGGAGAGATGTATGTACTGTCATAGAAAGTCATCGTGTGCCCCTCCTCCTAGTCTTCCGTCACGAGAATCTTTATGGCCTCTGCTGACACAATTCTCTGAACTACTCTCTGGTCTGACTCCAGGCCTGTAACACATCTTGAGTTGCTATACTCTCTTGTCTGCCTTATAATGTTGGCCATATAGTTTCTGTCCCAGCATCTTCCCCCTACTTAACACTATTTGAATATTTACTACAATCAAGTCATGGAGTTAAGTGCTGTGGAGGGCTCCAAAGATAAGAAGGGCAGTCCCAAAGGGAGATAAGATATGCATACAAAAATATTAATGCAAGATGGAGAGTGAAGAGTATTCTGAAAGCAGCAGAGCTGAAGCACTACACTTCTAAGGTGACATCCTACGATCACGGTCTCAGTGTTTAATCACTCTTATGCTCAATTTATTCTGTGATTGAACTAGGCTTCCTGTGGCTGAAATAGAAACCCACTTATCTCTGTTAGGGCCACAGGTATTAAGTCATCCTTCAGTCTCGTCTTTTCTAGGCTAAACGCCAATGCCTATTTTCCATCCTTTTAATATCAGCTTGAAATATAACAACTCTTCAAACGGGAAACCAAAATTGGACATAATAAAGGCTTGACCAAGGCTGAATGTGGCTGGCTGAAGTCCCAGTGCTGCCTGCCACGTTCCTGTTAACACATCCTAACATTGTTTTCGCGTTGATAATAGCATCTCTTATAGAGTTCATTCATTAATTTTTGTGCTAAATCCAGGGTGGTTTTTTTTTTCTTCTCCAGATTTGTTGCTTAGTCAGTCTATCTCCAACATTTATCTGTTAAGCTATTTTTGTTGTTATTAATTACCCTTAATGTAAAGAACTTCATACTCTTTCCAGAGGCTCATTTTTCAACTCTTTCAGGTTACTCTCTGTAGTATTTTTCTTGCCCTCCTGCTTAAAACACAAAATCTGATTTCATGAAAGGAGAAAAAGATCTTTCAGAAAGCATATACCTGCATTTCAATACCTGGGAATTCTAATGATCTATTTGAGGCAACATAGAGTTCAAGGTCCTAGACTGCACTCAGAGTGTATTTATGTATTTCTATCTCCCATTACTAGGCTGTGAGCTCCTTGAGGAGGGGGACTATGTCTTACCCATTTTTGTGCTCCTCTCCTCACCCCAGTTAGCACAGTGTCTGGCAGAGATCAGCCCTTCTGTAATATGTGCTACATAAGTGAATTAGGGCACCTGGCTTCATAAGGAGCAAATAATGGCCTTGACCAAGTTAATTTGTTTTTTCTGTCGTTGAGTTGAAAAGGATAATTGACTGGTGGCCCGGCTTCAAGTTCAGTTGTGCCTACCACTGGAATTGAGATGCATCTGGGCATGTGTGACGGTGTGCTGAGGGAGGCCTAGGGAGCCGATTTGCATGGGGGTTTGGAGAGTTGTCTGCTATTCCACGCCTTGGAACTGGTCCCTGAGCCGAGACCCATTGCCATATGTCTGTGCCCTGAGGACAGGGGTGGGCTGCAGAGAAGCGGAAGCTGCTTCCACAAGGTGTTTGCTGAGTCTGGGCCAAGCTTTGGTGGCCAGGTGACAAAGAGAAGCAGAGGAAAGTGTCCCCCTTACTACCTCTATATGAGCACAGCATGGTTTTGGAGTTCCGGAAGAGTGAAGCGAACGCAGGGCCACTTTGGAACCTTGAAAGATTGTATCAAGGGCACGAGACAGCATCTTTGACATGGAAGCCCAGGGTCTCAAGTGAACCCCAGTGGGAGAGAGGGGCGAGGGCCTCACGGGGGCAGGGGGCCAGCAGCAAGGAGCCATGGGAGGTTGCACATGGTGGGTGAATGCACCATTCGTGAGGTTTTATAAGACAGACTTCCAGAAACAGAAGGACTTTTTAAAAAAAATTGATGGTGGGGTGGTAGTCCTGCATCAGCAGAGATCATTAAGAATTATATTACTAGTAAAGTGATTCTGTTGACATCCATAGGCAGATTCTGATTGAGGATATATGGGTGACAGTTATAAGGTTTCTGTACATTTTTAAAATTACATCTTATTCTAAAATCTTTTAGACAGACTAAAAGGAGTAAGAAACTCTAATGAAGATCTGTGTGCTCACCATTCAGCTTAAGAAAGAAAACTTGCAAAGTAACTTTGCGCCCCGTGCGCTCTCCTAGGACGGCCTTCTCTCCCTCTCCACCTGGAGGTAGCTATGCTTCCCCTCCCCTCCTCTCCTTCCTCCACAGCTGGCCCCACCCCAGAGGGCTCACCAGCAATGCCACCCTAGTATGTATTTGGTTCTAGGATGAAACAGGATGGGTGCGTGGGAGTGAGAGGTCATTTCACTCTGTCTTGATGCTTCTGTATTTTCATGGTGAAATGCGGGTCCTCTGGTCATGATACCACCGTTCCGTTAAAAAGAGGGCATTCTTTCCTTCCCAAGGCCAAACCTTGAGCCCCAGCACTACGTTGCTAATTCTTCCCCTTAAGAAATCCTGACCCCCCGTTGTACCCCCCTGGCAATCTAACACATGTCTTCAGTGCAATGCACCCTAACATTGATCATAAAGGGGACTTTTGTTCAGTGAAAAGATTATTGGCATTTGCCACCGTTTTCCTGGTATCTCCTGAAGCATTCCGCCTTTACCCAACAAAGCTACTCCTTCTCCTCTTCCCTAGAATGGCTTTTTAAACTCCCTTTGCTTCTCTGAGTTCTAGTGGTTCTTTAAGAACCAGTGTCTGGCTCCACCTCTACAAAGTCTTCCTCGTTTTGACTTTATTTCTTTGTAATTTATCACCTTAGGAGGAGAGATGAGAAAGTTTGAACCCACTCTTGTGTGCATGCATTTGAGAAGTAGTTATGTTGTCACGTGCGACTCAGCCCTTCCAGCTAACTTGCTGTGAGGCTCCATTTATGTTTAAACTCTTTTGCAACAATTATTTAGGTCTAGTCTCTAAGTTCTTTTTAAAATCTGGGGGTTTTAGCCAGCTGGACTATTTTCTTTTCCTGGAAAGGAAAGTTTCTATCTTAAAAAGATTGTGCTTCTAACTCCCCTCTGCCCTCCAGCTTGAAACACATCTTTAAAACAATAAGACAGTGCTTGGAAATCGTAGGGGTCTAACAACAGTTTCTTGAATGAATGATTGCTGGTGCACATCTATAAAACCCTGGCTCTGGTCTCAGAAAATAATAGTATATACCTTATATAATTCTAAGAAAGAAGTGTGTACACGAAAGATATGATTTCTGCCTATAGGAAAATGAATTTAGCCCTTGGGGATAAGTTTAGAATACAGATTTCTTGTACATAGATACAATTAAACTGTAAAGGAAATTAAGAAACTATCATGGGGACTCTGAGGATGTAATTCTGGTGCAGGGAAAATGTCACATCTTCAAAAGGTCACATCTTCAAAGGAAGCACGTGAGTTCATAAGCCACAGAATTCTCAGTGTGTATCACTCTTGTTCAAAGTATCTAAATATTTCTACACCATAAATTTATTTTCTGGTGTCCACTTTATGCATCTGGATATTAAATTTACACATGGTTTTTATAGCTGGAATCAAATCCAGATTTTTTTCCAGTGATACCATATAAGGTCTAAAAAAGTATTGATTTCCTTTTTAGGAGGTCAGACCTGGATTATATCTGTTCCTATTGCTAGAGAAATAGTCCAGTGTGTGTTTTGGATACTTTGGCTGTAGTGTTTATTATTGATATTACATAAATGACACCTTTTAAGGTACTGTCCTATTTTTTTTTTTTTTTTTTTTTTTTTTTTTTTTTGCAGTATGCGGGCCTCTCACTGCTGTGGCCTCTCCCGTTGTGGAGCACAGGCTCCGGACACGCAGGCTCAGCGGCCATGGCCCATGGGCCCAGCCGCTCCACGGCATGTGGGATCTTCCCGGACCGGGGCACGAACCCATGTCCCCTGCATCGGCAGGCGGATTCTCAACCACTGCGCCACCAGGGAAGCCCGGTACTGTCTTATTTTGTGATTAACAGATCACATGAATTAGTACATGATTATGATATCTATCTATAGATAGAAATAGATGGATGGATACACAGAGTCTTATTTATTCATTGCTCATGTGTATGTACCTTTTCTCACCTGTTTTCTGGCAGGGATGATTCCTAATACCTCTTTTGCATCTGATACAGCTTAAAATAGTGTTCGATATATGTCAGGTGCTCAATAAATACTCATCATTTGCTCTCTGGGTTAAAGGGGGGACAGCAATGGAGTAGAGATGCTGCATCAAGAAGGCCAGTTGGCTGGTCCTCCCAGACTCCCACGGAGTGGCCTTTTTTGGAGTATTTCTCATGGTACAAGCTCTAGAAGCTCTGCTGCCCCAGCCACTGTATCTTGGGAGTTCTCAGAATGGACAGGTCTCAGAGAGACTGATTGGATCACAGACTCACAAGAAACTGATGTATACATCAGAATGCCAATTAATGCCAATTAATTAAGATAGAATGGATGACCTCCCTCTTCAGTGCCTGGGGAGCTCTCACTTCCCAACCAGGTTATCCCCATTCCCCAAGCCAGAATGTCAGGAAGCCTCAATCACCAGAGACTGCTTCATGAAGTGGAGTCAGAGCAAAGGGAGGGAACATCATCATGAGGAAGATTTCACCCAAGCCAAGTGGAGATGTGTGGAAACACCTACCTCAGTGGAGAGAATACTTATCATGTCACAGGACTGAACAAACCCTGAGATTCAAGGTCTGTTTTATCTGGATATTCCTAGTTGACCAGTGCCAACCCTGGACTTGGCATCCATGCAGACCTCTTCTGCTGGCCCATTCTTTTTTCAGACTTACTAAGGCCGTCGATGATGTGGACTCAAAGTTTGTATCCCCCCAAATTCATACATTGAAATCCTACCCCTGGATGTGATGGTATTAGGAGGTAGGGCCTTTGGGAGGTAATTAGGTCATGAGGGTGGAGCCCTCATGAGTGGGATTAGTGTTCTTATTAGAATAGACATGAGAGAGCTTGCTTTTTCTCTCTCTCCATTGTGTGAGGATACAAGAAGAAGACAACTAACTGCAAACCAGGAAGGGGGCCCTCATCAGACACCGGATCTGCCAGCACCTTGATCTTAGACTCCCCAGCCTCCAGAGCTGTAAGAAATAAATGTTTGCCGTTTAAGCCACCCAGTCTATGGTATTCTGTTAGAGTAGCCCAAACTGACTAAGACAATAGATTACAGTTAGACTCCACTTGCTTATATCTGAGAGACCTAATATAATTTGACACGTGTTGAATTTATTAGAAATGTTCTTTTGTACACTTTTTGGGCACCTTTATGGTGGCAGCTTGAGACAAGAGGTTAGAAATAGACTAGGAGAAAGCTCTTCGGCTTTAGGACATTATTTTACTTTGAAGTTATTGAGCAATGAAATCAAGCTATTATTAAGACCAAGGCAGGAAAAACCAATAGAGATCCTTTTTGCTCATTAGTTCATAGAGTAGAATAGAACAGGGAAGGGGTTTTAGTGAAAACATTTAATTAAAAAAATCATGTTCATTTTTCTTATTTAAAAGCCAAAAGCCATCTGGAAAGCTTTTTAATTTTAAGACCTCATGAAGACAACAAAGAAAATAAAATGGATGATACTTACATAAAAAGTAGCAAAGAGAACACTTCAAATCTGAAAGCCAGTGACCTTAAATATGCATTCAGTTTTCTAAAATATGCTGCAAAGTAGAGAGAGCTGGGGTAATCTGAGATTCCCCTAGGTATTTTAGAACTCAGTGTCTTTCTAGGATAACTTCAAATTATCTTTCCTTTTGACTCTTTTTCAGTGGATCTAAGAATTAAAAATTAAATTAAAAATTAAAAGATACAATTCTGAGACTATTCTATAGTGCTTCCAAGCCTATGTGTTCTGGGTGTTCCAGCTCATTAACTTCATTTTAATTACAAATTTTTGCTAATGAATTAACCAAAGGATATACTTTTGTTATTAAGAAACTCAATGCCTACTGCAGAATGTGTTGTATCATAGTCAATGTTTACTAAATTAATCTGAATCTTAGAGTTTTGACTAATAGCTATTTATAAATGCTTCTCCTCTTTCTTCCAAACAGTACTTTTTGAGGTGTATGAACTATTAATAAAAACAAAAAATTCTCCACTTCACCGAAAATAAAGTTAACCCTCCGTATCTTGGTTTAAAAGTCTTGGGTTTTCTAACATCTTTCTTTATTCTATTTTTTCTTTTTCTTTTTTTCTTGGTTCATCCCAATACTAGAAAACAATGCACTATTTAGAGTTTAAACTTTAGACCCAACTTGTGTGTTAAACACTCTCTATTTCAGAAAGAGTGTTGGTAAATACTAGTCTGAGGTTGGCCCTACCCCTAATCTACTTCTGCCCATCCTCCTGGGATTAACTGAGGTTGTTTACGCCTCCAGACCACAAACTTCGTCTTTCATTAGAGAAATTTTTGATTATATAGTTTGTTCACTGTTGGACTCGTTGGGGCTTGGTATGAACCCTGTAATTCAATGATTATCTGGTCTTATAATGCAAATGTTAATAGCAAATAACACTAAGAGCTTGAGTACTAGAGCAAATAGGCCAACTAAAGGGAATCTACTCTTACTATATGAATATCACTTGCCTCCATGATGCGGCTAAATAAGCATAATGGTCAAAATTACATGGGGTAGAAATCCACTATCCTTAATAATCAGAGAAATACAGGAGGTGAGTTTCTTCATATCTCTAGAGACAAAGATAGGAAGTCAAAATTCCAGTGGCTCATCAGGAGAGTGATGGAACCCCAGGTATGGTATGGATGGTGTCAGTACTCGAAGAATACCACAAAGGTCACCAATGTTTCTGCCTCCCCATAAATAGCTTACCGAAGTGAGCAAAGTTCTGCCTTGGTACACAGATATGATCTGAAGTATCTGTTTGCTCATTCATTTATTCAGCATTGAGTATAGGCCTTTGGGGAAATAAAAGTGAGTAAGATGTAGTTTTGGATTTAGAGTTGCTTTCAATTTGGTGGGGAAAAGAGACATATAAACAATCAAACAATAAAATGGGTGACGATAATTAACATACGAACAAACGCTATGGGAAACCCAAGGTGGGAAATCAGTCACTTGATTGGGGACCTCTGGGAAGGTGTTTTCCAAAGGATGACTGTTGAGATAGGCCTTCAAGGTAAGAGTATACCACTTACAAGCGCTTCAGGAGGTAAGGACAGTGGTGTGGAACAGCATAGAATCCCTATAAGCCTGAGGACTTTTGTTCACTTAGATGCAAAACCAGACAAGTAAGTGACCAACAGCAGGGTTTAATTCTGATTGGGATAAAGCCATCATTTTAAAGTCTTTTGAATTTTCTCTTCAATTCACAACTAGGGGGAAAGGGAAGATAGAATGGCTGCTTCTAATCTGCATTTGAGGTCCTAAGCCCTCTCCAGGGGTGATAGGCTCTGGGGAGAGTGAGAGGTAACATTTTATAGTATTTTCTCTGAGTCAGATTTTTGAAAGCCTAGAATGCCCGAGGGCCAGTTAGATAGCATAAGATTAGCAGAGAGAGAAGTGTGAACTGTCTTTTGAAACACAGTATATGACCAGAATGAAACTTGCCACTACACACAGAGTTAAATAGAAGTGAATCCGATCTAAATGAATCACACAGGTACCCCCTACCTGATAAGCATCTGTCATGCGCAGCTCCCTTACACTTTTGATGACATTTGTCCATATCTCATTTAATTTGCTCAGCCACCCTGAAAAGTGTTAGTTCTATTTTACTGATGAGGAAGCCCAGATCTTCTAAACTTTCATCCAGTACCCTCTTTCTTTTATCCTTGATCTAAAAGGTACTTTCTTTCATGGAGTTAGAGGCAGTTGTAGGGGTTATCCGCAGCGTAATGCAGAGGGAAAAGCACCAGAACTGGAGTAAATGACAAAGTTTCCAGATTTAATGCTGCCACTGACTATGTGCTCTTGGACGTGTAACTCTGCAAGCTGGGTCCAATGATTTGGACTTCCAAACTCTTTTCTGAGAATGCAGGGA
This sequence comes from Physeter macrocephalus, assembly GCF_002837175.3. NCBI lineage: Eukaryota > Metazoa > Chordata > Mammalia > Artiodactyla > Physeteridae > Physeter > Physeter macrocephalus. The sequence continues at coordinate 18,591,457 of NC_041218.1, forward strand.
AGAGAGTCTTAATTTCTGACCACATAACCCAATAGGATACCAGGATATGTTTCCTAGCAGTAATTCCACATTTCAATCAGAGTTCTTGTGGAAGACTAACTCCTTTCTGAAGGGCATGCCTCCCTGGTTCACTCTACCATTGCTCTGACAAATGTTTCAATGAGATAGAACTTATATTCATGTGCCTCTGAAGTGAGGCACTTAGAAATGAAAGGCTTAGGAATTTCCATCCTGCCTCAGCCTTGAGTTTTATAAAAGCTTCATTCTGTTCAGTTCATAAGCCATGGAGCTTCCATAGCAATGATACTCCCTAGGTAGCCAGGATATACTCAGAGGGTGCTGGCTCAGGAAACATACATATATTTGGAATGTTTTGCTTTCACGGTTAGTTAGGTGGGAAGAGTTAAAGGCTCTTAAAAGGGGAGTATCAGGAAGGAAGGGCATCAGATATCAACTCTTTCTATATCACAACTTTTGTCCAAGTCCCCTTAACAGTAATTTCTTATCCTCTTCATCAAGGAAGGAGAAATGGTGAGGAAATGTTAGATCTCCAAAACGGGCCCCCACTAAAAAAAAAAAAAAATCAAGATATACGCAACAGTTTTGATTAGAGAAACAGAAGGACTCTTCAAGGAAAGAGTGGGCAGAGGTATACATCTGCTGCAGTTGCCAATAGTGCCTTGGGAAAGATGGAGTGTAATTATACCTGCTGAGGCTTCTGGTCTTCGAACCAGCATGATAACCCATCATCTCATCATGCTTGTCTGTTTCTTCACTTCCTGCTCAGTAATTTTCCATATTAGTCTCTTGATTTCCCCAGAAAGACCTGCCAACAGTGCAAGGTTTTCTGTGGGAATCAAAAATGGTTTGACTCTGTTATGCTAAACAGGCACAGTAGAGCTACTAGCTCCAGAAATAAAGGACTGCTTCATTACCTAGTTGCTGGGGCCAGCTCTGGAAGTTATCTAGTTTTCATTTGGAGAGCCCCTAATTATGCAAAATTCCCGCTGGACAATAAGACCCAGGTTATTTAAGGAAATAAGAAGCGCACATTGAGCAATCTTCTGGAATCTAACAGTTGGATCCCTAAATGGTACAGGAAGATGGAAGCCAGTGAAGATGTGACACGGGGTAGACCATTTCACCCACAATGGAAAGTATGAACATCGGAAGAATTTCCTATTCTAAACAATATGCAATTTAAAGTACACTCTCTGGAGACTCTCCTGAATGTACAGGCTTATGGCTGCTATTTATAGTGGCTGATGTGTACTTTACCAAGATTTTTATTCCACCAAAGGAACTGTATGTGATGTAGGGGGTTATTAAAATGGAAAATAAACCCTCATATTTTAACTTAGTTAATTGGTACTAATCTCAAATGTAATGTCAAATCTCATTAATCTAGACTAACTGAAAGGAAGGTCTTTACAAATTATGCAATATTTTTAAAGAAATTCAGTTTTGAAAATATGTTCAAGTATATCTGGTGACTTCAATCAAACTAAAAAAAATTAGAAACTTGTTTAAAAATTGCATGAATAAAAATGATTTATAATTAGCAAATTAAGCTTTTAAATGCAGGTGAATGTTTCCAGTTTTTTAAAAAGTTTTAAAAAGTTGTGCTCTCACGTGTTTAATAACTAAGCCATGGAATGTAGCTTGCATATTTAACGTATTAATCAAATCCTTTACTTATAAATAGTTCAAATTTATACTCTTCTATAGTTTCATAAAGATTTAAAACTGGAAGAATCTGAATTAATGAAGATTTATGATAGACTAAAAACTGGTTTTCCAGCTCCTGATGAACATTACTTATTATGTGGCAAACTAGTGAAAAGAACTGATTTTATTCACAAGGTATGCACATTATTCCTCTTTAACCTCATTCACGGATGAAAGAGAATCCATTTATACAGCCACTGTATTGTTCCAACATGCTCATGTTTCATGTTCAGTGGTACTTTCTCATAACAATGTTAAGAACCTTTGGGATAATAAAGGTTAACTATTTCCCTAGAAGACTTCAAAGCAATTGAGATAGATTTCCCTTGAATAAGAATTTGGAATAGTCTGTAATCAATCCTGTCTGCAGTCCCACCTGGCCAAATAATAGCTACAAATGCAGATCTCTTATACTTGGCTGGTCAGTGAGAAAACCAACGGGCAGAATAGATATACTCAACATACATATTTGATAGCCTTCCTTACACTTTATTTGATTTTGATGAGCATTCTTTGCTTGTAGAGAATTGTTTGTTTGTAATACTTCTCCAGGGTTCCCATCTGTGGACATAGAAGGACTCCTTTGGTCCCCTATGTTTAGAAAGGTAAATTTGTTGCCCTCTCAGAGAACAGTGGGCTCTCATTAACACTTTCACCTGAGTCTGGAGAGAATCTTTGGAAAGCTTTGGATCACAGGATCCTGGAAAAACTCTCACCTAAACTCATATTCTCTTATTTAGAATTAAAAAAAAAAATAAATGAATTTTTCAGAGTTCTGGTTACCTCTGAGGATGGGGAGGCAAGGGGGTGGGATAGGAGAGGGGTCTGCCGGGAGTTTCAGTGATATTGGAAATGTCCTAGGTCTTAAGATGAGTGATAAGTTTATAGTGTAGGCATTACAATGATTTATAACCTCTATATACATTACATAATATTATTTTGTGTGTATTGACTTTTTCATAATTAAAATGAATAAAATCACTAATTTAGAATAAAATGATTAGAAGTTATTCTGTAAAATTTAGGCACATAACTTTCTTTATATTATGAGTACAGTCTTTATGTATGCTGTTGAGAGGCTTTAGGTTACTTCTTTATTTGTGTTGAAACCATAATTAATGTAATATGAAAAAAACCCTGTAATTCCACAAGGCAAAAAAAACCTATTTAGAATATATGATTAATTGAATATTAGATACATAAATTATTGAGATCAAAACCTTGATATGTTAGATACTAGACTACCCTATATCTTTATCTTGATTTCAAACCAGTATGGAAGATTTAAAAAAAGACTCTAAAATAAGGAATTAGATTTTCTTTTCAGCATGGAGACTTCATATCCATAATTCTCGCATCACTTTCAAGGTGATGGCTAAAACAGATTTGAAACAGAGTGGAGACTGAACACCAAACTGTCTGAAGATGTGGGGACTGTGCACATGCTCAGTGATTCAGAAACCCCAGAAGGCAGCTGGAGAGGTGCCGAGTTTCTTGGGAGATGACTCTGGAGAGGGCTTTCCTGATAGCTCCTTCCTTACCATGTCCTCCAGCCAGCCAAAAAGTAGCAACGACAGTGAACATTCACCATGCACTAATCATATATACATACCATATATATCATATATATATTCTATCTATCATCTATCTATCTGTCTATCTATCTATCATCAGTCATCTATCTACCTAGTGTTTTGTAATCTATATGAACCTTATGAGGAAAAACTGTTATGAGGCCATTTCCTGATGAGGAAATGGGCTCAGTGAGGCTAAGTAGAGTTATCCTTGCTAACCCAGCCAGGAATCACACCCAAGTCTGTGTGATTCTGCTTTCTGGGAGATATCATCATGTCTGTGTCCCACTCCAATCTTCCCCATTCTCCCCAAAGATAGTAGTTATAAAGGTGAAACATGACATCCTCTTTAAGGAATCGTATCAGTTCCTATCTCTCTCATATTTAGAGAAGAAACTCCTTTGATGAGTCTGAATTGCTAAAATGAAACTGGTAAGGATGGAGAAATCCTACATAGTAACTTAGTATCATAATTAAGGTTGGTGTAAAGAAATCTTGCCTAGACAACATATGCCAAATAAAAGACTTCCAAAATTGATGGCAAATGGGGTTCTCTTTGGAAAATCACCACAGTTTTCTTCTCCTTCTTGACTAAGATGGCAAAGTTCGATCCCTAGTTCCTAACAATTAACGGTTTTCATTCTGTATATCTACTTATCTTTCTTTGCTTTTCATCTTACTCACCATGAAGTAATCTGACTAAGTCTCCTTTTGTTTTGTAATATTATCCATAAAATGTTTTTTAAATAAAAAACACCCTGCATGCAATACAGTGCAGTATACACTCTTTTCCCCAAAACATGCTCTACTTTCCTATTCAATAGCCATGGCATTTTCTACAGACAGCTCCATTTATTCAGGGGTCTACAGTGTGCCAGCAGGCTCTGCCTCAGTTTAGCAGGGTGATCTTGAGGAGGTCGGCATCCCTAGACTTAAGTCTCTTCATATGTAAAATGAACTTTTAAAATTCAGTAGATCAGGGATTCTTGGCCCAGTGTTCATCGGCCCCGTGGAGGTCTGTGGATGGAGGTCCATGACACCACTGAAAGGAAGTGCCAAGTTTTGTGGGTGCATATGTACATTTTTCTTGGAGGAGCATCTATAGCTTTCATCAGAGGCTCAAAGTAGTGTGTGATCCAAAAATGGAAAAGTGACATTCCACTACAGTAGAGTATCTATAAGGTTAGTGAGAGCCTTAAGATTTCATGAGTGATGATGTGACTAAGTCCCTGTTCTAATGGTGAATACAATCTTATTGAAAAAAATCCAGAGAAAAGTCAAGAAGAGTTATGCCAACAGCCTCCTTTGGCTTGAGGGAGAAAACTTGATCTTCTCTGTTTCTATTCTCCTGTGAAATGGGAATAACACGGGAGATTTTTTGAGGGCAAACAAAACAATGACTTTGTCTACACATGTAAGCAATTTACCTGAATAAGCATAAAGAACAGTTCAATTAAGCCCAATAGCCTCATTTTGTCTGTTGCCACATAACTGCTTTGAATGGTTCCTCCCCATCTTAGGGAGTTATTTTGGCATTATAGAGACAATGGACCTTCAGCCAAGACAACCAGTTGAAACATGAAAAATTCTATTGATCAATTTGTTACAGTGAAAAGGTTTTGAGATTTGGGGCAGGTAGAACCAGATTGTACTCCACAGCTGTACGAAGTTGGACATGTAACTTAACCTTTCAGACCTACAGTTTCCTCAACTACAAAATAGGGATAATAATATCCAGGTCTGCTATAAACTGAATGGGTCCCCCCCCCAATTAAATTCATATGTTGAAACCTAATCCCCAATGTGATGGTATTTAGAGTTGAGGATACTGGGAGGTAATTAGGTCATGAAGGTGGAACCCTCATGAATGAGATAAGTGCCCTTTTTAAAACAGACCCAGAGAGTTCCCTCACTGTTTCTGCCATGTGAGGACACTGCAAGAAGACAGCTGTCTATGAACAAGGAAGTGGACCCACCCCAGATACTGAATCTGCTGGTGCCTTGACCTTGGACTTTTCAGCCTCCAGAACTGTGAGAAATAAATTTCTATTGTTTACAAGCCACCCAATCTATGGTATTCTGTTATAACAGCATGAGCAGACTAAGATGAGGTCATAGGGTTGTTCTGATAATTAAATGACATAAGGTATATAAAGTGCATCACTTAGCCTGGCACTTGGCTGATGCTAAACAAATGATGGTTCTCTTTCCTGTCTAACACTGGATGGAAAATTTGGCTGAAAGTTTTTTCTACTTGAGAACTATTTTTGCTGGATTGAACTTTTCAGGTAAAATTCTAAGCTATGTTTTATATGCTATATTTAAAATAAAGACATATAATTAATGAATTAGAAAATTAACTTCATAGCTACAATATGTGATTTTAAAATCCTCATAGAGCAATTATATTTGTGTGGTAGACTTATTTGTGACTACAAGTTTTATTTCTTTCCCAACTTTAATAGAAACATCTTAGCAAATATTCAGATCAGTATAGGAAAGAAGCTTTGCAGAAAGGATGCAACAAATCGTAATGACTGAGCTGACAGACGAATGAAAATTCAAATTCAGTAAAATATTATTTTGTACGAAAGGCCTGCCAAAACATTAATATGATTTTAAAAATAACATCTAACATTTATTGAGTATATACTGTGTGCCTATAGTTGTGTTAATTTCCCTACATCAGTTAGTTAGCTTAATTTTTACAATGATTCTGTGAGGTAGAATAATTATCCCCATTTTTATACATAAAGAAATTGAAGCACAAGATGTTTAAGTAATTTGTAATGAGGTTACCCAACTGGTAGTTGTCAAAGTCAAGATTCGAACTCAGGTCTGTCACACTTCATCACCCACATACTTAACTACAACATTGTCCTGCCTCTCCCCAGGTGAGCGAAGACTGGTAAATTATGAGTCACATATACAGACTGTAAAAAAATTTCAGCACTATTTTAAAGTGTATTGACTCATATATATGCCACATTTTTTCCAGCTAAGAATGAAGTTATGGGTCAGCATGTGAGGTCCTTAAGAATCTAGATTTTTAATTTTTATTGAACAAGTGTCACATTGGGTAGATCCTGGACTCTTGATGTTCTACTGATCATCATAAAGTGGGATACTTTTAGGACCAGAGGAATTGTTAGGTAAGTGGAAATTGGTCCAAATATGCCATTTTCACTGTTTATAATTTGACCGTTTATAAATTGACAGAGGTAATAAATAATGTCTATTCAGAGTGAGTGAGCGTGAGAACAAGAGAGGGAGCATATGAATATGTATATATATATTGATTCTTCATGTGGCTGGACACAAATAAATAATTAAAAATCCCTTAGGTGAAAGTTATCTACCTCATTTTCTCAGTGCCCCTCCGTTCAAGTTAGGCTGACCCTAAACGATATCAAATAAACATAAAAACCTTATAGCAATATTTTTAAGTCTCTTTCAAATGAATTACTTGAAAAAAGTCTTTTAAAAGTAGAAATGTAGATAAAAATCCTAACATTTTTTTTTTGCCCCCTGGAGTGATGAATTTTCTGAGAGACCTAAAGGGAAGTTTTGAGCAAATTTAGCTCCTCTAATAATTTAGACTGTTTCCAAGGAATATTTTATTTAACTTCCAAATGGAAAATAATTTTGATTACAGAGTAACAAAAAACCGCATTTGAAAAGATTTTGATTTGAAATTTCAAGGTCACAATGCTAAGCATTTTAAACAAAAGTCTTTTTGTGTAATCGTTGATTGGCCATGCTGTTAAATCATGTAAAAAGTTTCAGTGCTAGACTCCTGGGAGGCAACTACTTAAGACTCAGAGGACTTTAAAAAATTGTTTGCTTTTTTAGTGAAGTAAAAATATTTACTTTCAAATGTCTAATCATCAGTATATTTCAGAGGTCCGTAAAAATGTATGAACGATGACAACAGCAAGAGTGCTTTCATTCCCTTGATTTATGTCTATGAGCCTCTGAATCTGATAACAACTGTACAATAGGGTCCTTTCTTCTGATCAGAAAGAGGAACTTACATTTGGGTGTGGAAAGCAGGAGCTGGGAATGCAATGAGTTCACATCTTGAAAAGTGAGAGAGCTGCTCGTGAAAACAAGCTCAACGTGGGGAAAAGTACGTCTCACTGAAGATCTCTTCATGGATAAACCATCACTGCAGGTTTCTCAGCAGATACACCAAAGCTCAAAATCCTTTGGGCCAAATATAATAGAAGAGCTCAATTTGAATTGGTGTGAATTCTTCTTGCTGAGACAGTGTGATCCCTCCCTCAGACCTTGTTACCAATCACATCCTCAAAACTCTTCACTCAACAGCAAATTCCTGCTTCTCTCCTTCCTAAGGTCACCTTCCTAAGGTTCCTGTATCCTCTGAGAAGTGTAGAAAGAGAGCATTTTTGGGGTACTTGTTGAAAAGGAAGAGAGCTGGATTTGACGTCTTTGAAAATGCATCCCTTTCCACTACATTTTCCCCTTTGAAAATGTTGTATTCCCCCATGATATAAAAGGACATGCATGCATAATCCAGGGTAGATGATAAGGAGGAGACTGGAATGGAAACAAGTGGATCAAGTGTTGCTGAAGGTGCACACGGACAGGGGAAAACACGTTAAGATGCACTAAGAAATACAGAGACAAAGGTAGAAAGGGACTGAAATAAAAGAAACAGAAAGGGAAGCTGAATATACCCATTCATTCTGTGCTCCCAGAAGATACGTGAAGAATAATAGACAGCAAAACAAATTATCTGTTTGTTCAAATAAGTAATTGATTCAGAAGTACAGTTTAATTTGAGATGTGTACAAATAGTATCTTTTGCCTAGAAACAAAGCATTTAGGATTTTCACTGATTACCTGCTCCATCCATTCTGCCTGCTGACATTTTTTTCTTCCCCCTTTTGTCAAGTTGGCTCTAAAGTTACTAATTCATCTATGATATAAGCTTTGTGACTATTGGGACACTGCCTGGACTGGTGAGAACTCATCCCTCTGGTTCAGTTTACTATATTGTACCTATTCAATACATTTTTTGGATGACCGAATAAAAGATGCAAAGGATAAGGAGCAGGACAAAGAAGGGAAGTATATTTTTGATTTAACTAGGTTCCCAGTCTAGGTTACGGCAGGCTGGATGATTTGAAATGGACTGGACTGCAAACCCTTAGAATGAGGTGTGTGCACAAGAGTCTCAAGGCAGCTGTGATACAGTGAATGACCGTCAGTCCCAAACCCAGGAAAGCCAGAATGGCCCAACATGTACAGTTAGCTTTTTCAATAAACTTTTTAAAAGCTCTATTTCTGAGGAATAAAATGCGTAAGAATCTGGTTTCTTTTAATTTGCGGTTATAACATCTGGTGAGAGTACAGGTTTTAAATGATTTATCATTGCACAGTAGAACAGCACCTGCTCGTCAAACTCAATAACAACTAATTAAAATAACAGGGTATTTTTATTTGGAAAGGCTTTGTGGCTAAGAAGTGGACAAGTCAACAGTCTCTTCTCTGTGTTACCATTTCCCCCATGCTCTCTGCAGGGGTACAACATACAAAGGGCATAAGCCATCTTTAAAAATTATCAGTGAATATCAGAGTACATATTACATTTAAGGATGTAAAAGTATAGTTGCTTGATACAGTGTAGTTGCTTTTCTACAGGTTGAAAAGCATTAAGCACACTTTTCCCAATTTTGTCATTCTGCTTCTCTGTCCTTGGTGCCCCAAAATAAAGTTTGAAGCAGAGTAGAAGCCCAATAAAATTTTGTTGAATGAGTGACTGAATGAATGAGCCTGCAGCTCTGAGCTTTGGGGCCACTCCAGATCAAGGCTGAGTTTTTTCTTTTAGTTGCATAAATCCAAAGGAGAGTCCATTTTGGCCCCAGGTATTATGCATAAGGTCATAGAATCTCATTTTTCAAAATGGAAATCTGCCTTATTGTTTTATTTGTTTTTAAATAAAGTAATACATGATCATTGTAAAAAATTAGACAACACTAAAAGCAAAAGGAAAATAAAAATGATCACCAATCCCCCACTCCTGTCACAGATGAAGAAGCCAAGTTCTAAAGCTAAAGGAAGAGGGACTTGCCCAGGGTCTTATATGCCCTTTACCTTCAGATCAAAGCCACAATTTTAGACGGCGCTTAATTTCTGGTTCTGGACATCTGTTTCCTGTACACACCCTGAAATTTCCCATCAAAGTTGGCTGGACCATAAAGCCTGACCTTCGCTATTCCCATAAATGATCAGATTTTACAAAATCCTAAAGGGTGAACATGGACTTGCTTAACAAATTCCAGAATAACAGAACTAAAGTGTTCACCTTGAAACACGAAAAGGTAAACTTAGTACAAATGTAAGGAAGTACTTAAGTATTTCTCTTAAAAAAAAAAGAAAAGAAAGAAAAGGAATCAAATGAAATACAATATCCCCAAAGAATTAATACAGACAGAAATGTAAGTTAAACACATGTATTATAAATTTGTGTGAATTTATTTTAGGTTATTAAGGGTACCCAAGTAAGCTTCACTGGGTACATTTTTTTTTAAGATTGACTTTAAAGAGAGACATATCCTTCCACACAAAACAAAAAACTGGAAGGAATGAACCATGTAGATGTGTGGAAAATTCTTAGGCAAAATCCTGGTTCTAAAAGAACCTAGTTTATTCCCTGTAATTACAGTATGGGTAAACCACAGTAAGTTAGTTCTATTATTCCTCTCACGTTGAGTCCCTGTTTCCCAATTCACATAGCAAACAAAGAAGCTGAAGATACTGATCTAGTCTGATGCCCAATTTCCTGTCCCTATTCCTGAGTCCCCCAAGCCCCAATTCTGTTAGGCCTGCCCCTACACTCTGGCCTGGTCTGCTTTCTGATCCTGCTATACTTTGGTTTTCTAGCACAATGTGAGGGACATAAAGACAGAAACTATGTCTATTTATATTTCCCCATTTTTTTTCACTGTTCCTAGCACAGCGCGGATGCTGAATAAACATTTGTTGGGAACAGTATTTTATAGACTTTCAGGAGAAACTGAGGTCACATAACACGTCATTGGAAAGGATAAGAGGTATGCTCCAGTGGACCTGGACACTACCTACAAGGCTTCAATGTACGCTCAACAACGGGTGCCCCATAGTCTCCCTGGTTCTCCCCACTCCCTGAGTTTTTGTCTCCTTTGACGGTTTCCATTATGTCTTTATGACCTCTCACTCTCTCTCTCTCCACTTGCTTTCATGTCACTATCACTACCATCCATTTTCTGCTTTTGTGCTACCACTGCCACACTGAGTGTGCCCAAACTGACTTCTCTAATAATAATTTTTCTCCCCTTTGGGACAAAGATTGACAATTTATATCTCCCAATGCCTGGAGGAAATCTCCAATTGGATGTGGCTTCTACCTGAAATTGAACACTCTCCCCATGCCCGCCCAGGAATGGAATACCTCCCAGTTTCCCCTTCCAGCTCCTCAGACTTACATTCTGTGGGAGAGTCTGAGTTTCTCCATCTCCTGAAAGATTTGCTAATTCTCCCTCTAAGGACGCTCATATTTGATCTTCATTTCCATATTCGCTGCCCTGATTCAGTCCTCATCATCGTGTGTTCAATACTAACTCTTCCAGTACGCCCACACTCTAGCCCACTGTAGATAACGTTCCCCAGTGCACATAGCTCCCCCACTAAGTCTCTGTCTGTTGCCTTTTGTATGAAATAGAAACACCCAAGATGTACAAGTCTAACTCATTCCTCCTTAAGCACTTAACAGGTTTCTTGCACTGGGATTCTTACTTCCACCTCTGAGTTTTGCGGATGTTACTCCCTCCTCTACATGGCTCCCCTGTTACTCTTTGTCATCACCATCGTTACTCCCTCCATGGCTCTCCACTTCCAGGCAGCTTTTCCAGACTGGTTTCATCACAGGATGATAACTGCCTTTTCTTTTCTTGGTATTAATTTTTAGTTCTGACTATATTGCTCTGTTGTTTCTTACTTGGTTAGCTAATGATAATGGTTAAAAAAATAGTAGCATATACCATTTATGTGTCAGGTACTAGGCTAGGCTGTTTATGAAGTTCAGTAATCTTCACAACAACCACAGAAGCTACATAGACATTATGCCTATTTTAAAAATAAGGCAGCTGTGGCGTAGTGAGAAGTCACTTGTGCATGGCCACACAGCTCGTAAGTGACAGTTGGGATTTGAACCTACAGAGCCCAGGTACTGTTCAGGGTACCATGTGCCATATAGCAGCCTACTCTGACCAAGTTAATCAAAGGCAGTAACTTTACCTTCTTCTTTTGAATTCTCCATACAAATAGGTAGATCCTACGCTTCAAATACTTTTTGTTGGGCTTCCCTGGTGGCGCAGTGGTTAAGAATCCGCCTGCCAATGCAGGCGATACGGCTTCGAGCCCTCGTCCGGGAAGATCCCACATGCCGCGGAGCAGCTAAGCCCATGCGCCACAACGACTGAGCCCGTGTGCCGCAACTACTGAAGCCCATACCTAGAGCCCGTGCTCCACAACAAGAGAAGCCACTGCAATGAGAAGCCTGCACGCCGCAACTAGAGAAAGCCCACGCACAGCAACGAAGACCCAACGCAGCCAAAAATAAATAAATAAAATAAATAAATTTTTTAAAAAATTTAAAAAAATACTTTTTTGTTGTAAGTTTCTAGTTTTCTGCTACAGGATCCCTAAGGGGCCATCTTACTACCATCTTTTCACTTGTGCACTGGAATTACTGAGGCAAAATTGATTTGCTTTTAAGATCATTGTTTAACATTTTTCTTCCTGTGAATGCTTACTCTGCTTTCTCAAAACAACATCTGAGTTAAGTCACATTAAATGCCACTGTCTTTTGCTCTGAGGCCTGAAATTTTAAAATATGCACTTATACCCCTTGCCCCACATGTTACTGCTTTATTTCCCCAACCTGCCCTTGTAAGTCACCACAACATAGTACATACATAGCACCTCACACAACATAGCAGCTTCCAACTAGACTCAGAATCTCCACAGTACCACACTCTACTGGCTATTAACCCATAATATGTGAATTACTGGATTTGGCGGCTTTTCTAATAAGAATAAAAATTTGTCATAAGATCCATCTGGGTCTTATTGCCTTTATTCTTTTAGAGTGAAGACTTCCATTTCCAGAATGGCTTCAACATTCAATATTTGTCATTTTTCTGTCATTTGAATATTGTAAGTGCTTTTAAGACTTTTATCCATACATTGCTTTTGTCATTTAAAAATTCTAATATGAAAGACAGTGATTCAGTGCAACTATTTGTTTCTTCTCCAATCTCTCTTTTTCTTGATGTTTGTTTGTGCAGAATTTAGAGTCTTAACAGTTAGGAACATTTTCTATAACTGCTTTTGCAAACAGTTCAGTGTGCAATACATTTGGCCCTTGAGGCTGATGATCTTTGAGGCCTGAAACCAATATTGTGGATAACAGAATAGAGATACCTTTGAACCCAGATCCTTACCTTTCTGCTTCCAGACGCATCTCTTCCCGCTTTTGCCTCCTAAGTTCTCTGCGACGTTCAAAATCATCCATGGTATGGGTTCAGATTTAGGGAGACCAGATAATGTCTGGATCTAAAGGGGAAGAAGTAGAATCAATATCATAGATGAGTCGGAGGATTACTTCCCATGAGTCGCCTCAGCCCCTCACCATTTTTTCATCCCCTTTTTCTTTACTCTTACGAAAAACACCTTAGAAGATGAGTGAGGTAGCCAGTGATCAATTTCTGCCTCCCAAGCCAAGCCTTGTCCTTTATGTGTTAAATTCAGTCTCATTCATGTAACTATTTGAGACAAATAAGTAAAATTCCAGGATCACAGTTTAAAAAAAAAAAGGGGGAGACAGAGAGGTTTGAAGCCTTGAAATATTGCTGGGATCACTTGAGAGCTACTGAATGGTTTTGTTCTTTGTAACCTGCTGAACTACAGACAAAAGTTATAAAAAAGTGAACAAAGAAAGAGGAAAGGAGAAAAAGAGTGAAAAAAAACCAAAAGTGGCAAGAAGGAACTAGGAACTAAGAGAAAAGTAAAAGTAAAAGAAAGTAATAAGAAAGTAAAGTAAAAGTAAGAAAAAGTAAAAGAAAGAAATAAGTATCCAGGCATAATTTGCATATCCTAAAAGAATATTAATATCAGAATAATAAAGACCACAGCAATAATACCACGAATAAACATAATGCAGCAGCATTTTTAAAAGCAGTTACTTATGATCAAACTGTTTTCAGAGCTCAAAAGTAGCAGCTCTTTGTAACCCAACCATTTTATCCTTTCCTACCTCCTCCGTGATAGTTTTAATCCCAGAAAGATCTTCCCTTTCCAGCTCTTCAACTGAGGATTCCGCTTTTCCTGCGTTTCTGTGCCATGGAGTCAAGTATTCCAGAATTCCCCTGCAGCCCCCAAACCCAAAATGACTACCAGAAAAGGGGAAGCGGGCTCTTTTTGTCCTTGCTTTGTTTACAGAGCTGTCAGTGGTTAGTTAAACTCGGCCTGGAATCTGGCATTTAAGGCCTGCTTGAAGATTGTTTCCTGTGTGGAGCGGGAGGCCTCCACTTCCTCTGGAATCCTAGACTCTCTGCTGCACTCAGATCACAAAAAATATTTTCCAGCCCTTTCTGTGCACATGAGACGAGCCATTTGCCCTGCGTAAGAAAATAGGGAGACGTGCAAAACCTGAAGCCATCCCCTAATGGCATCTTTGTGTGAGGGAGTGAAAAGCAAAACTTAGACTTTGAAGCCTAGTTAAGAAACCTTCTTAAATTGACAGATTCTTTTATTTTTCAAGCATTTTTCTCCTTAAAAAACCCACAAAAACAAAAATAAAATCTCAGCCAACCAAAACAGAATTATACAACGTTTGAATGTTTCCCCCCCTACTTATTCCCTAAGGTATTATTTATACTGCTTATAAATCCTTTACAAATTCAAATTTGGGTGTTTATTTGGGGGTTTTTTATTTTACAGTGTTTTTCTATCTAACTCTTAGAAAAAGTACTTTCCAAGTACTTTGTTAGTTATGAAGGAAAGAATCAGTTTTCCTTTTTAAAACATTATTCCATCAACCCTGAAAAAATTTCTTTCTATTTTCCAGTCTGATCTCTCCATAGTTATCAGAATGAAAAAAAAAAAAAGCGATTTGAGGGTCTCCTGAGAGGCTGTCTGTCTCCCTGGGGAGAGTTCCGGTTCTGAGCGCAGTGCAGGGTGCATGAGGACAGCCCTGGGGGCGGTGGCACCAAACCTCGATGACTTGGATGCTGGGTGCAGTGAGAGCAAAGGCTTCTCGTTCCTTTCTTCAGTAAAGTCTTTTGTTGCATATAAACCACTTCTGGAATAACTATAGCAACAGCAAACAGAAATGGGAGAAAGAGGTCTGTCTATAAGCAAAGAATTTCACTTTTCTTAATTTATCCAAGGAGCTTGAAGAGCAGCCTCTAAGCCTCTGGGTCTCGCTCCAACTTCATTAAGCCGAGGAGTCATGCTGGCTGCTTGGTAGCAGTGGCAGCTGTTTCTCAGCCTATACCTCCGGTGCAGGTGCCAGTGAGCAGTGAAACCAATATCCCCAAGCAGGCCGGAGATGCACACGGCTGGCAGAGCCCAGCAGCATCTCGGAGCACTCAGGGGAAGTGAAGCTGACTAACATCGTGTGGTCGCTCCGGCCGGCCATCCTCACTGGCTCTCTACCCACGCAACTTCTTTCTGCCTACCCATTCCCTCCTCCTACTCCTCACCTTTCATTACTTACTCGGGTGTTTTTTTCCTCAACCATAAAGAAACTCTACCTAACTAGGTATTTACTCATGGAATGCTGCTGAGTGTGTATGTGAGGCACTGAGTGGGAGAGAGAGAGGGAGTGAGCGCTGTATGACGCATCTACACAGACGATGCCTTTCTGGGTTCGGCTTGGTGGACATGTGGCGGGTGTACCTGAGGGAGAAGAGAAAGCACATCTGCGTACCGCGTGGTGCGGGATGACTCTCTGTTGGGGTGCGTGTGCTGTGTCTGTGAGGGGGAAGATGTGCGTGCTTGTGAAAATGGCTCTTTGTTGGTCTCACACTAGGATGGAGCGGAGGTCTTCCTTAATCCTCACACCCTTGTATCACAGAGCTTCTCTGAACCTCCCTGGCACTGCTCCTAAGTAGGGCGAGCCATGTCTGGGGAGAATTGTAAGTGATTTTCCCCCCTCTTTTGGGAGCAGCAGCTTCCATGCCCTCAGCTAGTAATCTCTCATTTCCTCCCCGACCCCCAGTCAATGCTGAATTCCTTCCAGTAACATTGGATAGGAAACAAACTCTCCATCAACGAAGTGATGAAATGTCAAGGCAGAGAGCTTCTGTAAACAGTAAAGCTCATGAGTGTCACAAGTGGACAGAGTAGCCTGAAAGAGAAGCGCAGGCAAAGGGATGTATGTATCAATGAATGTGACAGGTGGGTTCCTGAAAAGTTGTATGAAAATCTAAATTTTTGTGCTGGGGTGATTGTAGTCATGCTATTGAAAGAACCCTGATGTGACTCCTTTCGTCAAAGGAAGAGAGGCGCTTTACAAAGGCAGTTGAACAATTACCTTCTGATATACCTGTCTTTTCAATATGGGTTCCCAAATACCAGGTTTTCTTGAAACAGGGCATGCCTATGCTACTGCAATTAAGTAATAAGTCGATGTTAGAGATTTCAGATCACTTAACACGCTGCCCTTCCTTTGGGTAATGACACCACCAAGCCCGTGGCCCAGCTGAATGGCGCTGTGAATGGACCTCCTGGGTCTCACCTCCACGCCAGGACATCCTGAAGCTTCCTCCCTTCCCTATCCTTCCTGCTACTTTTCCCTCTCAACTTCTTTTGGGGGGAGGGGGAGATATTTATCAATATTTTTTCTGTCATTTCCCTTTTTATTTGTCTCATTCTCGGATACTTTTTTTTTTCCTTCTCCATTTCCCTCCCTCTACTGGGAATTAAAGTCTATTTATTAAATCCAATCTAGGAGTCTTAAAAAAATTGAGTTTAATTTCTGATGTTCATCTTTCAATCAAGAATTCTAACTATTACTATGTTTTACATTCACAAAGCTTTTTTCTTTTTCCTTTACGGGCATGTGGCCCTCACTAGAGTTACTTTCTGTGACAACTTTATAAGGAGACCTCCTGTTTCTGCTTTTGTTTGGGACAGGGTTGGTGGCAGGTAAGAAGCCCTCTTAGATGTGTATGTGGGTGTGCATGTGTGGGTGTGTGTGTGTCTGTGTGTGCATGTATGTGTGGGCATGCACATGCACACAGGTGTAAATACAGTCAAGGCAGGAAGTGGTGGCATGCAGGCCAGTACTCTGTTATTGGGGGGAGAAATTTTTAGAGAAAGCTAAGCTCTATCTATCTTCAAATCATCATAAACTGAATGGTGAATGGGTCGGAGAAAGTCCTTGGGATCTCAGGGAAGTGCCAATATCGGTCTTGGAATGCATCAAGAATAGAATCTATTCTGTCAGGGGCCCTGAATAAGTTAATGCAACTTCCAAAAGTAACCAACATTAATTGAATATGGGCTATGTGCTGAGGCACGTTTTTAAAACCATTAAAAAAAATTAATGGGGTTTATTTCTGAGTTTTAAGTTTAAGGAAATATTGAACATAAAGTACAGAGTACCCATATATTCCCTCTCCTTTACCCCCGCCCAGTTTTTTCTGTGTTTGCATTGAAATGTGTATTCCCCACCAAAAGATATGTTGAAGTCCTAACCCCCAGCACCTCAGAATGTTACCTTATTTGGAAATAGGGTCTTTGCAATGTGGTCAAGTTAAGATGAGGTTATTAGGATAGCCCTAATCCTGTATGACGGGTGCCCTTATAAAAAGGGGAAATTTGGACATAGAGACAGATATACACAAAGGGAAGATAATGTGGAAACACAGGGAGAATGCCATGAGAATATGGAGAGCCAGGAACACCCGAGGCTACCAGAAGCTGGGGGAGAGTTGTTGAACAGACCCTTCCCTGGGGTCTTCAGAGGGACCCTGCTGACACTTTGATTTCTAGCCTCTGGAACTGTGAGATAATAAGTTTCTGTTCTAAGCCACCCAGTTTGTGGTACTTTGTTACAGCAGCCCTGGCAAACTAATACAGCCTATTATTATTATTATTATTATTATTATTTTATTTGTTTTTGTGGTACGCGGGCCTCTCACTGTTGGGGCCTCTCCCGTTGCGGAGCACAGGCTCCGGACGCACAGGTTCAGCGGCCATGGCTCACGGGCTTATCCGCTCTGCGTCATGTGGGATCTTCCCGGACCGGGGCACGAACCCATGTCCCCTGCATCGGCAGGCGGACTTGCAACCGCTGCGCCACGAGGGAAGTCCCAGCCTATTATTAAAATCTTGCAGTGGTACATTTGTTACAATTAATGAACCAATATCAATACATTATTATTAATTAAAGTCCATGTATCACATTAAGTTTCACACTTTGTATTGTACATTCTATGGGTTTTGCTAAACGCAAAATGTCATGTATACACCATTACAGCATCAGACAGAATAGTTTCACTGCCCTAAACAGTCCCTGTTCTCCTTCTATGCATCCTTCCCTCCCTCCCCCACTCCAGCCCTTGGCAACCATTGCCTTTTTTAAAACTGTTTCTATAGCTCTGCTTTTTCCAGAATGTTGTGTAGTTGGAATCATAGAGCATGTAGTCTTTTCAGACTGGTTTCTTTCACTTAGCAATATGCATTTAAGTTTCCCCCATGTCATTTTGTGGCTTAGTAGCTCTGCTGGGCCATTTAAAAATATGTATTCTTATTTTATCTACGTAATAAACCTGTGAGGTAGCTATTATAATCCCCATTTTAAAGAATTTCAATAGGGAGGGGGGGAAGGAGGGAGATGCAAGAGGGAAGAGATATGGGAACATATGTATATGTATAACTGATTCACCTTGTTGTAAAGCAGAAACTAACACACCATTGTAAAGCAATTATACTCCAATAAAGATGTTAAAAAAAAGAAAGAATTTCAAAGTGTGTGCTCTTAACCACAATAATATTCTTGAACTAACCCACTATTCCCCTCTAGGAATTGTTTTCCCTTTCAGGAAGTAAGTAAGGGTGCCTCCCTCCCCCACCTCCTACCGAGAAATTCTGAGAAGACTACTGTCAGTGATCTCCAGTTTAATTCATTGGATCATTTAAACTCAGGTAAGAAGTGATCTTAAAAACTATTCAAGGGGGCTTCCCTGGTGGCGCAGTGGTTAAGAATCTGCCTGCCAATGCAGGGGACATGAGTTTGAGCCCTGGTCTGGGAAGATCCCACATGCTGCAGAGCGGCTAGGCTCGTGAGCCACAACTACTGAGCCTGCGCATCTGGAGCCTGTGCTCCGCAACGGGAGAGGCCGCGACAGTGAGAGGCCCGTGCTCCGCGATGAAGAGTGGCCCCCGCTTGCCGCAACTGGAGAGAGCCCTCGCACAGAAACGAAGACCCAAGACAGCCAAAAATAAAATAAATAAATTAATTAATTTAAAAAATTATTCAATCCTCTTCAATTTCAAACCTATTTGGTTTAGTTCAGAGAATTATAATGTCTGGGAGATAATTAAATTAAACTTTGCAAATGTTTATTAAACTTCTGTTATTTTATTGTTACTTCTTTGTAAGATTCTTAAACTAGGATGATCATATCTGGACCTCTTCATTGCATACTTTTCTTTGAAATTTTAGTGCTTCTTCATTTTATACTTTCCTCCTCTTATGCACTGTGCCCTCATCTCCAGCATAAGAATTTCTCTGTTATTGCAAGCAACTCTAGTCTTTCAACACTGATAACTGTTATTAGATCCCTGTTTGACTAGTTATCATTGTATACCCACTGTAAAATTACATGGTCCGACTACTTCCATGAAGCCCCACAAAAACATTTATGCCATCAATTTTCGATGAGCATTTACTGAGCATTTACTATGTGCCAGGTTCTCTTCTAGGCACTGGAGATATAATGGTGAAGAAGACTGAAAAGGTTCCTGCCTTCCAGGAACTTTTATTTCAGACTTTCTTGCTCTTTTAAACGTCTACCAAGCCGATCATAGCCATCTTCGACCTTGGATCACACCCATCATTTGCTTTCTGGTTTTTGTTCTTGAGATTCAAGGCTTTGTGGGAGAAAGTCAGGGACCATGTTTTGTCTGTCCTAAAGGTTTATGTTAACTTCAGTTGGGCCGTCACTGCAACTCAGTGATGCCTCTCTTCATCCTGTGTGTACCGGGTGATTTCTGGGTATAACACACGCCAGCAGATTCTCCACCTCTGCTCTTCAAATTATCTTCACTCACCTCAATCCTTAAATTGCCCACTCCACAAACAGTGACCTGGACTCAGACTTAGGAGACATGGGATGACCCTCTCTGAGCCTTTCTTCTCTGTAAACTGAAATGGTTGGACAGATAACGTCCAAGGTTTCATCCTACTCCATGTAATACTACGGTTCTGTATCTGCTCTCCAATCCAGCAAAGATGGATGCATCACACATGGCATGTACATGTTTCCTTCTTTCTACATTTGAATGTTTGGATACCTCTGTGCATTCTCTTCTAATTTTCTGATTTAGAAAGCATTAACCTTCCTTTCCAGCTGATCATCCCATGGCGCCCTAGATAAAAATATTTTATTACCTCTCAAATGTGTCATATAATTTTCTACCTCTGCTCCTTTATTCATACCATTCCATCCATCTGGAGTGAGAGCCCCTATCCTCTTCATCGTCCATATTCTATTCAGTTGTGCATTTCTGGCTCAGATTTCACTGCCTTCATGCCTTTCCTGAGGACTCTAGTTTGGTAGTGATATCTCACTACTTGAATATCCATCATTCATTTTGGTAATGAATAATCTACTGCCTTGCCACTGCTTATTAGTTGTTCTAACTACTACTTAAATATGTTACCTATATTTTACTTTCCACATGCTTTCATTCTTAAGATTCTGTACCTTATGAATAGATACAGTCTTTTAAAAAATCTTTTCACTCTTGGGACATAGCGGGCACTCAGGAATTGCAGCTGATTTGAACCGTTGGATCTTTATTCTCGATTTTACCATTCTGAGAGTGGAAAATGTAACTCAAGCTGATTCATCTCTGTACTTTACTGACTGATCAGTGTTTACAAAGTTAAAGACCTTGGTAATAGACTCTATATGAATCTCAAAAATTATATAAACCCACATTTGCAGTAGTGGCAGTAAATCTGGCAGTGTTTTCTTTCTGACTATAGAAAATGAACTTTCGTCTTTTTCAAAAAAAAATCAATTTATCAACCTGCTTTGCTCTTTTCTCAGCTAAATTGTTCATTTGGGAATCAAAAACCAAATAAACACATGGATTCTAACATACCGTTTGGACTTAACTTTAGCTCAACCTTCACCACTTTGTTCCAAAAATCTGTGCTACTTGAAAAAAATGCAATCACCAAGACACATGTGTCAAGACCAGCAACATAGAAATAAGAATGAATGGGATCAACCTGAGGAGCTCTGCCTTCTCAAGTTGTTTCTTTTCTCTCATCATTGGAATCTAGAACTCAATGCCCTACTAAGAGCAGGTTAACAGGTTATGGTTTGTTTTTTCTTTCCTCCCCTGCTCAGTCTTTTATCATTACTTTTTCTCTATTTGTATTTCTCCATTTGCCAAACAGGAGAATGGAAAGACTTAATGTAACAAAAGGCAATGTCTTTGTGGCCTCTCTTCCACCTTAGGAGGAGCAGGTAGTGGGCACGTTAGATTTGTGAAGGAATGGTGTTTGTCTACACTGGTTTCCACACTGGGGAAGACCACACACTTAGGGATTTTATGTGTCATCTCCAAGTGTTACCACCCATTTGGAATGCTTTAAGTTGTTCAAAACCCCATGGCTATCACTGACCCTCCCAAGTAAGAAAAGTAGATTCACCTCTATTTAAAGAAAGGAGACTGAGACAAATGGGGCTTTGGTATCAGTTCCTTAACCATGACCAATCAGTGGAAAACCAGGACTGATATTTAGGCCAATCTCTAAGCCAACCTGAAAAGTTTTCTTAGACGAGCAAGAGAAGTGAAAATTTGGAACACAATTCCTTTGGCACCCTTTTCGAGAGTTTGAAATTCTTTTCTTTGGCAAATTCCAGGAGAATTAGGCCGAAAGACACAGAACAGAACATATCAAATCAGAAAAGGCATGTGGTCACTGCTGCTCTCTTGGTTCCTAAGGAAGAGAAAAAGCATCAAAAGGCGTGGGAGCGAATCCTACCACAGACAGAAATTCTACACCAATCTGTAAAAAATTTCTTACACCCAGGTAAGAAAATAAATGCATAGCTATGCTTAAAGAATGCATAAATGTGCTTTCTAAATGCATGCCTGATAACAGAGGTTAATTCTGATGTCACATCAGGGTGGGATCCTGACCCCAATGGAGCTATTCGACAATGGGTAGGGCTGCTGAGAAAATGTGAACCCCTATTACTGGAAATAGTCAGGTAGAGGTGAAATAGCCATCTGTTTAGGGCTGTAGTGAAAAGATATTTTTTGAGATTCTAAGGCTGTGCTGCCCAATATGGTTGTCAGTTGTCACATGAGGCAGTTTAAATTTAAATTAATCAAAATTAAATTAGAAATTCAGTACCTCCGCTTCACCAGCCCCATTGCAAGTGCTCTGTGGCCACAGGTGTCTAGTGGCTTCCATGTAAGACCATGCAAAGAACATTTCTGTCATCACAGAAAGCTCTATTGGACAGCCCCCCTGTGAAGCCTTCCAACTCCTAATACAAAATGACTTTACCACGGAAAGTAATGTTATGCAGTTCAGAGACATGAAGATGTGTAGGACATGGTGTCTGCCTTCAAAGACCTTACAATCTCCTAGAGAAGATGGAATACAGTGAGGGGTATGGTACGGGTCAGCCTTTCAAATCACGGATGTGCTCTTTTAATCCTCTCATTAGTAACTTCTTTGTTCTCCTATGGCGGGTCTTTTGGATCTGCAATCTTGCTGTTCTGAGCACACTTGCAACTGAGAAAGTGAAATGAATGCTCAGTGAATGCAAAAGAAGCTGAGATACTGTCTGAAGAGAGATCACACTTCGAATTGCATAACAAGGCCTAAGAGTGGCTTATTTGGAACAAAAGATCAGAGGCCATGGGTCTTTACCAGTTACAGACATGGTACAGCGGTCATTATATTTTACATAACAATAGTTTTACTTGTGCATGACTCTGGCCTTTCTGGTCTACTCGGCTATAAAAATATCAGCAACCCATGAGTCTGCTCTTTGTGATTGGTTTTTCATCTAATATTTCCAATTTAGTGATCAACAAGAAGATCCAGAGCCTTAGCCAGATATCCTGCTAATATAAGACATCAGCAAGGTGACAGAGTTTAGACGGCAGGATGCAAATCCATTTACACTGCTGGGAACAATTCAAAGCTATGTCTTAGAGGTACTTTGTTACTGGCAACATTTTTGCACATGGAGGACATGCTATTATGATCAGGGACTATTTATTCCCTAGTAAGTTATTAAACATCTATTCATCATGATCATCAAATGCATTTATTGTGTTCTGGAATTAGGAAGCGAGTTAGAGACTATCTTCTGGGAGTTTATAATCGAAGATGAAAAGCTTTGAAACCAAACCAAGGGACATTATCCCTTATGCCTTTGGACATAATAGATATACAATTTAAACATGTAAATCTGCAAAGAAGTTAAATAATAAATTGAAAAGTGCCTAGACTGCTTCCTCCTTCCTTTCACATGAATCATTTACACGGTAGCTTCACCCATTTGTTAGTTTGGGAATTTCTGGACTTTCCTTCAAGTAAGAAATGGCCCATAGTGCAGGCCTGCTTAAGACTAGCGTGAGACTACAGGATCTCTGAACCTTGTACTCACAGAGAAGAGTTTGTACTGATACCTGTATTATTGGAGCTGGTATTTTAATTACTAAGTATATATCTGTCTTCCCTAGAAGATTATAATCTCCTTGAGGTTATTACTCATTTTTGTGATCCCTCAAAGTTCTTAACTATTTTTTCTTATAGTCAGCACTAAGTTCACACTTGAATTAAAATGGATTCCGGGGCATTGCTTATTTTTGGATTTCATTGGTAAACAGATGAACTTGGCTAAGACATGATCAAAAGGCCATGCCTCCAGTTGAGCTCTTAGTAACCTTGGGGATGGTGGTTCACTAGGAAGCTCTATTTTATATTGTGATTTGTAGTTGTAGTTGTTTTCTTCTAGTGGAAAAGAAACTCGTCTTAGAATGACATTCTGTTTTCAGGAAAGAGGGGTATTAGACATTTGTAACTGAGGGAATCAGTCTGTTCTGGGACCTTCAAAGAAAAAGAAGGACAAAGAAGACATATGTTGAATAAGAAAAGAAGAGAATTAGGGTTGAACTGAAACGCCCCAAATTTCCAAGGCCTTTGGAGATGCCTTGCCACTCCTCCATCATAATTAGAAGACACTGACATCCAGAGCTGATTTAAATGCTTCCATCAGTCTAAAAAAGTGTTGCCTGATTTTACTCTGTAACCATGCTCAGTAATTAGAAACATAAGGCACTGTTCTGGATGTTTTCTTGGGAACCTACCCTCCCAGGCCTGGTGTCACTACCCATTGGCTACAGGACCTTTATCTTTTCTCACCATCTCTCTTAGGAGCCCCTGCCCAGGTCACAGGAAGAGTGTGAGGTTGCCATGGGCATTCCTGGAAAAACTGGAGACCTCTGGAGCCACTTTAGACTCTAAAATACATGGAAGAAGCTCATTTTGCCTGCCTCTTTCCTTGCTGAAGCTCTATAAATCTGTATTGCACTTGGAAGGCAGTAGTTAAAGTACAGTAAGAAAAGTGTTCAAATCAAAAGATTCAAAAGAAGGATCTTCGTGATGACCGGCTTGAAATGACATCTTTGTTTGTTTCTGAAAACAGAAAAGCTATTCCAGTGGTAGATTCTAGAGTTCCTCACACTCTTGCTGGGAAACATGTACTTTGCGAAACGTAGGATTAGAATATGATCTAACAAGCGGCAGCAGCAGCTTTTTACTTCTGACAAAATCCACAAAGAAAACGGAAAAATACTTGTAATCAAGGACTTCAACTCAACAGTCACCTAACTTGTCAAATTAAAACATGTGGCAACCACCTGCCAAGCATCTTGAAACAACTATACCTTCTTATTTTTCTACCTGACCTGTAATCTCTTTGGAGCACATTTGCATGTCCCAATTTCTCACACTTAAACAATGCTGTCCACACCATGTATAAAGATGACTAAGCAACTTTGCATTAAGTAACCGAAGCGAGTCCTGCCAATTTTAGAATAATTAAGTTTCTGCAATCTAATATAAACAGTTCCAAGAACTACTTGCGGCCTACCAAAAATATATATTACAAGTAGTCAACACTGAGGCCAGCTGGCAGACAGATCAACCTATTAAAGTAGAATTGTTCAGAATTCAGAGTATTATTTTTCTTTTCTCCCATTATTTTTTCTGCATCCAACTTTGTTTCTTTGGGAATGTTTTCAAGTATACAAAGCAAGAAAGTAATGTGGAATTGCACCTCTTGTAAATGAATGAGCATTTCTCTTGAGATTCTTTAGAACCCACAAGTCAGTCCCATTTCAACGCTGTCTACACAGGCAGCCAAAGTAAAATAGAGCAAGTGAATCCACTTTGTTCCCACTCAAGCTAAAGTGTTGGTATTTTGCTTGACCATCAGAAAGGTCAACAGTGACCACCAGACAAGCACATTAAGTTATATGCCCATCAGACACCTGAAACATCTTTCTGACTGTAGGTCCTTGTACTGCCTCTACCACGTAGCTTGCTGGATCAAAATTTATTACTAATAAGGCTAATGTCATAGGTTTAATTCTACCAGGAATGAGTTAACTATTTGAGAGAAGAAAGAAAATCCTAAACTATTGCCATGTACTTTGACATTAATCTTGGCCGGCAGATGTGGACTGACAGCTTTCAGTTGAGAACATAGAGATGGTTAGACCAACCCATCCCACCATGACCTTCAAGAGAGTGTATGGGACCTAGAGTCTGTCATACAGAGTGAACTAAGTCAGAAAGAGAAAAACAAATATTGTATGCTAACACATATATATGGAATCTAAAAAAAAAAAAAAGGTCATGAAGAACCTAGGGGTGGGACGGGAATAAAGATGCAGACCTACTAGAGAATGGACTTGAGGACATGGGGAAGGGGAAGGGGAAGCTGTGACAAAGTGAGAGAGTGGCATGGACCTATATACACTACCAAATGTAAAATAGCTAGCTAGTGGGAAGCAGCCTGGATAGAGAGGGTGGGAGGGAGACGCAAGAGGGAGGAGATATATGTATATGTATAGCTGATTCACTTTGTTATACAGCAGAAATTAACACACCATTGTAAAGCAATTATACTCCCATAAAGATGTTAAAAAAAAAAAAAGAGAGAGTGTATGGCCAAATGAATGGGAGTGTGTATCACACAAAAAGCCTCTCCACATTAAACTGCATTTTAAGCCCTAATGTCTTCTTCACTGTGTTTAAATTCATATATATTCAAGAGTGGTAAAGGCTCTACAACCATCATCACAATGATAACTTCAATAAAAACATTCAACAGATATTTATGAAGTACCATTTCCTACCCTACTGGGTGTAGCAAATAAGTTGTGACTGCAACTACCCTGCCCTCACCGTGCTTATAGTCTCATGGTGGAGACAGGCAATAAATAAATAAAATACAAACTGCGACAAGGGTTAGGAATGAAAAATACAAGCTGCTATGAGAGAACTACAGGAGTGACTAATGGTTTTCTTTGGGTTAAAATATGATATAAGCAGTAATAGCTTTTTCAAACAAGAATGATATTAATACACTACAGACATGCATTCATAAAGGGCACATAAATGTATGAGACTGGAGTTTGTATTTATTAAATATATATCAACATCTATTATGTGCCAGGCACATGCTCTTCTAGGTGCTGATAAATCGAACTCTTCTCTACTTTTCTGTCCTAAAGAAGGGAATGAAGAGTAAAGTAGCTAGTCAGGTTTGAGGGATGGTGAACAATTCTCACCCTTTCTCTCCAACCTCAGATCCTGTGTAAGTAATGTACAAATAATGACCTATGAGATACTGTCTGCTGGAATTGATATAGACACAGGGAATCCACTTAAGATATTAACTTCACACGGCTAAAGTGGAGGGCATCTTTCTAGAAATCATCCATCTCAGTGACCTTCTGACAACAAAAGCATGTTTCTCACCCTCCATCAAGTAGAAATTTCCTGATTTAAATGTAGCTGGTCCACTTTGTTTTTTCAAATTTTGGTTCATGATTCCAAGAAATGAACAGCCCGTAATAAATTTACTCCAGTGGCAGAATATCTCACGACCAGCTTTTCTACTTTGAATACCACAAACAGACCTTTAATTTGTTGACACACAGCCCCTGGACATTCATGAAAACAAGATGTTCTCTTGCTGCTTTTTAAGTTAATCAGATTTAAGTCAGGGTCTCAGCCGAATTTCAAAAACAGATGTTCCATAGCAAAAGGGCTGAACTGACCCCAGCAATGAGAGGCTGTTTCACTTGAACTTGAATATTCTTTGTTAGCAGGATGAGCGATCAAATATGCCTGAAACTGGAAACAGGAGCGACCCAAGGTTTACTACTGTCTCCATTCAATGACTGCCCTGGGCATCTGGGAAGGTTGGGCATCCACGACTCTTGGTTTGGGGAATAAGCTGATGCCTGGAAGGTTTAGGTGCCTAGGTTACGAAGGGGGTTAGTGAGGAGGGACGATCTTCCCCCACACGCCACCATCCTGTTTTCCTGTCGACCTCGGAGGCCCTCCATGGAATGGCTCCACTGTGCTCAATGCCTTCCTGACTCACACTCACATGCAAACACAACTCACAGCCAGGCCAACTCCTTAGTTCTGCTACAATCCAGCTGGTATTTCTGCCTCTGGGCCTCTGTCCCTGTTTCCTCTCTCCTGTAACCTGAAGTGCCCTCCACTCCTGCAAATCCCATATATTTTTCTAGAGTGTAGCTCAGTCCTATCTTTATTCCAGAATCATCCTCGCTTTCAACTTCTGCAGCATTGTTAGCACTGTTCTTTTTGATGGTCAATACTACATGACTTTGTTATTCAAATGTTTTATAACCTCTCTTTCTCCTGAGCAAGTGTGAAGCTGCTTAATGTCAGGGCCTGCCATCTCCTTTGATATCCCCTTACAGTGCTGGGTGTTTTGCTCTGCCTTTATAGATGCATGGGAATGGTTGCTGAGTTGAACATATTGAAAAGCTTCTGGCCTAAAAATCCAAGTTCCCAAAATTCCACAGCTCTGGCCATTAGTGCTGTTTGCCCTGTGTTCCTGTTTTACCCCTTCTGGGCACCTTATAGAACTGTACTTTTGGCCTCCTTGTGGTCAGCTGGGGCCAAGTGACTAGTTCTGGCCAATGAGTTGTGAGCAGAAGTGTCATGTCACTTCTGGGGCAGACCATTTAATTGTTGATATTAGACCCTTCAGAGTTTTTTTTCTCTCTACCATGGTAGCCAGCAATATCTCCAGATAGTAGCTCTCAGCCGGGGTTCCCAAGTAAGGATGGCAATGATGTGGACCAGAGACCCCAGCCTATCCAGGGTTAGAGAGAAAGCATGAGTGACCAACCTTTGTTGTTTAAGTCACTGAAATTTTGAGTTGTCCCTGACCCCAGCGTAACCTAGCTGGCCATGGCTGCCATTGCCTTTGTTAACTCCGTCCGTGATGAAAATGATCTTGCGACGTTAGGCAGCGCACATCTCTGCTTCATGAAGGTACTTATTCAAATTATCCTATTTTCTATTTCTGTTCTGTGACATCTAGTATATAAATAGGAATGGGTAGACTAATCAGGTAGGGCCTCAGGGAGTGGAAATGGCTCATTGGTTCCATCTGTCTACCCCAATGAGCCATAAAGCTGCCACTAACTGTAGGAGTGTTCACGTACGATGTGTTCACTCCTTTACACCAGGGATGACAAACTTGGGGAGTGGTGGCCTATGGAGAAATGGAGAATGCATGCATCCCTAAAAGAAGTCAAATTCAAAATGTTAAGAAAACCATGCTGGGCAAAGGAAGCACATTTGCAGGTCAGTGTGGGCCTCAGGCTGCTGGTTTGTGACCCCTGATTTATACAGTCCTACCTTAATGGCTATCATGTGTCAGCTAGGCACCGTGAGGACTTACAAGAATAAACTTACAAGTGAATTCATATTAGCGTGCACTCTAGATGGAGCTTATTTAGTTAGCCAACGGTCATATAGCACGCACTATGTACCCAGCACAGTTCTAAGAACTTTATAAATATCAGTTTAAATCTTCATAACAATCCTTATTGTCTCCATTTTACAGATAGAAAGACTAAGGCCCAGAGCAGGTGTGTCATTTGCCCAAGGTCACAGAGCTAGCAAACAGTAGAGCTAGGATTTACATCCAGGCAGCCTAGCCCTAGAGTCTGTGCTTTTAATCACAACACTATGCTACGTCTCACAAGACCTGTAAATGCATAATATTTACGAGGTAGCTTATGGCGAGAACCTCGCTGATGAAATGATCATGTGATTGACTGAAGGATCTATGTTCCTCTACAAATGTCCCTGACTGGAAGCTGTTTCCTGTCAGGAGGATTCGGCTTGCTTGATGTTAGGGTGAGTCCATATTTGATGTTTATTAGTGAAATAAAAATCAATCTCCTGTTTATATTCATTTGGGCTTGGGCAAACGGATTTATCATTTCATTTAAGCGAGGTTCGCTTTAGAAAATAAGTTGAATTTGTCCTAAACATCACTTCACACTTTGACTATTTCTTTGCTTTTTCATTTAATTAGTTTTAGACAGGAAGCAAAATCATCTAAGATTATATGTTTGTGTTAATCTTAGGGCAGACTCAGATATTGTAGGACCTGAAAATTACTTGGGAGGCCTTTAAGAAGGAGAATACGCTGTTAAATGTAAAAAATTAGGCAGGGGTGTGGCAGAGGTCTGTTCAAGTGAGGGGCCCTGTGGCTTAAGGGCCACTGGTTTCATGGTGAATCTCCTTGGGTCTCTCACCTTTGATTCTTATGAGCATTCCGATAAAAATGTCACAAACCCTTACTTTGCTCTTAATTTTCAATTATTTTGATACTACAGATATGTTCACTCCCTAAAAAATTCTTCATGAAAACCAGAATTTAGGAAACAAATAAGGAAGGGAGCAATTAAGCATCATTCTTCAAAGAGATTTTCAGAAAAGTAGAATTACAGATATAGCCAGTGCACTGCAGTGTTTTACCTATAAACCACATAATTAGAATGATAGGTGGATGAGAGGGCAGAGAAATTTAAAATATTATGACTCTTTGTCAAGATGAGGACAATGAAAAATAAAGTATCAGAAATCACAATTTACGTCAATGAATATATTATCTGAGTCTCTAAATTTTCACTGCATTGAATTAAAAAAAAAAAGTCCATTTTATAGGAAGGAATGGAGGAACACCAGAATTGTTACTGCAGCCCAGATCTAATACAGCCCTGGATGGAGAAGTTCCAATTCAATATATAGCTGTAGAGTGAATAAATTAATGATTGACTGAATATGTATGTCTGAGGAACAAGAGAAAGGACAGATGGTGCTAAAGTGGTCACAAGCCTCCCCCATCAACCCCAACTTACAACTGCATGTTTTACTTCTAAACCATTAGCCAGCAATCTGGGGGAGGCAGTAGATATGTCCCCAGAGTCTCTCATTATAACAAATGTCTTTATGTTTATAAATCTTGTGAGTCTGTGATGGAATCAGATTCACAATCATGGGTATAATATACTTATTGGAGGAATTCTTTGAAGAACTTGGAGAAAATGCTTTTAGAAGAGCTCCTTCCTTCAGGCCCACCATATGTTTGTATTCACTCCCTCTCTGCATCCTCTGGATATGATAAACACACTTTTCCCCAAACTCAGGATGCCCCATTCCACAGTATGTCATTCTTGGTCATTAAATAACAGGACTCGATATTAATGTTGGCCGTCTCCATCCCTCTTTAACAAAGTGTTTTCAGCCAAAGATATTAAACTAGTCAACCTCTCTTTTCCCCTGTCAGAGAAACAGCCAGCATCCTGAAATCACAGCTCATTTGTACCATGCTGGCGTGAATATTCAGACTCCATTTGTCTCCAGCTCTTAAAGGCTGGTGTTAGCGTGAATGATAGACATTTTGTTTTGAATTAGCAAAAAGAAGGAGAAAAAAAACCCCAAATAATAAGTTTGGCCTTAAAATATCTGTTTCAGGGAATGCAGCTCTGCCTTTTCCTCCAGTAAAAGTCGATTTAAAAAAATCTAGATTTAATTTGGCATTAAGTTGGACTTGGGATACAGAGAATAGTAGGAAGGAAAACGTCTCAGTCTTTTCCCCTAAGATTGAGCCTTTAAATCCTATTGGAGGACTGTTGCGTGGACTAGTGCAAGATGTTTACAACTTTGTTTTGTTGAACATCCCAAAGCAAAGTTTGGAAGTAGCTGAGTCTGTGTCCTTGAACTGTACAAATCCTGTCACAGTTAGAACCTCAGACTTTTGATAGTTTTGTTTGAATGCTAAATAGCAGGATCGTTTTTTTTCTCTTTACTGCATACTCACTCATGCTTTTTGGAATAAAAGTCTAGAAAGGAGTTCTAGACAAGAACTCCTGGCACCATTGTTTGTTTTTCTCCCTGCTATCTGTGCCCTGATCTTGGCTTGCCCACCCTGACACAACCTCTTTCCATCCATAGCTGTGCTAGGCAGGAAGGTGTTCTCCATGGAGGTACCTCTTAAGGCCAGGTGCAATTCCCTGGCCAAGGAAACACCATCACTTGGCCAAAATTACAAAATCTGCACATGGTGATGCTGGAATGACCTCTTACCTTCCTTATCATGAAAGTTTCCAGAATTGGGAAGACCATGAGAATCCACGTTCCTTGTGTCCCCTCAATTCCTAACCAAACTTGGGCTCACGGTGTATTTTCCTCTTTATACCCCATGACAAGGACCTGAGAGCAGTCTTCTCAGGGTGAGATGAGGCGGATTCAAGATCTTTTCACATATGAGCCTCATTCTACAGTCCCTATCAGAAATCTGTAGAAAAGACTATTAGTGTAAGAAAGACCCCTTCAGATCCTGCTATAACAAGCATGGGCACATTGAACTAAACACTTTGTCAAGGGTGTCCAGGGAGGCTTGTTCTGCAAAACTCAAGAAAAGAGGAAGGGAAAAAACCCTTCTCTTTCCATTTCATCTGGAGCTTCCACTGACTCCAAAAATATTGGCCCACAGTGGTTATAAAAACACCCATTTATGCTGTTCTAAAACAGGGCAAAGCCTGCTAGGTGCTTACAACTCAAAGCACTTCTTTTACATGCTCATAGGAAAATTATCTTTCTCTCCAAATTCTATGGCTGACTGAAATCAATGAAACGCAGTTGGGAGGCACCTCTGCTGGCCACTGGCCACCATTCGTTTGGAACACCCCACTAGGCCATTCATGGATTGCAGCGCTGTTTTCTCTTGACTTCAGAATTTCTCCTTTCTCATTTTATAC
Source organism: Physeter macrocephalus (assembly GCF_002837175.3). Classification (NCBI taxonomy): domain Eukaryota; kingdom Metazoa; phylum Chordata; class Mammalia; order Artiodactyla; family Physeteridae; genus Physeter; species Physeter macrocephalus. The sequence goes on from NC_041218.1 coordinate 18,623,430, forward strand.
AAATAGCAATTTATGTAAAAAATCACTGACACAGGTGTCATTGGCATTTTAGGTACTGAGCGAAAAATGGCATCTTTTTCCTGGCAACTTGAAGAATATCAAGAGGAAAGTATGGAAGTGAGGGGTACTTGAAAAAATATGATATCTCAAAGTTCATTTTTAAGAAATGGAAGGGAGTATGCAGAGGAGAAGGAAACTTACAGACCTCTGATAGCCTCTTCCGCTAATAATCAGACAATCCAAAGAAAGATCAAGGCTTTCTGCTAAAGAAAGAGAACCAATGGAGAAAGAAAAACAAGCAAGGAAAAGAAATGACACTTTAGAAAATAAAAGAGAAATGAATGAATAGCTTTCCCCCTTTTGTTTGCATCACACTAAGCAGGAAAAACTTGGGAAATTCAGTGCTGGGGTAAACATGGCCCGATTAGAAATGACATTTGATAGTGGGGCCCAGAGAGGAGAAGCTTGTTATGGCCACCACAACTCACGGACTGGCCTCTCCAGGCCTCATTAGCCCCCATTCTGGCCTGGGCATGAAACACGAAAATATCACCAATGCCTTCTTGAGGGCACAGGAGGTATGTATGGGGTGACCAGCAGGGAACAGTGGACTAAGGAGGGGGTTCAGTGCAAAGGAGGTACACTCCCCCCGACTAAGTCCTTTACTGACTGTCTGGACAAGATGATATTCCATGGCAACGGAGCCCCAGCCTCCTGACCCTAAAAAGGACCCGCCTTCTGTCTCTGGACATTAAGGAGTCTAATCCTGGGGTTCCCCCACTGTGCAGTCTGATCAGCTCTGATTGTGGTGAAGAAAATGGTCCTAAAGGAAAGTGTTGATGTATGACATCCCTGGGCATGCAGCTGGGGAGCCAAACACATGCTCATGCGTGGAGTTAGCTAGAGGGGAGCAGAGCTGGGTAGGGCAAGCCCCACAGGAATGGTTTGGGGCATAGCCCCTAAAGGAGAGGACAGAAGAAGGAAAAAAATAGGACCAAAGGAATAAGTGGAGAGAGAAGTAGATAGATAGCCACATTAGCTAATACACATGTTCTTACAAACCCTCATTAGAAGTAGCATTGAGATTTTTTCCTCTTGGGAGGGTCCCTCTCCTGTTATTTAGCAGGCAAACTTTCTACATGCAATTTCTGGTGGCATTTTTAAACCACTGCTCCTCTCCCTCCACAATCTTTCTGGGTGGCGTCATCCACTCTCATGGTTTTAATTCCCAGGTATAGGTTATGACTGTGAAAATCTCTATCTCTAGTTCTCACCTGGGCTTCAGACTTGCATATCCCTTGTTTTCTAGACACACACCCTTGGCTGTCCCACAGGCCCTTAAATTAGCAAGTCCCAATCTAAACTCATTGTCCTTCCTTCTTGGCTCCCAAAACAGTGTTCTCACAGAAGAGTGACTGTATCTGGAGCAGGTTCATGCTATTTACTGTCTCCTAACTCTTTGAGGAGTGAGGGAAGTCTTCTGCCATCAGTTAATCATATCTTTCTTTCAGTCCCTCTCTCCAGCTTTGGCTTATTTCCACCTCTGGGGGGCCGGGGGGCAGGCAGCAAGTGAGGAGAACGCACCACTAATAATCATCATTTGGAGGTAGTCTTAAAGCAAATAAATTATAGATTCAGAGACTGCATCCTCTCATCTATTCATTCATGTATTCATTCAGTCATTTAATAAGTACTATTAAATGCTTACCATTGACAAAACCTCCTCTAGTGCTGCCAAAGATGTAAAAGGCACACTCTTCAACTTCAAAAATTATATAACGTAACAGGGAAATGAGAGATGTGTACAAAGGACTACAACACACTGTAGGAAAACCAAATATTCTAAGAGTGATATAAATGCTAAGGGAGTTCAGGAGAGGAGAATCAGAGAACAGTCCATATGCAACAAACTAAAAATCAGCCTACTGAGAAAAAAAGATGATGGGGCATTATGGACTGAATTGTGTTCCCCCCAAATGCATATGTTGAAGTCCTAACCCCTAGTACCTTAGAATATAACTAAATTTGAAGATCAGATCATTAAAGAGGTGATTAAGTTAAGATGAAGTCATTAGGGTAGGTCTTAGTCTGATATGACTGTTGCCCTTCTGAGAAGAGGAAATGTTGGAGAGAGAGAGAGACACCAAACACGCGTGGGGGCGGTGGGGTGGCCATGTGAAGACACAGGAAAAGACGGCCAAGAAGAGAGGCCTTGGAAGAAACCAAACCTGCTGACACCTTGATCGTGAACTTCCAGCCTCCAGAACTGTGAGAAAATAAATCTGCTATGTACCCAGTCTGTGGCGTTTTGCTATGGCAGCCATAGCAAAACTTTTCTCCCTACTAGAGCCAACCTCGGAAAAATTGTGAATGAGTGAAGTTTCCTTTAGCTTCTCCATCTACCTCCTGAAATCCCCTCTTTCGGTTCCCCAGGTAGACCTTCTGCGGGTGGAAGCTCTCCCAGGTGAGGAGGATTTGCTGAGAGTGAGGGGTATTTCCTCCTGAAATCATCGGTGTCTGTTCAAAGGTGAGCTTCTTCACCCCGAAGACTGACTCATCATCTCTCTATTCCCTCAAGTCAGCAACATTCTTCTTGGGAAGTGAGAACTTCATTATTGACTGGGGACAGTTTTGCTTAAGATGTTATATATGCAGGAAAAAATTAAAAATAAAGCAAAAAATCAGATTACAAAGCAGGAAAACAATTCCTTCCAAACTTGTTAGATTACTTGGTAAGTAAACTCTGAGGAGCATAGCAGAAAGCTTGGTTCCGCACAATGCATCTTTAGGTGCAGGAATTTAGAAAATCAGGCAGAGGGGCTATGTGACTGCTAAGATCAGAGCCCCTCCCCAGTAAAATCACATAAACTCTACTCACAGCTAAGCAATCAGATGTCCACTTGTGAACCTCTGGTTTATCACCAATCCCTATGAATTCGATTGGATGATCTTGAATCTTTTTAATGATACCTGGTATAAAAGGAGGATGGAAACATAAGTGGAATAAATTTTAGTTAACGTGGAACTACGTATTTTAAAATACAATTTCCTCCTCAGGTACTGTTGTTGGTTAGGACCGTAAAGGGGAAATAAAGCCCAGATATAAATAGATATTGTGCATTTGCATTTTAAAGAAAACTAGTACCATTATTACAGAGTCAGTTCCTGAATTCTTCTAAATAATGAAGGGGAGAAGGTGGTATAGTTAGTACAAAGCAGGGAGTACTACCAGTGCCAACGATCAAAGACAACAGGCTTTAGAACATAGTCAGAGACACTGCTTTCTCTAAGCTCATGCTCAAAACCTTCTAAGCCTCAGACTCTCAAAGTCTTTCTGTAACCTTTGTCCAAAGTTTTCTGCTGTTGATGGTCAGGAACTTGGCTAACAGGTAGAAGAGGAGGCTCTGGAGGATTGCAAATAATTATAGAAAAGTACTGGTAGATAATCTAGAGTTAACTCTCTTGCACTTGAAACACAGCAATAAATATTAAATATAAGAAGGGCCAAAGAAATAACTACCTGGGACAGTAAATCACCATCACACCCCTAACCCTGGCCCAACACGATATAACAAGGGATGCTAATGGGTATGAATATGGAAAATGCAACTTTGGGTTTTAACGTTTGCCTTTCATTTAGTAGAATAACGGGCTCAAGTGGACCTTAAGAGCATACCTTGCTTTCCCCCACCCCACCCTTTGCCATTTCGCATTGGAAGAAAATAGAAGTTCATAGAGTTTAAGGGACTGGCTTGGAATCACACTACTGGAAATTGATCCTGGATTCCTAGATTCTCATTTCATTTTTCACAGGTAAAAAACAAAACAAAAACCTGCCTAGCATGTTATCTATGGTTTGTATCCATCTGACGAAGGCTGGTTTGCAAACTAGGGATTGGGGAACCTCGAGGGGCTTGTAAATTGGTCAGCAAGAAAAGGTGCCATCCATTTCCTTATTCCTGAGCAGTCACTCAGGCTATCTTCAGCTCCCCTCCATCAACCTCAACCACCTCTTCCTACTTGTCCCAAATGCACTCGTCTAAACAACTGTTGTATTGTCATGCATCTAGAGTACCTAGCTCAACCTAATCAGGATTTGGGGGGCTGGGACCCAGGCATATGTGTTTCTCAACTGTCCCCGGTGAATCTACAGTGCTGCCAGGTTGAGAGTCACTGAGATAAAGATGCAGCATTCTTTTCCAAATCACTGAGCCCTGGGCACATGTGGGGGTCGTAAGAGGGCTCCACTCCAAGTCCTGCTCCTCTCTGTGCCAGGAACATATTGGGGATATGCCAATGAACAAATAACCATCGTACCTGGCTTCATGGCACTTATGGTGTACTGTCCCCCTAGAACAGAGGTTCTTAGGCTGGCCACCTATCAAAATCTTCTGGGAGAGCTGTTTTAAAAAATATGACATGACCTCCAGAGAGGTGCCCAGGAATTTTCACCTTAAAAGAAGTTCCCTACATTCAGTTGCTGATGTAGATTACAGTACCCATCCCACGTAGGCCTCCCATTCTTGACTCTCAGGCTTCAACTAAGGCATAGACTAGAAGAAAGCAAGGAGTTACTTGCCTGGATTGTAAATGAACAAACCAAGAGATTTTAAACTTGCAGGAAAAAAAATTCACAGTACCTTCCCCAAACCCTCTGGCAGAGTCAGTGTTTATTTGCCTGGTTTCCCCTTCCCTGGTCCCAATTCCTTCAGTTTTTTTTATTTTTAAAATTGGGAATGAATAAAGAAAAAATAAAGAAATCAGGGATCAGGGGAAAATTTTTTTGTTTGGTCTGTAGAGTCTCTGCATATGTTTATGAACTATCTCGTTAGTGAGAAAAAGACAAAAAGCTTTTGAGAGAAACCATAAAGTGAATAGCAAAGTGACTAAATGTAGAGTTTGTCTTCAGATATACTTTCCATTTTCATATTTACAATGGAAGGACAGAAAGTTGATGAAGCTCTCACTCCTTGTTTTAAGATTTTTCTCTACTGTCAGCTACCTTGCAACTTCAAATAGATGCCTGGGTGACCCATTACTCACTGGATCCCTTTAAGCTTTTTATTCAGTGCCCAACACATAGATTCTGACTGACCTGGCTCAGAGGCAGTTGCTGAAATTCTCTGCAGGCAACGCTAAGTCTAGACCAGACATAGTTAGGAAAGGAGCGACCCGAGATGAAGGAAGAGGGGCTGGGAGAGAGAGCTGGACGGTGTGAGGTAAATGAGCCCGTTTCCCTACCGCAGAGTCCCCTTCCCAGCCAGTGGCAAACAGCCAGGTGCTATTTATTGCTCCTTTGATTGAACTGTCTGCTCAGGCATGTGGGGAAATTTGGGTTTTATATGAAAGCATTCACTATGGGAGAATCCAGGTGTAATAAAAAAGGAAGGAGGAATTTCTCTCCTTTCAATAAGCTTTCTAGTCCTCCAAGAGGAGGGATTTTCTTAAAACCCTTAGGAAACCTCTACCTAAAGCCATTCAGTAGCATGACAAACAGAAACTAGCCCCTTCCTAGGTTACATAAATGGAAAAATATTGACAGTACATACTTGAAAAAAGTGGTTACAATTCTACTTTAAAATTCCTACCACAAGTGTTCACAGAAAGATGCCATTTTTCAAAGGGACACCAAGGCGTTGGATAAAGGGGAGGGTCTCAAATGATAACTTATTATAACAGGGAGTTCTTGCAAAGGTTAAATTAGGGATCCTTTATAAAAATGAATAACTTTATGGAGTCAGCAAGAAGAACCAGGTTTTCATTAATTTATAATTTTGCCTTGTACAGTCGAGCTAGATCCTTTGATTTGAACATGAATATTTATACTAAAAAAATCCCCCATGACTCTTTTATAACATGCCCTGCTCTCATTATGGAGATATTAATAACTACTGTGTAATAAGGGCTTTTAGTGCCAGGCCCTGTGCTAAGCTCCTTGCACACATCTATCTCATTTATCACTACAACAACCTAGTGAGATACATGTTCTAAACTTAGGAGAAGCACTGAGAAGTTTGTTGTGTTTAAGACATTTGCCTAAATTCACCCAGCTAGTAAGCAATGGAGCCAGTATTCAAATCCAGGGGCTGACCCAGCCTGATGGGTGTATGGGAAGGATACACGTCCACATTCATTTACTCATTGAGTGAGTTCTCTAAGCCAGGATGGGACACACAGTGAGGAGCAAGGACTCTGCTTTCATGGAGCTTACATTTTGGTGGAGTACAGACAGCATACATGTTTCCAATAGTGAGTAAATAAAAGAGCGTGATGTGATAGAGGGCCACTGGAGGGCTACTGAACGGTGAGGGATGGTCTCTCTGAAGAGGAGATATCTAGGCCGAAAATATATTTCTAAGAAAGAGTCACTCATGTGAAGAGTGTTCCTGGAGGAGCCCTTAAGAACCCTGGTGTGAGGTAGAGGGTTTTATGAGATGACTGTGTGCTCTGTGATCATGAAACTCTTCCAAGTTGTTCAGTCCTTATGGGATTCAAGCTTATCTGTGTATTAGCAGAACACACAATGCTGAAAGATGTGCTGAACAAAGGGACTTACCAAAAAATTATTCTCAAAGTACCACCTTTGCCAGAAAGCATGAGGGTGGTAGAGGTGCTGGTAATCTGTCCCTACCCATAGGGGAGAGTGCCAGGGATACACATGGTCACCTGTATGTCCAGTGTCCAGAACAATAGAGGTCCCCCTGTGCTCCTGTTCACTTGGTAAACCTGAAGAGAGCTGCCTTCTGTGGGTTTACATGAGTTCCTTTCAGTCTTGTGCATTGGAGGATAAGGCAGAATATTTCTTAATAATAGAAGAATGAAACACTACAGGATATAATCCTTGGAATGGGAAAGGAATGGTAAGAAGCTATTTCAGTCTTAGTTGGCAGGAAGTCACATAACTTGTGTAGGGATAATTGAAATAAAATATTTAAAAATAGATCTATGGGTTTTAGTCAAAATGTGTCAGTAACAATAAAACATTAATAATTGTCTCTTGTGAATTGTCTCTGTTTCGCATTTAGAGCTGAATATGGGAGCTAGGAGTATTTTAGAAGAGAATAAATATGTGATCTCAGGGAATTTGGGTCATTTAAGTAAATATTAATGAGTGAATTGACCTTGACCAAGTCATTTAAGCACTCTTGGCCCCTCAATTTTTTCTTCTGCAACATGAAGCACTTGGAATAGATTTTTAAGATCCCTCCAATTCAGATGGTTTATGTAGAATTCTATGGCCTTTTAAAGGAAAAAATGTATTGTATATGTCTCAGTATCTGTGAATGACCTTGTTATGGTTGTGAATAAAATAAGTTCAATCACGTTCACCCTTTTCAGCATCTAATGGGTTTCCCAGAGAAACGTATTGCTTTCCAGGGAAAACCTATCCTACCCCTTCTCCATTATTTCTAAGAGATGAGTATATTTTATAGCTCTGAGAGAAAGGATAATGTATCACATAATAATATCTATAATCTGTTGAACACCTACTATGTGCAAGGTACTTGATATCTGTTATCTAATTAAAAAGAAAACTGTGAAAATAGTTGTTCTTAGTGTCCTATTTGAAAGTAAGGAGACGGATTCAGATTCACTGTCACATAGTTAACAAGTAGCAGAGTTGAAATTGCAGCCCAGATTTGTTTGACTCCAAAGCTCTTTCCATGACTGAACACTTGGAGTAGAAAGGAAAAGAGTATATAAGAGAATAAGAAACTAAGTAGAATGTTTCTGAAAAGCACAGCAGAGTTTTCTGCAGTCTCATGGAGCTAAGTAGGAAAAACTCAGAGTTCAAGAAGGAAGAACCATTCTGGAGTTGATATATCAATATCTTAATTGTGATGGAAGTTACACAACTATCTGTATTGTCAAAACTTACAGAACTGTACACTAAAAAGAGTAAATTTTTACTGTATATAAATTACACTTTGATAAAAAATGGAAGCAAGGGAAAAAAAGGGGAAAGCATCTTGGGATACAGTCTCAGACCTTTGTAGAGTTCATCCGTGGAGAAGGGGCAAACTAGAGGTCAATGGAGTTGTACAAAATGGCAGATGAGTTTCAAATCACCTCAGCCCTAATTCAACTAAAGTGAACTTCCCCAACTCTATCGAACCACCAGAAGATAGAGTAACTCAATTTGGAGGAAAGTAACGTCACCTAGCACCTCAGTTGGATATCCACATGGACAAACAGAAAACCAAATCTTGACTTTTATTTAACATCATACGCTCCCCTCCCCCAATTCCAGATTGACTGTAGATCTAAATGTGAAAACTTACACATTAAAGCTCTCAGAAGAAAGAAGGTACCTCCATGATCTTGGGATATGCAAAGATTTTGTAAACAAGATGTATAAATTATTAACCATAAAAGAATAAAATTGATAAACTGTACTGCATTAAAATTAAGGACCATAAAGAGAGTGAAAAGGCAAGTCACAGACTGAGAAAATATATATTAGTAAAACATATATCTGACAAAGGATTTGTATCTAATATACAAAGAATTCCCACAAATCAATAAAAAAGATAGATGACTCAACAGGAAAATAAGTAAAGACTTTAATAGGTACTTCACAAAAGAGGATATTAAAATGGCCAAACAGACATATGAAAAAGTGCTCAATCTCATTAATCATTAGAAAAATTCAAATTCAAATTACACACCACTAGAATAACTAAAATTTAAAAGACTGACAATTCAACGTTTTGATGAGAAACTATAACTCTTATGCGCTGCTGTGGGAATGTAAATTGGTACGATCACTTAGGTAAAATATCGATATTTGGCAGTATTTGCTAAAGCTGAATATTTGTAGATCTGGAGACCTCAAAATCTTACTCCTAGGTGTATACACGGCAAAGATCCATGCATATATTCATCAGAAGACATGAACTAGAATGCTCATACCAGCACTATTCACAACAGCCACAAACTGGAAATCAACTCAGTGTCTATCAATAGCAAAATGGATAAATTGTGGTAGGCAAACGATGAAATACTGTATTGCAAATTAGAATAATCTAAGTATCACTCAGGCAATGAATCTCAGAAACACAATTTTAAACAACAAAAGTCGAACACCAAAAAAAAATTCTGTAGGATTACATTAATATTAAATTCAAAAACAGACAAAACTAATACTTGGTGTTAGAAATCAGAATGATGGTTCTCCTGGGACAGCGGCCAGGGGTGGTGGGGAGGAGGCATGACTGTGGAAAGGGGCACGAGGGGGGCTCCTGGGGTGCTAAGTCATGTTCTGTTTCTTGATCTGGGTGCTGACTACATCACTGTGGTCATTTTGTGAAAATTCATCATGCTGTACAGTTGTGATTTGTGCACTTTTCTGTATGTTACACATCAATAAAACGATTATTTTAATAATGTGAATAGAAAAAGATGAAGCCTCAATCTGGAAAGATGACAACAAAAGGGAATTTATGTGCTCGAAATACATAAAATCATGAAAATTCAATATTCCCAGTCATATATTACACTAGTAGGAAAATAAAATAATAAAAAGAAAGACAAACAATGAGAGAAAACAAAAAGGTAATACAAATCAATGTACTCTGCAGGGGGAAATCTGTAGTCGGGAAGGCTGGGATCAATTTGGCCAGTTATTTCTAAATTAAAAGTCAACACTGGATTATTTACCAATGACTTAGTGAACTTTCCACATATATATTTTGGCTTACTATATCTTAGAAGGGAAATATTGAATGTTTTTGCAAGTGGCCCATACCAAAGCTATTCAAATACAGGGACTACTTATCATCTTAAGATGTTGTGAAACCTCGCAGTGCATTCAGCCCCTTGCTTACTAACCACAGTTTCCTCTCTTCACTTTCAAACACCACTCTTCCCAAATCTATCTCCAGTGCCTCACATGTGCATTAAGTGCTTGCACTGCACAAAGTTTCCTCTTCACTTGTTTCAATTGTATGTTTCCATTTAAGCTTTTGCCTGTGTATCTTGAGCAACCCTTGTCTATAGTTTGCTTGTATTTCAGTGTGAATTTTTACATCTATGGGAGAATCTTTTGATTTTCATAGGATGCATTTTTTCATATTATCATGGAATTATGCATACGGCCATACACAGATATTTGTATAAACTAGTAGATAAGAGAGACAAGGTGTATTAGTAGGATACTATGTTAGGAATTTAGCTACCAGGCAGATTAAATAAAGCGAGAGACTAAGGAAACTGCTCTTATAATTCAAGAAAAAGTCAATTATCCAATGAAAGTAAGAATTCTCTTGGCATTCTGCAACAAACAGATTCACTGGATTGCTAACAAAGCTTTACACTATTCAGTTGGGTTGGACATAGGTCTTTCCCTTGAAAGCAGCATGGAATTGTGAAAGAAGACAGGCTGTGGGGTCATAACAGAGGTATGACCTTAGGGAAGTTCTTTGCGGGATGTCAGTTACTTATTTAAAAATGAGGATAATAATAACTGCCTTGAAGGGTTTTTACTCCTCTGTGCCTAGGTAGTTTTTTGTTAATGCCTCTATGGAGGCATTGCCACAGCGGGCTGTCATTGTATGAGCATGGGCTTCTTGATGGCAAGGACATGGTCTTACCCATAATTCTATCCCAAGCATTTAGCAAATTCCATGACATATAACACGCTCTATAAAATTTATTGGTGAGTGAATGAATGAATAAATGAGATAACATATAACCTAGAATGCTATAGGCCCCCAATGAACCTTACTCCTTTCTTTTTCTCCTCCTTTACTATTCTCTATCTGGAAAGCAGAATGAATCAACCCTTAGCTTATTTCTATTAGGTGGCCAGGACTAGCAAAGGTAGCCAAGGAAATTTTTCTGGATTCCCCTTAAAATTTCATGGGAAGCCAAGGCTATAGCTTATATTTTTGTTATCAGAGGAGCCAATTTTGCACAAGTCTGAAGATGAAAAAACATTCTTATTAGAACAGAAGAAGATCACATAATAGTACAAAAGAAGGCCTTTGATATCTTAAAACAGTGCCTATTTGCTGCAGCCTTTCCTATTTTTTCTTGGACAGTTTTTGAATTAAGAATAATCCATGATGCTGTTTGCACTGGCCAAGATTTTTCAATTGTTAATAAAAGAAACAGAAAAAATTTTTAGAGGTAAGATATTTTCTGATCAGAGAAGCATTAAGAATCTGTCCATGGCAGGGTGAGGGTCAGATGTTTATTTTTAAGCTGTATGAAAAGTTCTCTGCTTCTCTAAAGCAAGTCGGAAAGTGAAAGTAATTTATGGTATTATGAAATTTCTGGACTTCTCATGGGAAAGTAGCTGACCTCAGTGTTTGATAAGCTTCCTGTGGCTACAAACATACAAGCCATTGACTCCTAAGAAAAATGTAACATTTCTCTTTACAGAATCATGGTGTGCCTGCAGCCGGAATTTGGTTTGACTGCCTCACATCAGGAAAAACCTAATGTAGATATTTTTAAATGTCCAAAGCTTGTGGAGACGCAGTCGTAATTGTCTCTGTCACCATCATCATCATCATGAACATTCGCATCACCACCACCACCACCATTATCATTATCAACAAGCACTGATGTTTCTTTGTATTATTTGTAAGGCACTGTGTTAAATGCTAGGGTTCCAATGAGTGACAATAAATGGTACAATTAATTTTTATGTATATTAAATTTTCCAAAGGATATAGTCTTCATGGCACTCTTCTGCCTATGTGGCTATGTATGGCTTCTTTATTTTTTTAATTGAATATATATTATTTACCATGTATTATTTTATTTTTAAATAACAGTGTTATTAAGATATAGTTCACATACTACGCAATTCATCTATTTAAGTGTACAATTCAATAGTTTTTAGTATATTCAGAGTTGTGCAATCGTCACCACAATCTTAGAACATTTTCCATCACCCCCCAAAAATCGCTATACCCTTTAGCCACCTCCCCCCACCGCTGAAAGAGCCCCTATATCTCCCAGCCCTAAGCAACTACAAATTTATATTTTATTTCTATAGAGTTCCCTGTTGTGGACATTTCATATGAATAGAATCATATAATATGTGGTCTTTTGTGACTGAGTTCTTTCACTTAGAACAGTGTTTTCAAGGTTCATCCATATGGTAGCATGTATCGGTATTTCATTCCTTTTTATGGCCAAATAATATTCCATTGTATGGATATACCACAATTTGTTTATCCATTTCATTTGTTGATGGGCATTTGGGTTGTTTCCATCTTTTGGCTATTGTGAATAATGCTGCTATAAACATTTGTGTACAAGTTTTTGTGCAGACGTATGTTCTCATTTCTCTTCGGTATATACCTGGGAGTGGAATTGCAGGGTCACATGGTAATTATTCTATGTTTAATTGTTTGAGGGACTATGAGACATTTTTCCAAAGTGGGTGCACCATTTTATATTCCCACCAGCAGTGTATGAGGGCTCTGATTTTCCTACATCCTTGCTATGCAAGATGAATAACTTATAAATATATCTCCTGTGCAGTAAACTTCAGGCATATAGAATAAGTTTGATAATTGTAAGTTTAAATAAATCGAACCTATTAGTTCCAATAGACTCTCAGTTTATTAACAATCTCAGTACTCAGGAGTTTTGGATATTCACAAAGAAGCAATGTCCTAATTCAGTACTTTCTGGTTGAGACTACAGGTAATCAAAGCAATTGGATTATTTATTCAGTTCAGTCAACTCAGTGGAAAATTTGAGCACACTTTATTGATTTAGTGAATTGATTTTCTTGTTTCTGTTATATAATATGTACTTTGTTTAAAGTATTCTTAAAACTTTTTCTAGTGTTAGCTTTGACTACTGATTAAAATTTAAATACCTGAGAACAGGGCTGTATATTACATTTTTTTTTATGGCCAGTTGCTTAAGATGAGCAAAAACACAAAACAAAATAACACTGAAAGTGGAATGATCCTGTTTCTCTTCTCTACCTTCTAACCAGCTAGCACTGCCCAACTTTCTCTTCCATTCCAGGGCTGTGTGCTGAGACCTAATCCAGTCACTGTGAAGCACAAAACTCTGACATGAAATCTGCACAGTGGTAGGGCTGTGGGCTCAGGTCAGAACCTAGAATCACCTTGTCTTACCCATGTAACAAAGGCAAAACCATCAATGCGTGTAGCCCTAAAAAAAATTTGCTGGTTGATGTCATTCCTCAGCATTTAAAAAAATCAGTCTCTGCATAATTTATGTGCACATTTAACTCAAAGAGTAGCCAGTGAAGGCTGTAATCCCATGGATGAGACACAGAGGCCTTTACACTAGAAAACTGGTAAAACATCACACTCACTCTGTCTCTGTTCATCATCACCCAGTTATCAGAATGTTTGTGGTCTTGGAAACCGGACATCGGCAAACACAGCAAAATAACAATGCACAGGGGACCATTTTGTGCACAGGGCCCTGGGAAGGGCCAGTGGAATTCCTCTGATCAGTCGCCTTTTGACTTTTTCCCAGAGACCTTGTTTCTGCACTGAAATGTCTGGAATGCTTGGTAGGGACGAAGTGGGTTGGTCACAGGGCAATTATGCTACTATCATCAATGAGATCAGCCATTTGTGGACTGATTTCCAAGTGACTAGTGGTATCACCAGTGGGTTAAGAATACAAATGATAGCAATTTTACAGTAAACAGAACTTTCACATTCCTTTTCCCAAATGATTTTCATGTCAAGCCTGGAGATCAGTAAGACAAATATTATTGGCAACATTTTATAAATGGGACCTAGAGAGCTCTGGAGAGGTTAAATGGTTTACCCAAGGCCTCTCAGCTAGTGGTGAGTAGATCCAGGTCCCCAAATCTGTTCTCTTTGCAGAACACCATTCTGCCTCTTGTTGGTTACTTAACAACCAAATTCATTCAGCAGGAGCTGGTTATTTTTTATTTTAAGACAAATCAATCACTATATTTATTTTTAGAAGACAGATGAATCCACTGATTTGATTCCCAACTGCTATCATGGGATAAAAATTTTCAAAATGACAATCCTGAGAACTGATTCTTTGTGACCCTTGCATTTGCACTGTCTTTGCAGTAATGACATAGTGGGGGGAGTGTTACAACTGATAAATCCTTCAAGTAACCATCCTAACCCCAAAGCATTTGAACATCAAAATAGATCTGTCAAGGTATGGTGGCCCACCACAGTGGCTTTCCTCTTGAAGCCTCGATCACAGCGTCATTACCTGTGAAGTGTATCATCAGGAATTTGAGGTTTCATGTGATTTACTCTTTTTAAAAACATTAGGAAGGATTCAAGTTTATCTCTATAAACTTGCCTCTCACTCAGCTTTATTCCTGGAATCTTTCTTGAGTGGAAGAAAAGGTTTTCCTATGTGTGTTTCCATGAGTGAGGCTTCCCTGTGAATATCATTCCGCAGGCATGACACGTGGAGAAAAAAATTTCGAGATCTGCTCTTCTTCTATTTCTACATCATGAGACAAAACATCAGGCCCAGTCTGAGATTCTATTTCCAGTTAAGAAATGGAAGTTACTAAGGATGTAGCAGAGACAGAGAGCGACAAGATCTCCGCCCTCACAGAGCTAACTCCCTAGTGAGAAAATTAATAAATATTAAACTATTTATATCTTATTCACTTCTTTGTTGTTTTCTGGCTTGAGTTCTTTTTTTTTTAATTTTTTTTTGTGGTAAGAACTGTTAACATGTGATCTGCTCTCTTAACATCTTCTTCACTTCTGCATCCCCAGTGCCTTGCGCAGTACTGAGCACATATTAGTTTCTCGGTAAATATGTGTTAGTGAATAAATAAATGAAGTCTCCAGATGTTCAGACTTTTCCATTTCTAAATCTTGATTCATTATCCAGTGTCATTCTTTCTGGGACCAGATTGAAAGTGGATACAAAGAGGACAATCAGAATCTTGCTGAAGCCTGGTACTAACAATTTTATTGGCAATTATATTAGATGGTTGATGGTAATGTGGACAATATCCCAGCGTCAATCTGTTATAGCCACAAACTTAAACCCAGGCTACTATCTTTTAAAAAACTGTGTGTGGTTGAACAAACGGAGCACGGAGTGAAGATACAGTTGGATCAATAAAACCCATTTTCACATTAATACAATATTTCAAATTTAACATCCTACAATAAATTTATCTTTAAAGAACAGCATTTTTTAAACATAGCATCTGTCTTTATTCATATGCCAACAAAAATACCAACAGAAGCCTCATCAGGGACAACATTTATAGCTGAGTTGATTGAATTAAATGAAAAAGATAAATTAGTTCAACAAAACATTTTTGGGCAACTGCCACCAAATAATTTCATATTGGGCAGCTCTCTGTCTTTTGAAATGGCAATTCTGGCATTACGAAGGCACATATAAGCTGAATAGAGCTGACATATATAACTGTAAAACATAGGAAAATGTACTTTTCAGAGACAAGACAACAATCCTTACATGTTTGGAACATAAAATGTGATTGTGACAAATCACTGCTAAAGAATGAAAAACAAATAACGACTGTAACTCAAAACAACTAAGCTTACATACAAATGCCATCCTAGAATCTTGGATAGAACTATAAATACATTATGTGAAATATACTACAAGTGTGAGAGAGAAAAACATTAAATTTAGCCAGAATTTAAATGGTATCAAGGCTGCACAGATACTTAGGTTGTTTGGGCAGTGTTTTTTTTCTTCTCTCTCTCTGAGCCCTTTCATTTTCTGAAGTGCCTCAAAAGGAAAAGCTCAGAGATGAAAATTAAAACTGTCCTTATTATGTTTTTAGGCTATTTGAATCCAAAGGAGGGAAATCCAGGAGTGCAGGCACTTGATCCTAAGATCCCTGAGTGAGCAATCACATTTTTATACCATTTACATCCCCATAGCAACTCATGCAGTACTCATCAATTATTTATTGGCAGGCTGAAATACTGATGCTTTTCAAGACTACTTTTGTTTCTATTCTACTCTATCGCAAAAGGTTCCAGATCATTAAATCTGTAAAGTCAGACCTATCTCTGAAAGCTATATAGTTATACATCTTATTATGGAGAATATACAAATATGAATTTCATTATATTATAGAAAATTTAGAAAATAAATATAAAAATATATGTAGAAAACAATCTTAAAGTCTCTTAATCCCTCCCACCCTAAGATTACTTTAAAGTTTAAATATATCTCCTTCTGGTTTTCTTCACTAACACATATGATCCTATTTTAAAAACAAATTTATTATGTTATGTGCTCAGTTTTTTCACTTACACATATTTTCCTACACCATTCATTTAACATGATTAATAATGTCATGGTTTATATAATCATTCCCCTATCACTGGACATATATTTCAAGTTTGGGCTATTATAAGTAATGCTGTAATGGACATTCTTGTACATAAATCTTTATCCCTAAATCTCGATCACTTGGTTTTTAACTACTAAGTAATGTAGAGGGTGATTCCAAGGGATCAAATTGATCACATTTTCTTTATGTGAATTCTTGTTTTCAAATAACCAACTGGAGAAGTTGGGACAGTAATTACAATGTCACCAAAATATTTGTAGATGAGTTACAGCAAATAATATAGCAAGACAAAATTGTAAAGGCCTCTGGTATTATCCATTCACTGCCAAGATTATAGAAAAACTCCCCCTAAAAGTTGTCTTTAAGAACCTAATTTTCAAGATTAACCAATTTGGGCCTTGAGAAATGAGATAATTCAAAAGTGTAGCAAATTAAACTATTATAACAAACACATTATATGTAGATACACACAGTGGAAGGGAAGAGAAGGAATAAGTCCTAGTAGTGAGGTAACCCATAGCATCATAGGAGAGCCACTGGTGGTTTGAGAAGGTCTGGTAAGGAAGTGTCAATAGTGGGCTTAATGCTTAGGGTACAAGTACTCTGAAGGTGGGGTTTATACTTTACACTTTTGTTTCCTCTCTACAACTCACAAAATATTCAAGAACTGCTCCTTTTTCTTTTGGCAAAAAGAATATAATTGAACATAGTCGATAATCCCTGAATTGTTCCCATCTTAAAAAATGGCACCAGCATTCACCAGGCTGCTTGAGCCCTGACTTGGGAGCCTCTCCAGACATTTCTTCCTCACCATCTATTCTCTGCCACTCCCCATGCAATAAATTACTAAGTCTAGTGATCCTCCCTCCAGAATATTTACTAGAAACAGTCCATTCATCTTCACCATTGTTGCTACCACTCTAATCCAAGCGACTTTATCTCATCTGGGCCATTCAGGAGATGCCTTACTGGTCTCTTTATTCGAATCTTCTGGCCTTCTGCAAATAATGATCTTTTTAAAAACATTAATCTGATCAGATAACTGCCCTGCTTAAAATACCTCTATATCTTCATAGTGCAGTTAGATTATATATTCAATTATTTATCACAACCCACACTTTTGTTTGTGATCTGGTCCAACATACATCTCCAGTTTCCTCTGGTACCACAATTTTTGTGATCTGGTCGCACTAGCTTTCTTTCAATATCTTGCATGGATCCAAATCTTGCAGGCCATAGAGCCTTGGGTCATGCTGTTTTCTAAGACTAAAATGATTCCCCTACCCTTCCTTAGTAATACCAGCACATTTCTCACTTGGATAATCCTTAGTTTTCCTTAAACCCTCAAAGCAAAGGTCTTGCAATACTCACAAAACACTGATTTTTGTGTTATAGCACAAGCACAAGATACATGTTAAAAGCGTTAAGTATCCTATCCATTTATTGCCAAGATATAGCAAATTAAAATTATTGTATTAGATATACAGATTTTTAAGATTTTTTTCCTTCGTGTTATTCTCTTTCATGGCTCTGTTATTTATCTTCATGTACAATTACAATTTGTAATGACATTTATGTTTGGATATCTGTTTATTTAACGTTTGTCTTTCCTACCCGGTTGAAAGCTCCATGAAGGCATGTCTAACTTTATTTTATTTATTTATTTATTTATTTATTTATTTATTTATTTGTCGGAACGCGGGCCTCTCACTGTTGTGGCCTTTCCCGTTGTGGAACACCGGCTCCGGACGCGCAGGCTCGGCGGCCATGGCTCACGGGCCCAGCCGCTCCGCGGCATGTGGGATCTTTCCAGACCGGGGCACGAACCCGTGTCCCCTGCATCGGCAGGCGGACTCTCAACCACTGCGCCACCAGGGAAGCCCCTGACTTTATTTTTTAAACCACTGATCCCCTAGCACTTTGCAATTACCTAAGATATAGTAATCACTCAACAAATATGTGTAAAATGAACAAATGGACAAGAAACAGTCAAAATATTTCAAAGGAATACCTAGTGACAAGACAGTCAGGGAAACTTTACAGGTTTATCACCTGTTTGCAGAGAGGATATTCTTTAAGAGCTTGTCATTGGCTAACTGCTCAATTAACTGAATAAATGAAAGAATACATGGGTGAATTTTTATTAGCTGTCAAGCAGAATATGGTAAGTTCTGAACGAAAGGCAGATACCATACCAAAGCAACCAGTTAAATAACCTGCTGCTACCACTTTCCTCTAAAAGTAGTTTGAAAGAGAAAGCATGGAAAGCACACAAATATGCTTCCCATCGTAATAGTTGAATCATGCATTATCTTATTTGATTCTCATAAGAACGCTGTGAGATAGAGAGTATATCATCTCCATTTGACAAAAATGAAATTAAGTCCAATGTCTATGATTACTCATAATGCAGTGGGTCCAGAACTCAAACACTGAATTTCTTTTCTTTTTTAAAAAATAAATTTATTTATTTTTTGGCTGCATTGGGTCTTCATTGCTGTGCGCGGGCTTTCTCTAATTGCGGCGAGCGGGGGCTACTCTTTTTTGTGGTGCATGGGCTTCTCATTGCAGGGCTTCTCTTGTTGTGGAGCACGGGCTCTAGGTGCGTGGGCTTCAGTAGTTGTGGCACATGGGCTCAGTAGGTGTGGCATGCGGGCCCAGTAGTTGTGGCCCATGGGCTTAGTTGCTCCGCGGCATGTGGGATCTTCCCGGACCAGGGATCGAACCCGTGTCACCTGCATTGGCAGACGGATTCTTAACCACTGCGCCACCAGGGAAGCCCCAAACTGAATTTCTAACCCTAGAGACTGAGTAATAAGTGCAAGAGTGGAAAATCATGAGATAGTTAATGTGATTTTGTTCTGATATCCTCCTCTGCATCGGTGATAAGTTTGGTTGGACTTTTAATAAATTGATACAGACTTTCAATAAGAAACAAATAAATACCCAAATCTTCCCAAGTCTTCCAGCTTAAAAATCTGATTTTGGTCTCAACTGCTATTCCTAATAATTTTGAGATTGGTAAGATTTTATTTTCCTTTCCAGTCATATTTCAAAATATACTCTGAGCCATATTTGTCTCTATTCCTTTTAAACCAGTGAGAAAAGGCTCCCAAGAAAACTGTCTTGGTACAGAAACCTACTCATACACCAGCTGTGATATTGGCTTATTTCCATATAACCTAATATGGCTAAGAAAATGTTTGACTGGAACAGAGTGAGGATTGCCAAACTTAACAACTTTTTAGTAAGAAAATTGCCACAGAGTCCTCTGTTTAGACATCATGTAGTTGCCGTTCAGATGCTAATGCTTATCCATTCACATCAACAAAACTGTAACAACTTTTATGCAGTAACAAAAATCATATACCTGCCCCTTTTGCCCACTCACAGGCAAAATGAATGAAAAAAAGCTGCCCCCAAAGGCTCTGGATGATAGTATATTGAACACATTGCCCTTCTTGGGTTATAAAGGCCCAGTGACTGGGTACACCCAATTCAGATTCTGCAGGAGGTCCTCTGAGTTTGTGTAAAATCAAGTAGCTTCAAACAGAAAAAAGGATGAAAGAAAATTCACCTCCACCATCTCCTATCATGGATTTACCAACAACTTCCTCAAATAACATCTCTGACTGACCTTCTTGCTTCTTCTTACTTCTGGTACTCAGATATAGATATCAATATGATCTTAAATTTCACCCCTTCTCTCCACACAAATACAATGAATAGTCATCAAATCTGAGGATTCGGGCTTCCCTGGTGGCGCAGTGGTTGAGAATCTGCCTGCCAATGCAGGGGACACCGGTTCGAGCCCTGGTCTGGGAAGATCCCACATGCTGCAGAGCGGCTAGGTTCGTGAGCCACAACTACTGAGCCTGCGCGTCTGGAGCCTGTGCTCCACAACAAGAGAGGCCGCGATAGTGAGAGGCCCGCGCACCGCGATGAAGAGTGGCCCCTGCTTGCCCCAACTAGAGAAAGCCCTCGCACAGAAACAAAGACCCAACACAGCCAAAAATAAATAAATAAATAAATAAATAAATTTTTAAAAAGCAGTTTCTTAAAAAAAAAAAAAATCTGAGGATTCTACTTGGGCTGTTTCAGTCATAAGGGCTTCCTTGCTTCCATTCCCACTATTGTTTTTGTCGTTCATATCCTTTTGTGCCTAGACCGTTACTATTGTCATCTGGCCAGGCACTGCAATTTCTTTAGTTGTTTTGAGGTGTGAGCAAATGTATAAAGTCAGACAGATCTGGGTCTGAATTTCAGATCTGCCACTTATTTGCTGGATGACTTTTGCAGATTGTTTAATTTCTCTGTTAAAATGGAAAGCATCTACTTTGCACAGCTGTTGTGGGAATTAAATGAGGTACCATGCAGTAGTATGGCACCTGACATGAAGAAAACACTCAGTAAATGTCAGCAAACTCCCATGTTCTGCTTCTATCCTCTTCCTAATCTCATTGCATTCTGTATACTAGTGCTGGATTATTTTCCTAACTATGTATGCAGAAATTGAAGGTGAAAAATATACCCATTGACCCCTGAAATTTGCCTTGGTCATTGAGGAAGGGAGCACTGCCTAAAAATTCAATCTGGACCAAGTTAAAGAAAAACTAATGTCAAAATGTTTGTTGTGTCTTAGAGTTACTAGGGGCATCTGCCTAGGGCAGATGACTGTTTTTCTGTTTTGCTTTGTTTTTTTTACAAAAACCCTGCAGCTAACAGGACACCTTCATCCCTTTTCCTCTTACAAATCTTTTTTTTTTTTAACATCTTTATTGGAGTATAATTGCTTTACAATGGTGTGTTAGTTTCTGCTTTATAACAAAGTGAATTAGCTATACATATACATACATCCCCATATCTCTTCCCTCTTGCGTCTCCCTCCCTCCCACCCTCCCTATCCCACCCCTGCAGGTGGTCACAAAGCACTGAGCTGATCTCCCTGTGCTATGCGGCTGCTTCCCACTAGCTATCTATTTTACATTTGGTAGTGTATATATGTCCATGCCACTCTCTTACTTCATCCCAGCTTACCCTTCCTCCTCCTCATGTCCTCAAGTCCATTCTCTAGTAGGTCTGCATCTTTATTCCCATCTTGCCCCTAGGTTCTTCATGACCTTTTTTTTTTTTTTTAGATTCCATATGTATGTGTTAACATATGGTATTTGTTTTTCTCTTTATGACTTACTACACTCTGTATGACAGACTCTAGGTCCATCCACCTCACTACTCAATTTCGTTTCTTTTTATGGCTGAGTAATATTCCATTGTATATATGTGCCACATCTTCTTTATCCATTCATCTGTCGATGGACAATTAGGTTGCTCCCATGTCCTGGCCATTGTAAACAGAGCTGCAATGAACATCGTGGTACATGACTTTTTGAATTATGGTTTTCTCAGGGTATATGCTCAGTAGTGGGATTGCTGGGTCATACGGTAGTTCTACTTTTAGCTTTTTAAGGAACCTCCATACTGTTCTCCATAGTGGCTGTATCCATTTACATTCCCACCAACAGTGCAAGAGGGTTCCCTT
>NC_041218.1:18645374-18659251 GCF_002837175.3 Physeter macrocephalus
TTTTTTTTTTTTTATATTGAGCTGCATGAGCTGCTTGTAAACTGCTTTGTTTTGTTTATGTAAGTACTTTGACCTTTCTTTGTTTCTGTAAAAGGTGAACAACACTTCCACCCCCAAATCGCTTGGGAGAGAATTAAGGCAAAGAGCTAAAAAGCTGATTTCTTTCTCATATACCAGTCTCATGTAACTTCTCATTTAAAATATTTCATTTTAAACTGTGATCCAGTCTGGACTATACTGTAAGGTCCCTCTACCACTTCAAACCATTCATCAGAGTCTGTTTTAAACAACATAGCTTTGAGGAATGAGGAAAAAAGGAATTTTTCCATGCTCAGGGTGAAGCCGAGAAAGACAGAAAGGGATGGAAAGCTGTAAGAGGGTGACAGGAATTTGGAGCAGGAGGTGACAGAAAAACATAGGCATTCCCACCACTCTGTCTCTTTCCTGGGGATTCCCAGAAATATGGAGATGGAGTCCCTAATAATTTTACTTGGAAAGGAAAGCGTAACCCAGGAAGAACTTTGTCATTTGCAGTTTACATACTTATGAACAATTAATCAACAATCCAAAAAAAATTATAAGTAAAATGTCTGTTATCATGATTAGTTTAAGTAATTCAGACAATTGCTGCTGCATAATGAAAAGTACTGGTCAGATGTTAAAAGACCTCAATTTTAGGTTCTGGTGACACTCCTAACTAGCCGTGTGACTTTGGGCAAGTCACGAACTCTGCAGACCTCAGTCTCCTCAAGGGTAAAAGGATGAAGGGTGGACTGGAGGAGCTCTGCTATTTGTGGATAAGATGGGCTGCAGTACTCAGGAAAGGCTTCACAGAGAAGACTGGCTCTTAGAGAAGAGTTAATATTCAGATAACTAGCAGAAGAAAGGAGTGAGGACATTTCACTCTTGCTCAGGGAAAGAGCAAAGCCGTCTGAGCAGAAACACACAAGTTGAATTCACGAGTGAGCAAGTTCAAAAGCCTGGCTCGGAGGGTTTGGGGAAGTGGGTTGTATTGATTATGTCCTTGGATGTCCATTTCACACTTTATTCTTTGGAATAGACAGTAGGGGTTAGGATTTTTTATATAAATGATAGTTTGGGAATATTGAGGGGGTCAGCTAGTATGGAAATAAGTTTGGAGATTCTTGAAACCTGAATTAAAACGGTGATAATGAAACTATGGAGGAAAAGACAGTCAATGAAGAATCGAGAAATATGCATTTATTTCCCCCAACATGTCTCATCTCCTCTGGTTAGTCTGTAGAGGTATCCCCTCTCAGATGCAACACTTAACTCTGACCCCTGGGTCTAAGTACTGAGCTATTAACGACTCATAAATCATTTGGAAGATTAATCTACAGGAAGGGCCAAGATCATTTTTTGTTGTAAGTATAAAATGACCTTGGGTTATTTTGCAAGTAGAAGTCTTTGCATTAATTGTATAACTGAATATAATTTTGTAAGTCTCACAAACCAACAATCAACTCCAACTGACTTCACTAAAGGAGAAATCTCCATATTATTCTGAAAGAATATACATATTATACACTAAGCAAACTTAGGCCTGCCTCTGTCTTATAAAGATTCATTTCCTGCTTCTTACATTTTTCTTGAAATCCAGCTAAAAGCAAGAGGTTAGCTCAGAAAGAATGAGAAATTTCACCCTGAGGAAGCCCTGCAGTGTAGAAAACCTTGATGCTCCCAGTCACCTTTCCCTTTTCTTTGACATGGGAAGGTTTACAACACTTGTGCACAACTTGAAACCGAGCTCTTGGGGTTTGATGCTTATCTAGAACATCATACCACCCTAGTGGTCCTCAAGATGCAGTCCCAGACCAGCGGCATCAGGGTCATATAGAAATTTATTAGAAATTGTGAAACTTTGGGGCCCCTTCCCACAACTACTGAATTAGAGACAGGGGAAGGGGCCTGGCAATCTGTGTTTTACAAGTTCCCCGGATGATTCCAATGCTAAAGTTTGAGACTCACTGTGTTAAAGTAGTTTAGCAGGTGCCCTCAGCTATAAAAATGGTTAGCAATAAGTAAAAGCTACAGGGAAAAAAAACAAAAATATACATATTATAAGACTTCTACAAATCTGAAAGTTAGATTATGAAATTATCCTTACACAGACAAAAAATATACTAATTTATCTCCCTCTTTAACACTTAGATATTTTATAGCAATTTAAAGACCTTGAATTATCCTAATTACTCATTAAAATAAATGATTTGAAAGAATAAATCCAAAATTAATTTTCTAGTAGCATTAACAAATTTGGCAAAGCAGATGTGCTTTAGCTGGGTACACAACATCCTCTTAACAGCTCTATGAACTAGAATGAGACAGCTGGAATCGAAGTCCAAGTCTACCAGAATGTATGACCCCATTCATTTTCTCTCTCTCTTCCTTCCCTCCTTCCTTCCTTCCTTCCTTCCTTTCTTGGCTCCGTTGGGTCTTCATTGCTGTGCGCGGGCTTTCTCTAGTTGCGGTGAGCGGGGGCTACTCTTCGTTGTGGTGCGCGGGCTTCTCACTGCGGTGGCTTCTCTTGTTGCGGGAGCACGGGCTCTAGGCGCGTGGGCTTCAGTAGTTGCGGCACACGGGCTCAGTAGCTGTGGCTTGCAGGCTCTAGAGTGCAGGCTCAGCAGTTGTGGCACACAGGCCTAGTTGCTCTGCGGCATGTGGGATCTTCCTGGACTAGGGCTCGAACCGTGTCCCCTGCATTGGCAGGAGGATTCTTTTTTTTTTTTTTTTTTTTTCAACCCCATTCATTTTTCTATTCAACTTTGCTCTTATCTTACAAATGTTAGTTGCCTTGCGCTTTTCCCATCTCCCATTCCCTGCTTTATCTCAATCTTGATGCTTTGAAATGACAGTTTCAGGCCAAATAATAGAAGAATCTCTTCACATTATGGGTAGTAAACACTTGGAAAATATTATTTGCAGTGCTGGTACTGGGAATATAGGTTCAAGAAGAGTTCAGAGACATTACCGGATAATAGATTTAAAAGGGCCTCTGAAGGAAAGGAAAGGAAAAGAAGGCTTTAAGATAACATTAAGTTCTAGAGGTTTTAAAAGTTTCAAGGTATAAATTCCAACAATGGTCCCTTCTTGCCATCATCAGAGACTTTGGGCTCTAGAATTCAAATTTGACTAAGTGAGATATATCTTAGATTCTAATACTTATAATAGTCTAATGATTTGTATATCAAACAGTCTCCTCATTTTTTTGTTGAGAAGTTATCATTACAAGGGAAAATAGAAAAAGCAGAAGATTCCATGTGAGCAACTGAATGACAACTGGGAAGAAATTTATATTTATTATATACTAAGTGTGTGTCAAATGCCACGCATCTCTTTTTTAATGTTTCATACAAACCCATGAGGAGAGTGTTTTTTCTCTCCATTTATAGATGAGAAAATACAGGCTTGAGAGGTTAAGGAACTTGCCAAGCATCAGATAGAGGTGGAAGAGTTGGAACTAGAATGCACATCTTAATCTAGCCTCTTGCTACCACTCCAAAGGGAAACACTCAAAACAAGAAGGAAAGAAAGAAAAGGTTGTTCTGTTAACCAGTTATTTCATTCACTGTTGTTTGAACAGAAGCAACTGATGTCTTAAATCAATCTGATCAACTGCACAAAAACAGGTTGTTTGGATTTTTTTTAAGATTTGATTGAAAACCAGTTGTTTCAGTGGCCATATGTAGACCTGGACTTAATAAATGACCACCTTTGAGTCCCCCAGCTGGAAGAGTACAAAAGAACCCGGAGGCAAATCAATGGCAATTTGCCACCCCAAACAAATTGCAGCATGTAAGCTCTGAAACTTGAATTACCCTTCAAGGATTAAAGTTCAGGACTGTGAAAAATTAAAAATGTTGCCTAGCCTAGGAAATAGCATATGAATCAAAAATATCATTACTAAGCTTAACTGCACTCCTAATCTTCCACTTTCATGACATCTAAACTGTTTTGTTATTCTTAATGGACCAAATCCCCTTTCTGGTAATGTTCTGGAAATTCTATTTTTGTGGTAATTTAAAAAATCATATGGCATGTTCTTTATATTTGGTTTATGTAGGAGTTAAGACCACTTCAAACATACTTTTCATTTTTATTCTGATGGCTATTTAATATTGTGTCATTCACCAGTTGAAATAAAAGTAGGTTAATCTGCAAAAATACATGAACACCCAAAAAGGATTGAATTGTATCTTTGAGAAATGATTTTTTTTTTCAAAGTCAGACATCAAAGGCTGTATATTGCAGAGAGTTTATTTTGAGAAACTTCAGTCAAAACAGTTTGGAAACTATGAAATGAGTCATTTTTTCTTAAAGAAATGTAACTTTGTCTATTCCCACTGCATTTTTGGTTTGGTAGGAGACATCTTTATTCCACAGGATTTTAAAAGCATGTTTAAGATTCCATAGGTTTAGTATTACATCACTAATGGTTTCTAATGAGATCCAGGCAATAGCAAGAAAGGGAAAAAAGAACAGCACAAAAGCTGAATTATACAACACCAAGTACCAAGTAAAATGTGGAAAAGTCCATGCTTTATCTAAGGCTGAAGTCTTCTGGCAAAAAAGGGGAAAAATTCACATCCTATCAACCAGAGGTGGATGACAAGATACCTAATATTTGGCAATTTGGAATCAGTTATCTAAGGCGCTGAATTTTTTACTTTTCATGCAGATGTTTGCTGCCCTGTAAACAGTGAAACATGCAAATATCTAGGTACTGTATTCATTCTATTGAGTGCTTAAGGCCTTAGTTACTTATTTGATTTTGTCCTCACAAACACCTTTTATGTAAAAATTATGCAAATTTTTCTTGAGATTCTGTCAGTGTATACATAGGAGGATAATGTGAAAAATAAATTTTCCCCAAGCCTTCAGCAACTCTGGCATTTCAAGGAACACAGATGAGGAGACAGTTGGGGTGGGTAGGATGATCCACAGAGGAGATTAGTTTATTTGGTGAGAGATAATGGGTAAATGAGATAAATGGAGACTCTAGAATTTTTGCTTAAGGGCTCCAAGTTAAAATTTCCAACCTATGGATGGGTGCGATAATAACCACTAACACCAGTTTAAAACTTTATAGTGTCAAAACTTTCACTGTCATGATCACATTTGATCCTTATCACAAGCCTACTACATAGGAAGTTTTCTATAAATCTACCCGACAATTTCATCTCAAGGCAACTCAACAATTATTGACCTGAGTCCAGAGCTTCCATGTGTAAAGTACTGTACTAGTCACAGTGGAGAGGGAGGGAAACAAAGGTAAATGAAGGCATAGTTTTTGCCTTCAAAGTACTTACAATCTTGTCAGGGAGATAGACACAACCAACTGTATTACAAAATAGAAAGCTGAGTATAAATAATGCAATAAAACATACTTAATTCTCTTCAAATGAAGTAGCACAAGTTGCTTTAAGGTCTGGGGAGGATGTTTGAAAAAGTGATGGTAAGAGGCCCTGTTTTAGAAATTTGAAATACTTTTATACAAGGAGGTATCAATGTCATAAATTATTTATAGTGTTAGCTTTCATTCGTATGACAATTATCAAACACCTACAACATTCCAAGAGTATGCTAGTTAGTATTTTTCTTTTAAAAAATGATAACATTAAATTTTGTCAAATTTCTTATGAAAATCACCACATTATGACATTCAACTGAAGAATAAAATCTCCATCAGTCTACTAAATGTCTTGTTTATACCATGCTGGGGAACAAGTTTGACAAGTGAACTGATCAACCTCATGTCTTGTTTGGACATGTGATTCTAGAAATTCTAGAAAGTCTCTCTTCATTCCATTTACCCATTGTCATTCACCAGACAAACTGTCAGAACAAAGCAAGGAGGTACAACATTTTCCCACATACCTGGCAAACCTCATTTTGGGCCCAGACATTAGCATAGTAAAAGATAGCTATTGGCATCTCATTAAACAGAAATTCTAAAAATGAACATTTCTGATTTCCCTTCAAAGTATAACTTCAACTTGGCAAGCAGTACTCTACCTAAAATAATACAGAGTTGCCCAAGGATAGGCGCCATCTTGAGCAAGAATTTGGTCACAAAAAATTTGGTGAAAAGTCACAAAGTTGTCAGTTGTTTTGTGATTTTAGTCTTAACTGTTTTGTTAATAGTTTAGGACTTTCCCCTATAATATAAGTGTCTGGCCAATAGGAGAATTTGGTGTGCTGTAGTTTACCCATTTTTATAAGAATTATTTGCTAAATCTTTGAAGGAAACAAGGAAATGATGGATGGATGGATGGATGGATGGATGGATGGATGGATGGATAGCAGACAGAGACTGGGGTTATAATTGTTGTTGTTTGAACTACAGATATCATCTTTAGATATTACCTGACTCTACTATAAGACATAGGGAAATTTGTACACTTAACACTTTTTTTTAACAGTCCCTCCTTTCCCTATTTTAAAATAATATCATTATTATTTTTAGTTGTTAAGGTATAATTTTTAATCATAACACTGACAGTTGTTTAGCCTTAGTTTTATATATAAATTAATTATAAATGTAGTCTAAGATTAATGTAAAACAACATGTTACATTATTAGTCTTCTTTTAAATCTTTCCAAATAATGGGTATGCTCACATATATTTTAAAGTCAAAACTTCTACAGTTCTCCACCATCCCCTGCTTCTTCCTACCCCACCTTCCAGGAAAAAAATATTTGGCCAATAGTGCAAAGTAACACATAGATTTTTTTTTTTAATTGGGCAACTGTGGACATCTAGTGTTTACAGAGAATCTCATTTTAAATTATATTAATCACTAAAGGTGCAAGGTAGACCTTCAGATCATCTACACATTTCTAATGGATAATACAGTCAAAAAGTCTTCTTCCAGGAGCTGAGAAGATGATTCTTCTCTATACTATATACTACTTTCTATATACTTTGTACTATATAACATTTCCTCCAATATTCTGTATATTCCATAATGGTAACTGAATAGGATCATCCAACATCTAGACTTTCATATATCTTTCAGCAGTCTTTTAGTCCCAGAAGTATTTTATCTGGAAGATTAAATGTGCTCTACCTATTTTTACCTGTGACAGGTTTCTCCTAGATTTTATTGCTCTTCTTTGCAAAAACAGAACTGAGGACTTCCCTGGTGGCGCAGTGGTTAAGAATCCGCCTGCCAATGCAGGGGACACGGGTTCGAGCCCTGGTCCGGAAGATTCCACGTGCCACAG
Source organism: Physeter macrocephalus (assembly GCF_002837175.3). Classification (NCBI taxonomy): domain Eukaryota; kingdom Metazoa; phylum Chordata; class Mammalia; order Artiodactyla; family Physeteridae; genus Physeter; species Physeter macrocephalus. The sequence continues at coordinate 18,652,623 of NC_041218.1, forward strand.
AGCAACTAAGCCTGTGCACCACAACTACTGAGCCCACGTGCCACAACTACTGAAGCCCGCGTGCCTAGAGCCCATGCTCCGTAGCAAGAGAAGCCACCGCAATGAGAAGCCCACACACCCCCACTCGCTGAAACTAGAGAGAGCCTGCAGGCAGCAATGAAGACCCAACACAGCCCAAAAAACCCCCCCAAAAAACCAGAACTGAATATTCTCCTGTGGAAACCAACAGACTTGGGAGTAAAATGGCTAAAAGGGCAGCTCTATTCATAGCTTTCAGATTACTGTCCATCTGCACAGTGTTGAAATCATCAGATCAGTCAGTTTAACCTTACTATAGTGTAGACAGACCACCCTTATCAGTATGGACTGAAGTTACACTTAGACTATGTCTTAGAAGCTTCTGGTTACCATATATACAGACATGGACTCAAAATTCCCTTTTTAGATCCAAATTCTCATGAAAATCAAACTGAACTGAATAGAAGGGTGAAACATAAGCATATTAACAAAATTATAAGACCTCTGATTTTCACTAGAACCATTATTTCAGTTCCTGTTCTCTTTTAGGATATATTTTCATGGCTATCTTAATCTTTTCTTTAAAAGCATGTGTTTTACGTGTAGTCATTGTGGGGTTCTACAATGATTCTACACGATAGCTTCTTAGCTGTTAAATGAATTTTACAAAACTTGACAGAGATGATTTCAACACTATTGGGCTGGATTGAGGTTCTTAAGGTAAACACTTTTGTTAAGCAATCTGTAGTATCCCAAACACTAAGGGTGTGGATATCATCTGGGCCTCATGACACCAGCTCAAAACAACACATTTATAGTATTCACTATGTGCTAGACACAGTGCTAAGCAAAGAGAATAAAATTATAAACATGAGAGACATTGTCCCAGTCCTATTAAGTCGGCAGTCTAGTAGGGATATGAAAATCAAATATCACAATGCAGTGTGATGATCTTGTTCTAGAGGAAGAATCGGGCATTGTCATAGCACAGAAAGAGGTTATTAGCCAAACTTGAATCTGTTAAGCTTTCCTGAGGAAGTGACATCTAAGCTGAGACTTAAGGTAGCAGAGTGAGAGGGCATAGAATGGCATGGAGAATCCTCCTTAATTTCCCAGAGAGCCATTTATGCCTCAAATGTGTTCTACATGCTAGGCCCTTGGTTCTTTCTCATGGGCCTCATCTGGGGTCACTCCTTGCTCTGGTCATATTCCTTGTCCTCAGTCCTCTTTCTTTTAGCAACATCAGGAGAGCTCACAGAGGAGAGAGGAGAAGAAGACATTTGTCTAGGATTTGGATCTGGATTTACTGCCTTTCCTTTCAAAGAAAGGCCCTCTTTAGAGTGGCCAGTTCAGATTTTCCTCAGTGATTGAACATGATAGAAATCTCTACCACATACCTCTGGCACCCAGTCTCCTGTTTTTCCCTCCTAAAGTTTTCCATTACAAATAAACAAAAATGTTGGCATGTGGACTACTGCCACTGGTTGACTGCTTGGTTTCGATCTTGGAGTGTGTCATAGACACCAACTTCACATTGCATCCAGCAGCCTCCTGGAGCATGGCTGTGATCTGACCTGCTTCTGTGGTGACCCACAGAAGCTCTGGCACAGCAGTGGATCATTCAGTTACATTTTCCAGAGAGGAGTGATAATTGCAAGATTTACTGAGTGGAGAAATATGACCCATTAGATTCAGCCTAAAAATAATTTTTGCTCTGAAAAAGAAAATCTAATTACTTTGCTCTTCACTATGAAAAACTGGGTTCATCTGGGTACAGAGACATGGAACCTTCCTTTGAAGTAGACCATACATTCCAAAATATCTCTGGCAGAGTCCGGGGTCTGCTTCTGATTAGATAATTGATATAAACCTCCCTCCAATAAACACTGACTCCTTCAAAAACAGAAGAACCCAAGAATAAAACATATCTACGTTTTGAGTAGAAAGCCTTCTGTGATAATTAGTTATCAGAAAGCAGTTTACTTTTCCTTTTATCAACCAGCATTAAGACCTAAGAAGCAAAAAGTATGATGGATGAAATTCTAGTTGAAACTTCAGATCAGTCTTGGATCTATTCTAGACAGTATCTGGTTTACTATTAACCTTAAGGTAGTATTTCCACATTTATGGTGTTCCATCCTTATCCCACAAAGTTAAATTCATTGCTAATTATAAGTAATATACTTATAATTATAAGTAATACTTATAAGTAATATAAGTATTTACTTATCTTCCAGTTGTAAGATAAGTAAATACTAGGGAAATAACATAGCTAACGCTGCTGTATGATATATAGGGAGGTTAAGAGAGTAAATCCTATAAGTTCTCATCACAAGGAGAAAATTTTTTTCCCTTTATTCTTTTCTTTCTTTTCTTTTTATTGTATCTATAAGAGAAGATGGATGTTAGCTGAACCTACTGTGGTAATCATTTCACAATATACATATGTAAATGAACATCGTGCTGTACGCCTTAAACTGATACAGGGTTGTAGGTCACTTATATCTCAATAATTTCTTGTTGCTAATAAAATATAAATTTTGGAAAGTAAAGCATTGTTTTCACCTCAGAATATTTTGGTCTTGGGACTTCCCTGGTGGGGCAGTGGTTAAGAATCCGCCTGCCAATGCAGGGGACACAGGTTCAAGCCCTGGTCCGGGAATATCCCACATGCCACAGAGCAGCTAAGCCCGTGGGCCACAATTACTGAGCCTGCGCTCTAGAGCCCTCAAGCCACAACTACTGAGCCCACGCACCACAACTACCGAAGCCCGGGGGCCTAGAGCCCGTGCTCCACAACAAGAGAAGCCACTGTGATGAGAAGCCCACGCACCACAACGAAGAGTAGCCCCCACTCGCCGCAACTGGAGAAAGCCCACGCGCAGCAAGGAAGACCCAAAGCAGCCAAAAATAAATAAATAAATAATTTTTTAAAAAAAGAATATTTTGGTCTTTACACTCAAAATAGCATAAGTACACCATGAGAAAAAAACAAAGCAAAACAATTCACACAAGTGTGTGTGTGTGTCTTGCCTCCTTCTACAAAAATTGTGATCCATATATGTACAACTTGAAAACAGTTAACCAGGAAAAAGGGGAAAAGGGAAAACTCCTGTGGCTTCATTAAGATGAGGTTATAGCTCAATGGTTTGAAGGTTACTCTGAGGAAAAACATTGTTTGAAAATTCTAGTCTTGCTGCCACATACCTGTGACTTTTCAGGCAAATCTTATATGAGGAAATAAAAAACAATATCTTCTGTCTTAAAAGGCCTCTTAGGGGCTTCCCTGGTGGCGCAGTGGTTGGGGGTCCGCCTGCTGATGCAGGGGGCGCGGGTTCGTGCCCCGGTCTGGGAGGATCCCCGCTGGGCCTGCGCGCCCGGGGCCTGTGCTCCGCAACGGGAGGGGCCGCAGCTGAGAGAGGCCCGAGAACCGCAAAAAAAAAAAAAAAGTCCTCTTAAATAATGAAATGAGTAAGAGAACTCCTGCCTCACTTAGCTTTCTAAATAATTTGTGCCAACTGATTTCTGCTTTCCCATATGGTTTTACCATTTAGTTTTTGTATACTTCATAAAATGAAACAATACCTTTGTTCTGTCCTTAACAGGTTGGACTTTACGAAGATAATCTTTTAGAAGAAATGTAATTTTTAAAAAGAGCTCAGTTTGGGATTCCCTGGTGGTACAGTGGTTAAGAATCCCCCTGCCAATGCAAGGGACACGGGTTCGAGCCCTGGTTCGGGAAGATCCCACATGCCGCGGAGCGGCTGGGCCCGTGAGCCATGGCCGCTGAGCCTGCGCACTCTAGAGACCATGAGCCACAACTACTGAAGCCCTCATGCCTAGAGCCCGTGCTCCCGCAACAAGAGAAGCCACCACAACGAGAAGCCCGCGCACCACAACGAAGAGTAGCTCCCACTCGCCGCAACTAGAGAAAGCTCACGCACAGCAACAAAGACCCAACACACCCCAAAACAAATAAATAAATTTTTTTTTTTTAAAAGCTCAGTTCCAGGGGCTTCCCTGGTGGCGCAGCGGTTGCGCGTCCGCCTGCCGATGCAGGGGAACCGGGTTCGCGCCCCGGTCTGGGAGGATCCCACATGCCGCGGAGCGGCTGGGCCCGTGAGCCATGGCCGCTGAGCCTGCGCGTCCGGAGCCTGTCCTCCGCAACGGGAAAGGCCGCAGCAGAGGGAGGCCCGCATACCACAAAAAAAAAAAAAAAAAAAAAGCTCAGTTCCAGGTGAGTTTGCCCTGAAAAGTGTGGAGAAGTGCTCAATAAACAACACTCAGGTACTTCCCAGTAAGAAGGTCAGGTTCTAGAGGAAGACTGGTTGTTCTGAATTATTTCTTGTTTTAAAAAGTCCTTCCTACGTGAATAAAGTCTGTGGGTTGTACCAATGACGATTTCCTGGATTTTGATATTATACTGTAGTCATGTAAGATGTTACCACTGGTGAAAACTGAGTGAAGGGTTCTTAGGACCTCCCTGCACTATTTTTGTAACTTCCTGCTAATCTATAATTATCTCAAAATAGAAAGTTAAAAATGAAAATAAGTGTCAGTGGTCAAAAGGGCAAACAAAGAAAATTGTCCTTTCTAGCCAGGTACGTGTCTGTTGAGACAACAACTTGTTAAATGGAACCCTTCCTTTGACATAGTCCTGTAGGAGTCCTCCAGCAAACTTGTCTACCTTGTACTCCTCTAAATGTACACTCTTGACAATTTTGACCCTACATAAGACTAGTGATAAAAAATGAAAATAAAAATAAAACTGAAACAATCACAATTTCCTAGCAAATGTAAACAGCACTTCATTGCTCTGGTTATAACATTAACATTCTCTACAACAAATAATCCAACTCGTTGAATCCTGTTTCTACTCCTCTAACAGCCACTCTTTCAAAACAAAAGGTAAATGACTATTTTTAAAACCAGGAAGAAAACAGATTTCATCAGGGAAGTGTAAGGAAGCTTAAGTTCATTGTTCTACCTTCTGACTCAGCAAAACCTCACCTACTAAAGCCATGGGATTGTCAATGAAATGTGACTTGCATTGGAACAACTGGAATTACATTCTCCTGTATTTGGCGGAAAACATTGATCATATGACTGCACAGTTCATTTCAAAGTGTCCTTACTCTCTAAATTTTACCCATTCATTTGGAGACTCCAAAAATCCTCCAAAATGCTAGTTCAGTCAAAGCAGCAACATAAACATAAATCTTCCAAACTCATTGATGTTGTATATACAAAACAGCCCACAGCTAGCTTAAACTGGCTGAATAGAGAGTTCAGGAATGGTATTGTTGCTGTGAATATACATGTGATCTAAGAATGACATCCTAAATGGTTTTAAATATTTTGGAGTAGCTTTTCAAATGCAAACTAAATGTAATTAATCAAGTTCCACTTTCCCTAGTATATGAAAATTACTAAGTGGAAAATGCAGGAACTCCAGTAATTTCCTTCAATAAATGGTTGTTAACTGTGATAAACTGTGAGACTCTTAGACCGAAGGCGATGGCAGGATCCTCCTGTTCCTCAACCTCATCTAGCTGTGCTGGAAACACAACTGCAGATCTGACGTACACATATAACCAGATGCTGCTACATCGGACTTGAGAGAACATTTTGTTTTACTTTAAAACTCTATAGTTTATGTTTGTGCATATAAGCTTTTGCACTTTTTCAGAAAAATGAAATATTAGGACTGAAGGAAGATTGTCACTGGAAGGAAACTATCTATCTGAACAAAATTATCAAAACCTTAGCTAGGCTGGGAGAAAACAGGACAGCACTAGGCAAAACTAGTATTCTAGATCTGGTCAAGAGAAGACTAGATGAATTCACAGCTGAATGACCCTGGTTAGCAAAACTACAATTAAAAGGCAGATTCTTAAGCAACTGATCTTTCACAAAAGGAATATACTCCAATTAGAGAGGTTTAAAAAAAATTAATAGACTTTGTTTTTTAGAGGAAATACAGTTTTTAAATGTTTTATTTGATAAAAAGTTCTTTTGAGAATGTCATATGTTAATAATATTAAGTATTCTATCTCTACTTTCTTTCTACACATTTGGTTCAAACACCAGATTTCTTTTTTTTTAAACATGATATAATTTTTTTGAAAAATTAATTAATTTATTTATTTTTGGCTGCATTGGGTCTTCGTTGCTGCGCATGGGCTTTCTCTAGTTGCGGCGAAAGGGGGCTACTCTTTGTTGTGGTGGACGGGCTTCTCACTGCAGTGGCTTCTTTTGTTGCGGAGCATGGACTCTAGCCGCGCGGGCTTCAGTAGTTGTGGCTCACGGGCTCTAGAGCTCAGGCTCAGTGCTTGTGGCGCACAGGCTTAATTGCTACACAGCATGTGGGATCTTCCCGGAACAGGGCTCAAACCCATGTCCCCTGGATTGGCAGGTGGATTCTTTTTTTTTTTTTTTGGTATGCGGGCCTCTCACTGTTGTGGCCTCTCCCGTTGCGGAGCACAGGCTCCGGACGCGCAGGCTCAGCGGCCATGGCTCACGGGCCCAGCCGCTCCGCAGCATGTGGGATTCTCCCGGACCTGGGCACGAATCCGTGTGCCCTGCATCGGCAGGCGGGCTCTCAACCACTG
>NC_041218.1:18659385-18760593 GCF_002837175.3 Physeter macrocephalus
CGCTCCGCGGCATGTGGGATCCCCCCGGACCGGGGCACGAACCCGCGTCCCCTGCATCGGCAGGCGGACTCCCAACCACTGCGCCACCAGGGAAGCCCAAGGCAGGTGGATTCTTAACCACTGCGCCACCAGGGAAGCCCCAAACACCAGATTTCTCAGTCCAACTAGTTCACTAAAGTTGTTCAGCCTAGTCAAAACCCTAGACCCTGTCAGCTTCTAGAAGCTAAAATAAAACCCTGGACTGGGATCTCATGGTCCTAAACATTCCCTCAACCTTAAAAACCATAAAAAATGGTGAGGGTCACCCCTCCAAACCACTGATTAGGATACAACACTGATGACCCTGAAGGAGCTAGTGAAGATATCACAGCAGCTGACTTGAGGAACACTGCTGGTGATCATGAAGAGCCAGGAGAAGCTAGGAGAACCACAGAGTGGAACGCAGGGCTGACCTTCTTGAAGGAGGGAGAGAAGGCAGGCAGGTAGGTAAGAAGAGTTTTATACTAGAGCGCAGTTCTAAGAAAGTCAGGCAAGACCCAGGGGAATCCTCAGAGCAAAGTTGTCCATCAGAGGAGTCCCACATCTCCCAGGAACAAGCCTGCTTTAACATCCCTGTCAAGCTCCATGGAAACTGTGGCTTCAGCGAGAACACAGATTTTAAAGTGCAGCTGCTGAGGCATCGGGCAATTACACTCCCAACAGTCGAAGAGCTGAGAGGCCATTTCATAGCCACTGCTGTGGACTCAACTTTACCTTTCGTTATTCCTATACATTCACTGTCCACTATCATCAGGTCAGTACATTCTCCATAAAGTCTTACAATAATGTCTGTATTGTTGCATTTTAATATAAATACCTCCATATGACATATTTTTTTCTCTGTCTTAATACTACTTAATCTTCAAGGCTCAGTTGAAACCCCATCTCCTCCAAGAAATCTTACTAGATCATTACGACTTCCATTTAACCTCTCCTTCTCTGGCTGGGGTCTGACCTCTACTTTCTATCATTTAACTACATACCATTTTATCCTGTTCTCTGTGGTTTTACGTGTGATCATTTAGCTTTTACCCAGGTTCTAACAATCTCAAAGTCCCTGACTTTACCCTTCTCTATAATCTTCTTAGGGCTCACCACAGTGTGACAAGAAATATGGTTAATTGAAAATAAATATGATTCTTAGAAAGACAAACAATTCTAAATGGAGATTTTAAATCTTATAAGTAAATCTCAGACACATCAAATTCCCTAACCCACCCATCTTATTCCCTAAAGAGGTCTCAAGTTGAAGCCTCCTGAAGCTGATTAGAATTACTATTTCCTTACAAAACAAAATGGCACCATTAACTAAGTATACTAAAGGACCAAGAGCAATCATGAATAATGATTGATTCACGTTGAGGAGATGCATCTGGATACTGTTTTTGAGGGCCACTAAAGTTAGGCCAGGTAGCTTACCAGGTCATCTATACACACCAGTGAAGGGTCAAAACTTGTGCTCAGTCAAAGTGCTCTCTCAGAATTTGGCAAGCAGTGAGGTGGGTCAGGAGAGTTGGGGCTTGGTCACTCTATTCATGTACTGGAGTTATACCCCGTTATAGATGATGATGAAGTCCAGTCAGAAAGATGGAGCATGAAGGGCTGGGCTAAGATTGCAAGTGAGAGTCAAGAGTCTAGTGAGTTCAGGACTCAGGAGGGAGAAGTCAGTTGAGGAAAGATCTTGGGTGGGAGCAGAAGCTGCTTCTCACTTTATTTGCTTGTTTATTTTTTCCAATGCTAAATCTTTAAAGAATTATCATTCACTCAAACCCTCATTCATTCATTCATTTGTTCATATCCCTGAGCTTATTACAGGAGAATGCTAGGACTAGGGACACAGACATGAGCAAGGTGAAGTTCAAGTTTGCAGAAGACTGTAACGTAAACATGTTATTAAACGTTGGTGAGCTAAGGGCTGAAAAGAAGGAACAGATATTATGCAGGAGTAAATGTGGTCTCTAGAGCTTTGTGTGCTCCTAGTAAACAACCCCTCCACAAGCCTCCACTGAACTCTCAGTTGGATTGAAAAAGAAGCCCCAGAATTCTGCATGTTCCTGGAAAGAAACCTCTCCCTCCTCAGCAACAGTCCCAGACTTACTATTATAGTCTGAATATGAAACCATCAGGACTGGTTGTATCATGCCCTACATTCTTCAAGGCTCCCAAGACTTTCAGATCCTCCTACATTACCCATATTCCATGCCCAACTGGCTCTGTACATCTCCTGTTCTGATCCCCTATCATCCCCCTACCTGATTTCTCTAGAACTCAGGATCAGTCATCAACCATAACTCTATATTGAAAACTCTTTGATTATTCCCTCCAACTTCATGCTTCATATATCCCCTTACAATTTACAGTCCTTCTGACATCCATACCCTCGTATCACAGAGCCTGGAGGTGGAGGAGGTGTCCTCCTTACTCCTCTTTGCCATTTTTGCCTCGTTTCCCCCTAAAAATACTACCCACTACCCCTCCTTGTTGCAGTCATCTACTGATTCCTGCATTACTCCCCTCTATTTCTAGAAGATTTTAGCTCCTGGTTGTAACTCTTTTCAATATGATGCCTGCCACGATTCTCAGAAATTTCAAATTTCATGTATGTGATCCTCCTAATACCCTGGCCTCTTAGCTCCTTGAGCTCCTCTCCTCCAATGGTCTTTTCCTCCAACATATCTCAGTCTCCCACCTCCTTTCACAGATGACACCCCCTGATTTATCACTCTAAACACTACTTTCCATTTAGCAGGCAGGCAGCTGAACCCACCTGGAGGAAACTCACAGCTAAGCTGACTGGTTTTACTTAAAATTGATTACTACTAATGTTGAGTGGATCCTTAGTGCTACCTGGCAGTTCTACTATGTTTCCCAAGTCTAAACATCCTCTCTTCTATTAAAACCCCTCAAATCTCCTCTTCCTTTCTAATGCTTCACTGATAAACTTGCTTCCTATTTCACTGAAAAAATGGAGGTAACCAGATGGAAACTTCACAGGCTCCCACCACATTTCCCAATCTACCTATAGCTGAATCCAGATAGTCTGCCTTTCCTCCTGCAATAATGCCTTATTTGTCCATGTTCCTATCTAAGGCCAAACCTTCCACTTGCACTCTGGGTTCTACCTTTTTTCACCTACCCAAGAGCATTTTTCTAGCAACTGTTACTTCTCTCCTGCATCATCAATATTTCTTTCTCCACTGGATTATTTCCATCATCAAACATGCCTAAATATATCTCATCTTAAATTAAGAAAAGAGAATCTTTATTAAACTCACATGTCTCTTCAGTAACTACTCCAATCCTCTGCTCCTCTTTCAACAAAAATTCTGAAAAGAGTTGCCTCTGCTCACTGTTCCTACTTCTTTTCCTCCCATCCTCTCTTGAATCCATGCCCATCAGACGTTTTCTGCATTTCTTTTTCAGGGTCATCAATACTTCTACATTGCTAAATTCATTGATCGGTTCTCAGTCATTGTCTTCCTTAGCCTATTAGCATTTGACACAATCACTTCCTCCCTTTGGAAGTTCTTTCTTCACTTGGCTTCTCGCACATCACACCCTCCTGGTTCTCTTTCTACTCCCATTAGCCATTCTTCTTATTCTCCTTGGATGGCTCCTGGTCTTCACTCTGATCTTTAATTGTCGGAGGACCCCAGAAATTGTCCTAAGACTGTGTTCCTCTATCTAACTCACTGCCTTGATCTCATTTTGCTTCTTGGCATTAAATATCATGCAAATGCTGATGACTCTCAAATACATATTTTCACCCAGGACCTCCTCCCTGAAACCCAGACTTGTATATCCAACTGCTTATTTAACAGTTCCAATCAGATGCATAACTGTTATGTCAAATTCAAAGTGTTCAAAACCGAACTACTGATTTCCACCCTCACAACTCCTTCTACATCTTTCCTGAACTTGGTAAATGAAATTCCATTCTTCCAGATTCTTAAACCAAAAACCTTAAGCTCAATTTGACTCCTTTTTTTCTGGTGATTTGCTGGTAAACATGTAACAGCAGGTTCTCAGCTCTGAAGAGTGGGAGGTAGAGGAAGGTCCAACTTCTCTGTATAAATACTCCCATCATTATCCATTTCTAGCTACAAATGTCACATCATTGAATACTAAGTTGGTAGGAGATGTATAGTGGCTCTCCATTATGTAGTGTTTCCACCATATAGACACGAAACATATAAATAACTTCAAGAGCATAGGTAATTGTAAAATGTAATGAGATAATTAGGAAATGATGAGTTTTTTAGTATTCATTACTTTTATTTTAATATAACATTTAATTAGAAGTTTATATAATTAATTTGTTATATGGCTTGTATTTAATAACTGTCTTATAAAACTCCTAAAAATTTAGCATTGGTTCTCATGAGCTCTAATGAGCTGGCTCCAGAATACCACTGCCTGTTTCTCTTTCACTCTCAAATTCATTAGCAAATCCTGATGGCTCTACATTCAAAATAAATATCTGGAAGCTGATCACTTTTCCCTATCTCCATCACTGTCGCTCTAGGTCAAGCCACCATTATCTTTCAGCTACATCAGCTTCCCCCCTGCCCCACTCTCCCCATGCCATTCTGTTCTCAACACAGGAGTCACAGGTGAACTCTAAGTCAGTTCACATCACTCTTTTGATTACAACTTTCTAATTGCTTTCTGTTTTATACAGAATAAAATCCAAAGTTCAACAAATGGTCTACAAGGCACTACCTGAAAGAATGGGGAAAAAAATGGAAGAAAGAAGAGGAATGGAAGAGAGGTAGAAGAAAGAAAGGAAGGAAAGGAAGAAAGAAAGAAAAAGAAAAGAAATGATAGTGGTACAAACAGGTGGTGCTGTGAGAGCAGAGAGGTACATAACTTAGACAGGAGTGAGGTAAATTTTCCTGGAGGATGGAGCCCTTAAGTGGCACCTGGGATACACAAGTAATTGAGCCCCGATTTTGCACTCTGCTTGTTCAGTCATTCTGTGTAGTTCCAGATTTGGGAGAAGCAGAACTGGAGACTGCATTCTTTTATTTAATAGAAAATAAAACAACTTTCTACTATACCAACCTAGATTGCTAAAGAGATAATCATAAGAAGCAGGAGAGTAATGGTGGCATGCTACTTACCAGGAACACCGTCCTGTGACATTCCCAGTAACAGTCTGGTCTCAGAAAAATGGCTAATTGCAAATATTTGATAAGTACTTAAAAGTTTTCCCCAAAGCTCCAAACCCTAGGGGAAGATAGAGTGTTCCCAGGCCAGACTAAAACCTTTTAACCTTAAGTCCCTTAAACATAAATATGTTGCCAAGATGCCGAGTGGATATTTAAATCATCCACTTCCTGTTTCAGTGCTATCTCTCTGTTTTGGAGAAGGACCAAAAATGTTCCATTCCTTTTGGCACTGTTTTCTTCATTTAAAAAGGATTTATACTTCAGGGGTTTTGACTCCAGAAAAAAAAAAAAAGGGGAAAAGAGCACATATTTTGGATGTCAGATTCTGAATCTTTTGACCCTTTCAAACAAGAACGCACTACTCTGTAGCCAGTGGGGTGAGAGAATTAGATCAGGGATAGAACATGTCCAAATGGGTTTCTAAAATGACAAGCAAAGAGGGAAAATTGGCCCACCTACAATAACTTGTTTAGGAAACATTAAAAATAGCCCATCCAAGAAGTAGATTTTTTGTAAATAGTTTTGTTTAAATGTAACTTAAGATAATCTATCTATCTAAGCATTTCCATCATGCCCAAGCTATCAGTCAATTAAACTTCGAATACGATGAAAACACATCCATGGCTAGTTTTATGAGGTTTTCATTAAAATGAATACGAGTAAATAGAAAGTTCTGAATGGTGTATCTTAGACAGAAAGGTTCTTTGAAGGTTCTCAACCAGGACGAGGGTTGGCGAGGAAAGGGCAAGGATAATTTCAGAATGTCCTGAGTAGCAGAACAATCCACACTATCAGCCTGTGTAGTTTGAAAAAACGCTCCAGCCAGTTCTGATTGTACTTGGCAACCCCTCTCCCCAGTTATGAGTCCCCAGGGAGACAGGATAATATCAGAAGTATTAATAGTGTCAGTGAACATTCCTGTCTTCAATTAACTGAATTCAATTCAGCATTTGTTGATGCTCTACTTTGGGCTTGAAGTTGTGATTTGCAGTGGAATTGAGGGTAGGATATATAAAGATCAGTGAAAATTGTTCCTGCCTGATGGTGAAGTAGAGAGAAAAGAACAGTAAACTCTTTTGGTCAGATATAATACACAGTGGTTTAAGTCGTGGGAACCTTCTCCATCCACTCTGACTGGGGCAAGAAGGAGGTGGTGGTATAGGAGTTGAACTTTGGATTATGGATTGACTTTCAATCAGTAGACAGCAAATGGAAAAGCACCCAAGGACCAAGGAAACATTCTTCTTAGCTGATGGCTTGTGTTGATAGACATGTTCCTGAAAAATTCTGTATGTAACCTGGGTGGTTAGTCATTCCTCTTTGGCCCAGGAGCTGCCAGGAGGCTTGCCCACACACAGCTAGCAACTGCACTGTCAGCTGAAGGGGGATAGGAGGTATCTGTCTGAGAAGACAGAATGCAAAGGCTGAGAACAGAATGAAGGCCTGAGCAAACCTCACAGATAAACTTTGGCTTTCATTAAACTGCTACTCAATTCAAAAACTGGCACACACTTGGGTGCAGGGAAAGAGAAGGCCTTCTGCCACCACAAAGAGGAACAAGAATGAAGAAGTCAGTGGTTTGATCCTCTCAATGGCCAATTCAATGCTTGCAGACAGTAACTCTCACCCCATGGAGCCATTGCAGGGGGCACAGTTTTGACCCACAGTGCTGGACAAGAGTATATTGACTACTGGAAAAACAACATGCAAATATCCTACCAATAGAGTATTCATAGTACTTGTTCTTATAAATAAATCATGGTATAATTACAACCAACTGGAGAGAAGGAGAATAGACCCTCACCAGGCATAATCTGGCAGTTCAAAGATGTATCAGAAACTGGAAAAATCTAGAAAACACTGATTAAGACAGCTGAGGATAACCCACTGGATGACTTGCCATCTCCAACCATTTGATTCACTTCATAAGGGCAGGATCTGTCTATTCGCTGAAAATGTAGGATTAGGCCAATTGAGTTGATTATATAGCAGTTGGCAATTAGTCACAATATGTTCATTTTTAGTAAGCATTTCTGATTCTTAAGTTTATGCTACTTCTGAGAATAATATTAATCAATTTAAATACTTTTATAAAAATTCCATATCTGCTAAGTGTTTTGGTGACCTTACAATGTCTGTAAGCTATCCAAGATTCCTTTTAAAAGTTTATAGCCTTTGGTTTTCTAAATATTGTCAAGAGATGGGGAAAAATCTTTAAACTTAAGGGTGTTCTTGTGGAATTTGGCTCCCATGTCCCATTTCTGTCTGTATAGCTTAATTTTTTTCTAGCAATGAAAATATGTTCTCATCACCTCTACAATACAAAGCAAGATGTTGGCTCACAGCCTCCTGCAATTGTGAGTAAGCTGTCAAGGCATTAGTATTTTCATGGCTCCAAAGTTGATTTGAGGGAATTTTAATCTTATTGTCTTTGTTTTCCAATGTGACTACCCTAAAACTCTCTTTTCATGTTGGAAAATAAAAAATGACGGACATGACTAAAACTGACAGTCAAAATATAGACAACTGTACCATGTTGAATGTACATTTTGTTCTAGATGAAGTGTTGTTCTCATAGAAAAGACATGAGCTGAAAGTAACATATATCAGCTTGGTAAAAAAAAAAAATCATGGCTATAAGAGGAGGGAACTAATATTTATTGAACCTCTACAGGCTCTGTGCTACGTTATTTATATTATTTCATTTAGTTCTCATAACTCCCAGCCCTTTTTACAGATGAGTAAATGAAAGCTTGAAAGGGTTCAAAATTTTACCTATAGGTTTTACAGCTAGTATAGACCACATGCCTTTTGTACTACACCAGGTTCTCTCTTGTCTGTCAATTCTAACCTATCAGCTTCAGCTGTCTAGAATACTGCATTGAAAAGAATTCTGAAGCCATAAGAAAGAATGCTAGGTTTAATTAGCAATGTCAGTCAAAGGCCAGGAGCAAGACTGGTATCAGGTGTATTATTTGCACCCCCAATATTATACATACATTGTATTGGTAATTTTAGCTTGAAAGTAGGGGCTTGGATGAATATATTATCCTCATGGATTTGAGCCTTAATATCATTTCCCTAGTAAACATAGATTTTCTATAAGTTAGTCTTTCCCATAGTTGTACTATTTTCTTACCATCCTAAACTCTTTTAAGTACTTTTTTTTCATCCCTTGGGAATGAGTCTTTAATCACTTATTTTCAAAGAGTTTGCTCAGAGTTATGACCAATGTTCCATTGTTGAAATTTTATATTTAAATGCTTCAGTGTATACAGTGTAATCTATACATGTGTGTGGAAGTTAACTCTAACCTGTACCCTAGGAACGGTTGTTTGTTAGTGTATGAATGACCCTAGTCAGGAGTATACACACCAGAAAGCATATAAGACTGATGTTTTAAATACCACTATGTAAATTCATACCTAAAGGCCTGTAAATTAGCATAAAGGAAGTATTGAATAAACATAGTTTTTCATTTGGCAAATGAGTGGGTGTTCAATACATGTGATTGGGTTGCCTAGAAAGACTTATACAGGGATCTCATCCTAGTGTGTACAGGTATTAGGAATCTGGCAAGCCCTGCATTTGCAGAAGTGACGTAAATTTAGGATTCTGTTCAGGCTTGTGCCCATTTAAAAATTTGGGCCTGGCTAGAAAGGAAACTAATTCTGTCATCAGAATGTTGTAACATTTGCCGGGGAGTAAACCTTTTGTATAAGGTGCTTGTCAGAGCAACTAAGAGGACAGAAAGAGAACTTCTCCAAGTCTGCAGAACAGATTCTGTAATTGTTTTTATGCCTACTGTCTAATGAACGTTTGCATGTGTGCAGAATTTAGTCTCTGAGACTTGTTTCCATCGTAACATACCTGGTTATCTGGGAGGTTATCTGGGAGCAAGCAGTGCCTACATCTAATAATTGGAGACTACTGACATTAACCGTAAAGAGCCAGGCAAATTAACTTAGGTCTTTTTACAACAACCAGTTGTTGTGGCAAGTCCAGTAGAGACCTCTTCCTCCTT
The DNA here is from genome assembly GCF_002837175.3 of Physeter macrocephalus. NCBI lineage: Eukaryota > Metazoa > Chordata > Mammalia > Artiodactyla > Physeteridae > Physeter > Physeter macrocephalus. Next base: position 18,668,620 of record NC_041218.1, read on the forward strand.
CTCTCATCTCCCCACCTGCCAGTATTCCGGAGTTATTCACCAGGATGAAGGAGGGGAAGTTGTTCAAGAGCCTCAGCCACACAACTCTAAGCCACTAGACTCTAGCCTGGGAGTAGGGGTGGGAGCAGAGCTTTGAATCAGATAAGATATGAGATTTAAATTTTAAAATAAACATTTATCTTTCTTGAGTTTGGATGCTGGGCAGAGATGTATTTAAGGGACCCCTCTACTCTGTGATAAAAGGAAGTTTGAAACAGAACAGTTAGGGGTACTAGTAGAAAAAAACATAAAACCATGTTGTCTTTATACCTGCAATGATTTGAGACTTTTTAATAAACCAGTCATTCTATCATGAAAAGAATTTTGTATAGTTGGGCTAATGCTTTAATGTTTGTACAGTTTAACATCTCCAGATTTCATATTCCTCATAATCCTCAAGGTGCAAGATTTATATTTCTCCCTTTAGGAGAATCACCTCTGTTTAAGAGGTTGAGCATGGAAAAACAGAAATAAAGAGTAGGGACTAGCTCTTCTAACCATCATGACTGTTCTCTACCTGCACACAAACACAGAATGTTGCCATTCTAAGTATCTTCCTCCCATCATAGCTATCTCAAAGGAGGCAACAAATTTCCTTTTAAAATATATTCAAGGCTAAATCTCCAATAGGTTAATTTAATTTTACTCAATTAATAACGCAGACTGAATGAAGAAATAGGTGAAAATGTGAAAGTTAAAAAAAAGTGACAATGATTATTAAGATATTCCAAAGCATTCAGTTTCATCTATCAGATTTACTGTTTGGGAGCCGGTAGAGGGAATTCAAAGACAAAGAGGTTAGCCTGGACTGAAGGTGTGACAGATTTCATTGCTAACATGACAGAAAAACTATAACAAAGCTCCTGGAGAAAGCCAAGAACTAGGAAGATGGTGCTCCATCTATGAACAGGAATAGGAATACTCTACCCATGGTAACCTACTAATGGGGAAGCAATCTATCAGCAAGAGGCAAACCCTGGACTGAAAGGGGGAAGACCCCTTTCTGTGTGAAGGAATGGGATCCAAACCTGAACTACCTGCTTAAAACTTCCAGCCAAGAAACTGAAGTGAAACGTGATCTAAAACCAGTGAAACTGACAGGGACTAGTGAAGGCAAATGGGAAACTATCCCATGCAGATGCCTCCATGATCCAGTCAATGCCCTAAAACTTCTCAAAATGCTGGAGCTGTGCTTACAACCACCTGGAGGAGATTGTGAAAGTCTTCTTTGGATAAACTTGTTCAAGAAAAAGATCTAGAGATATTGGCATTTGATGATTGCCCATTGAAAAAAACGGGTCCATTATCTGCCAGTGGGCCCATTAGTGCCCCTGTACTCAGAGCTTCCAATCAGTTTTTTATTGTCTCACTTCTATATATGGACAGCCAGTCAAGGATCACCAGTATTTTCAGGAAAGAATTAAAGACAGAGACCAGCACAAACAACAAAAAAATAGGAACACAGAGGAAACGTAGATGAGATAGGAACAGAAAAGCACTTAAAAGTATAAATGATACTTCCAAGGAGATAGAAGAACTAGTGTATCTCTGAAACAAGATCAGGATGTTATAGAAAGGAACATCCAAAACAACAACAAAAGAACTCAAGGAAATTCACAAAGTATCATGGTTAAAAACAAGGAATATAAAGCCAAAATTAAGGAAGCCTCCCAGATATTAGAATAAGATACAGAGAAGTAGAAAATATTTGGGAAAATATAAAATCAGAGGATCAGTGTAAGATATCCAGGAGAGAGAGAGAGAGCATGGAAAATGATGAGAAGGAAATTATCACCAAAATGATATAAGAATATTTCCCAAAGCTAAAAACATGTGTTTTCTAGATTGAACAGGCCCACTAAGTAGTCAACAGAATAAATAAAAATCCAAATAATACCAGGGCACATTGTCATAAAATTTCAGAATATTAAAGATAAAAAGAAAATCTTAAATACTTCCACAGAGGAAATAAATCAGGCAACATACAAATATTCAGGATTCAAAATGGCATCAGATGTAAAAAATCAATATTGGAATCTAGAAGATAATGCAGGCACACTGTGAGAAGTTTTAGGGGAAATGATTTCCAGCCTAGAATTCTATGTCCAGTCAAATAATCAACCAAGTATGAGATAAATGAAAGACACTAAAAAATTTTTGTCTCTTCTGCATCCATGTTCAGGAAGATCCTAGATGATCTTCTTCATCAAAATAGGGGTATAAAGAAAGAGGAAGAATGGGATGTAGGAAACAGGATTCAAATTTCAACCCACATGCAAAGGAAATTCCTTTCAATCCTAGGAAGGAAATTCCTACGGTGACTGTGAAGTGAAGATTTAGAACAGCTAGCTGTGCAACAAGCCTAGAAAATTCCAAGCAGTTTCCAAGAAGGATACCTTTAAAGAAAAAAAAATTGACGAATTACCTGATGTATTTGACTGTATTGAAGAGTTTGATGTTTGCTTTAATGATAGAAAACTAATCAGGTAAAAGAAATAGAGTAATTATTAAATTATGAGGAGTGGGGGAAGAAAGGTACTAGTATATGAAATAAAAAGTAATCATAGTATATACCATCAGCTAGGAGCAATATTTATATAACAATAATATTGGAAAGATGGGGAATATGATGTCTACTTCTGTAGTTTCTCTTGTGTCCTATAGATGTTTGTTTATTCTTACATCAATACCAAACTGTTTTGATTATGGTGGCTTTATTAATGTTAGACATTACTTGTTAACTTTCTACTATAGGGGATAAGGATTTAGCATGTTTATACTGCAGGTTAGTTACATTTTCAAATAATATGTGCAATATATCTTATATAATAAATACACCACATAGGGTCTAAAAATTCTGGAAACCCAAGGAAAATAATGTATATACTGTGCTTTTTTAAGATTAATAATTGGACCCATTACTTTAAATTTAGAGATACTTCACTTGAAATGTTGTCTGAAGCTTGAAGAAAAACATATTGAGCAAATTACTTTAAAATGTGTCTAAATCATTATTTAAAATTAAGTTTGTCCTATGTTTTCAGAATTTTCAAACATCCTATATATCATCAATAATAACAAATATAATGGATTTATCTCATACGTCAAATGATAAAAATCTCTGACTATATTTAGAAATTTATCTGTATGCTATTTATGAAAGATCCACTTTAAAATAATTACACAGGAATATTGAAAAATGACAGGTTTAAAACTTATGTAATAAGTAAATAACCATAGAAAGAAAGACATTATAGCAATATCAATAGCAGGCAAAATAGAATTTGGTGAATTAATGAAAGGACTACTCCATGAGGAAGATTTAAAAATTATGAATGTATATGTATCAAATAACACAGCCTTAAAACATGTGAACAATAACAATGACAAATTTTACAAGTAGAAGTAGACAAATGCACAATCACAGCTCTCTTGGTAATTAATAGATTAAGAAACTTTAAAAAATTAATAAGATATAAGTTGAAAAATACAGTTAAACTCAATCAAAAAAGCTTTAAGCATATGAGAAGTGTTAGAGTGTTCATTTTTGCTTCATTAGATAATCTAGCATAAAAGCACCCAGTTTTTTAAAAAATCAAAACATTTGTGCTAATCTATTGACACAGAGTTAACTAACCAGCAACATTTTCACTCTCACTGTCTAGAATTTTCAAATCCTCTTTTTGTGTCTAATTATTAAAGTGCTCTGTAATTTACCAAATTAATGTTTTTTTAATAGCTCTGACTTTCTGTACCATTTAAATAGGATATTTGCCTCTTTAGTTTAACTAATTCTACTCATTTTCATCAATTCTCTTGTGTTCTATTTTTTTTCCCAGTCCTCTAATCATTTTCATCCTTTGGTCCTTTCCTATCAGACGTTGAAAGCTTTACAAATATTTATGACCTGTTCCTTGTCTTTCCTGATGAAGAAAAACACACATACGCCATTTCCATCTATTCACCAGCTATTCCCTCTGTGTGCAAACTGGAATGACTTTGCCTGATCACTGTGATGGTATTTGCTACCAAGTCTTTTATAAATACTAAATGGTGCAGTTTTTCACGTTGTGCCCCAAGTGAAGCAGGTTCTCTTTATATACCAGAAGGCCAATCCAAATGATGCATGTTTGCTTTATCAACCTCTGTAAAAGTCTAGTGGTAATTTATATTGATTACATAATAAGAAACTCCATCCCTGGTACAACATGTTCTTTCAGCTGCAGAGCCACACCTGTAGAAATGCTAACTCACATCTGGCTCCATAAATCTGTTCTTTCTGATCCTCTGGAGAGATACTTTTATGTAAACTATATAGCTACATGTGGAACAGGAAAGACCAAAGCAGATGGCTAAACCCAGTAACCATTTCCACCCCATGGCTTGAGCTCTTACTCTCTTCCTTGACTTTGATGCCTTCCTATTTGAGAGTCAGTTCAATCATTCCTTTTATGGAAGGTGTCTCCTACCAGCTTAATTTATATGTAGATAACAAACTCAGAGTGTGCTGATAATGTTGCTATTAAGAAGTTTTAAGGGCTACCTCTGAGTCAAGAATATTAGTTTCACTCACTGATAAGTAGATTCCTTCAATTAATTTTTTGATATGAAGATAACAAGAAGATACCTACATTTCCTCATCATTATCTTTTTTAAAGTATTTTTTTTTAAAGATTTTTTTGATGTGGACCATTTTTAAAGTCTTTTTTGAATTTGTTACAATATTGTTTCTGTTTTATGTTTTGGTTTTTTTGGCCATGAGGCATGTGGGATCTTAGCTCCCCGACCAGGGATTGTACCTGCACCCCCTGCATTGGAAGGCAAAGTCTTAACCACTGGACCGCCAGGGAAGTCCTTATATATTTTCATTTTTATTGTTTCCATTGCATGTAAGTGTTATATCACCACACAAAATCAACTTTAAAAGACAAACCAACTGTTATAAATCAAAAAACTGGTTACCTTGAAAGCAACTCATTTGTAATTACTGTTTGACCTAAATTTAGCTTTTATTCCCCCTTTAAAGTGATTTGCCAGTAGAAGTATAACAACATTAAAGAAGTAACCTTCATAGAAAGGACAATAACAAGCCTTATGAAGGGAAGTTATAAAGCCAAAGATCTAAACAACATTAGAGCTGGGAGAGAACACATCTAGTCCAACCCCTTCATTACAAGAATTGATGCCCCAAAAGGTTGAGTTCCCTGCCTGACATCATCAAGTGGCTCAAAGGCAGGAGCTGAATTAAACAGATTCTTTCTGCTATTATCTGCTGCTAACTCATATTTCAGAGAGAGTTTGGAAGCTCAGTATATGGAAGACTGTTACTGGGATAACTTCCATAAAGCAAGACCCTCCATAATTTATGTTTTAGTACTAGGTATTTTTCATAAATTGTGGTGTTTTTAAACTGGCCAAAACCTATAGATTTCAAGATTTGGGGGATCTTGGACCAGGTCTTTTTTTCCTTTGTTAGTGTCAAAGCTCTTACAAATAACTGTGATATGACACAGCTAAAGAGCAGAGTCAGGAGCTGAACAGCTAGGTAAATCCTTTCACTCTAATGCTTCTGCTTAAAACTGTAAAGTGGGAGTGGGAGGTGCTGCTGGATGTTATCATTTGTTTGGGATGACCAGTCTCAGTGAAGCAGAGATAGGGTTCCAGCACCTGGCATCAGGGTGGAGCAGGCTGAGGAATCTGCTATCAGCCTCAAGGGAAACAAACCAGAGACCAGAGGAGGCCTTGGGTATTTCAGGTGGAAAGTCCTCAGGGGATAACACAGTCTGCACACATACAATAGAGTTCCATCAGTATCTCTAATTATGTACATATAAAAGTTTCACTATATAAAACATTATTCTGTTTTAAGGGGCTTAAAAAATAAGTAAAGGACATTAGGCAAAACCTAAGGTGATCCAAATAAAGTATGGAGTTTTATTAATAATAATGTTATAGACAATGTTTCATCTGTTGTGAAAAATGTGCATAGCAATGTTAATGACAGAGGAAACTGGGGTATGGGTATATGAGAACTCTGTAATGTTCTTGCAACTCTTCTGTAAATTTAAAAATTATTCTTCTAAAATAAAATTTTATTTTAAAAATAATAAAAATAAACAGTTTGACCCACCCATATGATTGCTTGTACAAGCCTGGCCCAAGCACACTTGCTAGGATCAAACATGCTCTTCTTCTACCCTTCGCCTTCGGTTCCTGGAGCATTTTTAAACTTTAACATATTTGGCTATAGATATTATAATCACAGACATTATAAAGCACAGCACTTTCACATATGTGATGTCATGTGTTAGAAATTTAAATGCTGATGAAGACAATTTTAGTGAATCTGAGGGTGACAAGATTCTAAGATCTGCAATTGTTCACTATGTGCTTTGGTTTCAGAAAAGCTTGTAAAAAACTTTTCTGATTACGGTAGAGAAAAGGCTCAAATTGGATGTTAATTTGTCTTAACCATCCTTTTTCAGCACTTTGGGGTTTCAGAGTGTCTCCAAACAAGAAGATTGTCAATATTGCTTTTAAAGGCAAGGGTAAAGGAATGTGCTTGTCCCAGAAGCCTTAAAAAAAAAAAAAAAAAAAAAAAGAAGGGAAAAGAAGAAAAGGCTGAAACTGGGGTTGGGGCAGCTTCTCCAGAAGAAGGAGTAAGCTGAAGCTGTCCAGCACAGAATAATTTTTGGAAAACTTCAAATTCTGAACTTTGAATCTAGAGTTTCCTTTGTGAATGTATGACTTAACATCTTCTCAGAAAACCAACCAGCAAAACTCTTCATATTTCAAAGGAAAAATAAAAGAAAACTATGTACTAAAGATACTTTACCACCTAAAGAGCCTTTATATTTAAGATCTCATTGCTCCCTACCTGGGTGTTATAGAGAAGGAAAAAGGCTATTGTCTGTTTCTAATTAAGAAGCCTGAGGCACAGAAGTCTGTTCAAAGTCACACAGGTTATCAGCGGTAGACATGAAGCAGGAACTGGGGCCACTTTTCTATTAGACCACCCACCTGTAATCTGAGGTACCCACAAAATATAAGAACCAAGATATCAAAAATTTAAACCTCATTGCAAATGCTCTGAGGAAAAAGAATTAGCAAGCTAGAAACTACTCCCAGTGGAAAGAGTAATTGTTTTGTTTTAACAGCATATCTAAGAGCAGAAATATGGAAAGGCATGAAAAATTTTTTTAAATTCTCAAACTCCTATACTTCTCATTTCCTATTTCCTCAAACACAGGTGGGTCAGCAGCTCCAAGCTGGCTGATATAATCACTCTATGCAATTTGGGGGCACTAGAGAGCTCCTTGGTAGATATTTCCATTCCGTCATTGCCATAACTATATACTTATCCTGCACAGTGTGTTTGAAAATTTTATTTTTCCTTTTTTTAATCATCAATCTTTTAAAGGAGATATATCTAAGCAAGAGAGACATAACGACATCATGGCTAAAGCATATGGCTACCCAACGGCAACAGAACATTTCCAACTGAATAAATCTCAGTGGGAGAAGAAACAACAACAACAACAACAAAATAGAAGAAGGAAATCAGGGAGGGGCTGAGTGCCGCCTTGTGCTGCGCCCGCGCTTCCCGCAGAAAAAGCCGCAGAATTGAGTGCTGAAGGTGCAGCCCACCCTGTGATCCACCCCACCAGGAGAAGTGCGACAGCATGACTAGCTGCTCTACTCATAATCGTCAAAAGCCAGAAACGACCCGAATTGTTCACCAACAGGCAAACTGGCATATAATCGTTCAATGGACTGTCAGCAAAGCAAGGGAAAGATCCAACGACACGGCAGCCAGGGTCATGGGTGAACGGGGGATCTTTCACAGACACACAGGGTACCACTTCATGAAGTCCAGGAACAAGTGATGGAGGCGATAGAGGCCAGAGCAGTGGTTCCCTAGGCCTGGGTACAGAGATGGGGAGAGAGGCTCCAGGGAGCCTTGTGGATGGAATTCGTCTCCGTCTTGATCTGGGGAATAGTTATATGGGTGTATACATAGGTAAAAATTCTTCCAGCTGTACCCTTAAGATTAGTGCACTTCACTGTATGTATATCACAACTGTGTGTACATTACACCTCAAAACAAGTGAAGGATGTAACAGTTCATCCTGAGTCAGCCTTTCCCATAGGCTCCAAAATCAAACCAGAAGGATTTAGTGGAAATTCTCTACTTTTGCTATAATGAAATCTCATTTTCGAATAAGTTACTCCCTATCATCTTTAAAAAAGAAAAAAATAATAGAAGAAGAAGAAGCTGGGGAGGGAAGGACTAGGAGTGGGAGGAGAAAGAAAGGAAGGAGGGAAGGAGATACTTCCATAAAATATCTTCTTTCACCGTTTTTCCCCTCATTTATTAATTTTTAGAGTACTTAAAAAAAGGAGAGAAAATTATGATCAAAACTCTAAAATAAGTAAATAAATAAAAGGACAAGAACGGCTTTTTCCAGCTGACACAGTACTATTACTGTCAAGTATTTCAGACATCTAGAGCTTGGTTTCCAGTAATTCGCAAGAGGAAACTATTCTGTCTTTCTCATTTTAGAGTTGACAAGGAGCTTCCTTGCATGACCCTGATTGATAACTGAAGCGATTTTTCAGAATGAACCATAAATTATGACTGAATCATAAAAAGAACTACATTTGAAAGGGATCTAAGTCAATGTTTATTCTATCTTGTTACCTCAAAGTTTATTTCTACATATGTTAAGCCTATAGCAACCATTACTAGGCTTTTGGTATATATTACTTTAGAGGCTAAAATAATCCAGATTACTGAAGTCATAATGAAGGCAACGCACAGTCAGCTTTGACTAATTTTTTTTTTCAGGCTATATATTTTCAACTCTGAAAGGGTATACACGTACACACATTGAAAACGTGTCCTGTAAGATCCCAGACACATATACAGAACATGTCTATGTGATAGTTCTAGGTATGGCTGCTTATGTAGTATAGAGATTGGTCTAGTCTCTAAGCAGAGGCGCTGAATTGGTGGACAGTCCAATAAAGGGTTCATTTGAGACCCATGTGATGGTTGTGGTGGTTGTGTAACATTTGATAATGGTGGTGGTGGTTGTGCGTGCGTGTGTGTGTTTTCAAATATGCAGGCAATCTGTCCTGCATGTATTATGGCAAACAAATGTGGCCTCCCTGAGATGCAGTCAAGATTGTACCAAAACAAAGGGAAGAAGAGGAACTCAAGTGGTGAGATAACACCTGGAGTAGAGTGGAGGAAAGAGAAGAAGTGAGAAGGGGATAAGGGAAAATTGAAACTCACAATGACAAAAATACAAAAAGGTTCTTGGGGTGGAAATAAAAAGAAGAATCGGAACATAAATGGTGTTGCTGTCTCTTTAAGATCCAGAAACAGAGGGAGTTGTTGCTAGGTGAAGTAGGATCTATGGGAGACAGAAAACAGCCATGGGGAGGGTAACTGTCCATCCCAAATTACCCCGGATAGTCTCCATTTAGAACCGCTTTTTTAGGAAAATTATTAACAGCTCCTCCTTTCCCTCTCAAAAGTGTCCTGGTTTAGATAATAAATGATAGAATCACCCTCTCTGTAGACCACATCTGGCCTAAGACAGACAGTAGCTGTAAGCGGGACTAAAGCTGGGAAATGGACACCAAGAAGAGCTTTAAGGAAGGGGTAAAGGGAAACAATGGCTAAAGAAAAAAGGAGACCAGGTATAATATGTGGACAATTTGTAACCAATTATGCCAAACACAGTTAAAGTTAGAAAGGCCATTTAGAGGAAAAAATGTATAAAAACCTAAGGACGGATGGGGAAAAGACAGAAGAAAACAAAGACAAAAGACAAATGATTCAGAACACAAATATGTGTAGGCTCCTATATTTTCCCCTGTATTGGGGGATTAGTGGTTATGATCAGCATGTATAAAAATGACTTAAAATGGCCGTCCTGGCTCTCCACCCAGCGTAGGCACACGCCAAGTCCCATCTGCTGTTGCCTCCCAGCCCGCTGCTCCAAAGCTGCTCACCTCCTCCTAGCGCCCTGCCTCTGGGCCTTGCAGGCTGGCTCGACCAAGCCTTCCCACCAAGCCCCCTCCCCCACTTCTGATGGCCGCATACCAGACTGTCTGCCACTGTGGTTTCACAGGCTTCCACAGATAGGCCACAGTATGTGAAGCTGCATTTCACTGCGTCATTTCAGAGACCTCTTTTGACTTTTTCCTGGATCAGAATTTTGTATTGCGAAAGGCAGAAAGTAAATGTCAAGGGCGAGTTCAAAAGGCCAAGTGATTTCTAGCTAAGCATTCCCTATACCCAGAGGGAAGATGGACTACCACCAGCAAGTGGGTCTTTCGCACTTAGAGTTTCAGAAAATACGTCTTATAGATTTCTACCACCATTTTGAATTGGGGCATATTATGGGTTGAATTTTGTCTCCCTCAAAATTCTTATGTTGAAGTCCTAACTTCCAGTACCTCAGAACGTGACCTTTTTTGGAAATAGGGTCTTCACAGAGGCAATCAACTTACAGTGAGGTCATTAGGGTGAGCCCTAATTCAATACGACTGGTATCTTTATAAGAAGAAGAAATTTGCATACAGAGAGGACGGTATATAAACATGAAGATGGCCATCTGTAAGGCAAGGGGAGAGGCCTGGAACAGATCCTTCCCTCACAGCCCTCAGAAGGAACCAACCCTGCTGACACCTTGATGTTGGACTTCCAGTCTCCAGAACTGTGAGACAATAGGTTTCCGTTGTTTAAGCCACCTAGTTTGTGGTACTTTGTTACAGCAGTCTGTCCTAGGCAACTAATATCCCAGAGGCATTCTGGTCACAGATGGGAGTTACGAGAAGCTGACCAGACTAATGATAGCTTTTCCATTTCCCTAAGAAGATTAAGTAATGCTTCTTTGGTGTATCTGAAAGAATGTGCACTCCCTATGGCAAGATGGGACTGGATGATCCTGAGGAAATAATTTCTACTGCTCATGCCTCAGTTTCTCCCTCCATGGAGTTGGTGATAGGGCCTGTGGTCTGAAATCCCCACTAGGACTGATTGGTATGGCAAAGGGTGATCACAGAAGTATTCTGAGTTTTGGGCAGGAAGATCAAACTTAAACTGTGGAGCCTCATTAATAAATACGCTGAGAATGGCTGGCACGGAAGTAGATCCTAACTTCTTTAGTCAGTCACTGAAGTGGAGGACTTCCCACCTGATCCTCATAGAATCAGCTCTGTCTTGGCCTTTTGAGTACCTAAATTTGACATAATCACACACCAAAACGGCTTGCCGTATTCGGACAAAGGGTTTAATCCTTCAGTACATAGTTCCAGACTATCTGCCCTTGAGTTAGAGAAAAGGGTGTAACCTGCTTGTTAAACTATCTCTGCTCCCAGAAAAAGAAAACACAAAAATATTTCTGCATGTTTCTTTTCTTTTCTTCTTTTTAAAAGCTGCTATAGGCCTAGGTTCTCATTCTGTCGAACACTCACTTGAATAACCTCTTGAGTCAGTAGTGAAAGCAATGGTGTTTAGCCCCACTTCCTTATACGGCAGGGAAAGACAATGTGCTTGTCTACTTGAACTGCAGTGTGGCTCTCTGACAAATTATAATGACTGGTTATGGAAACCTCCTGCTCTGTTTTCCATCACTCTCCCCAGGACAGACACAGAACAGACAGCTGTAGGGAAATGGAAAGGGTTGGAGTCAGGGAACAGTGTTGAATTTAGCTCTGCTCTTTGCCAGTTGTGTGACCTTGGGCAACTTATTTAATTTACTTTACTGCCCTGAGGTAGTTACCTTCAACCAGAACAGTGCTTGTCATCTAACAAGTATGCCAGCAAGGTAGTTGAATGAGTTAGCTTACCTTCCCAACCATCTCTAACCTAAAAGGCTTGGGATAACTATCAATCATTTCGATTTGCTCTCCCTCCTAACTTCAGTACGTTTTTCCCTAGATAAGTCTCAGTCTTCTCCCCTCTCTCATTCGCTCTTCTTTCCTCTCTCCCTCTCTCACTCCATGTCTAAAACACTGAAAACCTACAAAACAACCCAGCCTCGGGAATAATAAAACCCTTTAGCCATACTAGATAAAGATGATTTGGAACATTAAAAGCAGCACAGGGACTTCCCTGGTGGCGCAGTGGTTAAGAATCCACCTACCAATGCAGGGGACACGGGTTGGAGCCCTGGGCCAGGAAGATCCCACATGCTGTGGAGCAACAAAGCCCGTGTGCCACAACTACTGAGCCTGCGCTCTAGAGCCCGTGAGCCACAACTACTGAGCCCTCAAGCCACAACTACTGAAGCCGGCGCACCTAGAGCCCATGCTCCGCAACAAGAGAAGCCAGCCTGCGCACTAGAGCCCGTGAGCCACAACTACTGAGCCCTCAAGCCACAACTACTGAAGCCGGCGCACCTAGAGCCCATGCTCCGCAACAAGAGAAGCCACTGCAAGGAGAAGCCCGTGCACCGCGATGAAAAGGAGACCCCGCTCGCCACAACTAGAAAATGCCCACGCGCAGCAATGAAGACACAACGCAGCCAAAAATAAATAAATAAATAAACAAATAAATTTACTAAAAAAAATAAAAGCAGCACAGATCCAATGATAAGGGTAGGGGAGAAAACTCTGCGGTTGAAAGGGATGGTGGAGGTCGTCTGCCTCTGCAGAGCAGGGTTGTCCAAGTCCCAGAGACTGATCTAGTTTAGAAAGTGCTTATGCTGACCTGAAACAGGGTTTCCTGTAACTGTATCTATTGGTCCTAGTTCTACTTCCTGGAGAACCTGACATTAAAGAACTTGACATGACTTCACGTCATGGGGCTCCTTTTGCTCCATCTACATGATGGTGGTAGAGTAGGCGACTGGGGAGAGTGGGTGGCTAAGGGCATGGGGACTAAAAAGAGCCCCATGCCTACAGATAGCCCCCACAGGAAGCCACGGCTGACCGCTGACGATTTTTAACTTAGTGCCTATCATGTGCAAAGCAGTTTAGGGGTATTATTTATAGTCCTTACAACAACTACAGAATGGAGGAACAATTATCTCCTTTTTATATTTTATAGGTGGAGGAACAGGCTAGAAAATGGTAAATTTGAGATTCAAACTCAAGTCTTCCTGATTTCAAAGCGTGTTCTCAAATAAGTCACATCCCCAGAGCCTCGCACAAAATCAAATGGAGTAATTAGGCAGCACGGTGTGGTGGTTGAGTACATGGACTATGGAGCCAGATTATCCAGGTTTGAATCCTGACTCTGCCGCTTACTAGCTGTGTGACGTCAGATGTGTTACTTAGCCTGATTGTAACTCAGTTTCCTCATCTGTAAATCTGATTGTTATGAAGATTATTTATTTGATTCGTTACTTGGCCTGTGTCAGGCGCTGCTGTAAGCACTCAGTACTGATACAATTAGAGAGGAATCAATGAATTCAAACATGAATATTGGCTTCAGCTTTCTTATCAAGAAGAAATTATGGACATTTATTCCTTTACTCATTTAACTCACATATGAAGCACCCACTATATGTGGGTCAAGGCACTTTTTTAGGCTCAAGTCACAGCACCTGAAAAACGCAGACAAAGTCTCTGATTTCATGGTGCTTATGTTCTAGGAGCATAGGAAATAATAAACGAGTGAAGAAATAAATAGGCAGTCATAAGCATACGTTATGAATATGCATGTAACTAAACAACAAAGGTATCCTGATTGGCTCTTCAGGGTAGAGGCTAATTTTACTGACTTGATACCTTAGGGTCAGTGGTGTGCTAGTAAATGTTTGATAACAAGCCTTGGGGGTTGGCAGGTGAGGAGAGTCTGATTTGTAGCATTTGCTAATTTCCAGGGTGTAAATACTTCCATCGTGGTTGATCTCGAGCTCCCAGCATGACATCCGTGAATGAAGAACTGGGAGAAGAAGTTCTCTTGCACAGCATTTGGTAGTATTTCCATCATATGGACACAATAGATGCAACTAACCTTGAGAGCACAGATAATAGTAAAACGTAAAATAATCAGGAAGGGATGAGTTTTGAGTATTTATTACCATGGTTTTGATACAATTTATTTAACCGAAAGTCTATATAATTTAACTTTTAATAATGACAGTGTGTATCAACTAGTTCTCAAAATCTTAAAAATTTAACAGTTGGCTTTTGGGAGCTAGTGTGAGCTGACTCCACACACCACTGTTTAGAGAGCATGGAGAGGGAGACAGTTCAGGGGAAAAGGAGACTGAGTCACTGTCGTGTCATTATGCAGATGTGGGTCCTAATCTAACTCCTTTTTAGCCGCTCTTTTCCAGCAAGCTCTGCTCTCCTGTACACAGTGGAAGCGCTGCTCTGTAAACCAAATACCGTCGGTACAAATATAGCAACAATTCTGGCATTCTTATTGGACCAGTTTGCTCACGCAGAGATAGTTTTAGCCCTACAACCCTTATGTACTCGGTGCTCTGAATATGGTAGATTCTTCTGCGCAATACAGAGGATGTAACTCCTGACTGTTGAGTAAAGGAAGACCCTAGAGATGGATTTTCTTCCCGCAAAAGCAAATTATTCCCCCTTTCCATGAACCTGAGGCCTCTTGTCTCTTAGGGCTCACAGGCTTCTGAAAGGGCCACCCAGGGAAGCACCTAAGGCCCCAGCCTCAGAGGAGATGGCCGGTGGGAGTGGAGGAAGCTTCTCCCCTATTCCCACTCAGGATCTGTACATTCCACACCACAAAGTGGAGAAGACAGAAAAACATTTTCTGTTTTTCTTGGTAAGTTAAATATCTAAAGTAACCAATCTTCAAAACATCCTAAGGACAGGAATACTTAAAGAGACAATTTTTCCTCAATTTACCCCTCCCCCGAAGCCTAAATTTCACTTAGTAATGGTGGCTGGAACAGGAAGTGGAAATACCATGAGAAATTTTATTCTTGCCACATTTTCAAGGCTTTACAAAAGCAAACACTGGAAATCTCATCAGAAAGCTTGACCTTGCCGGGTTGATAACTTTGCAGCCAAACCAAGAGTACTGGAAGCTGGAGGAATTTTCAGATAAATATTCTAGTGCTTCTGGAGGGACTCTTCATCAAAACTGATTATTTGGAATAGACAGCTGTAACTTTCAGAAAGAAATTATTTGAAACTAAACAACTAGGCTTCTGAGGAATAAGGGACTCCATGCATCTACTATAAGTTATTTTAAGCATAGATGTACAGAACTGTTTCTCAGTCAGGGTGTTTTAGCAGAATCATCAGGGAGTTTTCACAAACTGGACCCCAGTGGATGGGTCTCAGGGATGTATGTTTTCAGAAAACCCTACAGTTGACTCCAATTAAGACGCTGGTTAAGATCTCCTGGATTATAGGCAAATCAGTCTGCATTGTACAATCCAAATCCGTAAACTGTTAAAATGGCACATTTGTGCTATCAGGAGAAACAATCCGGTGTACTGAAAGGTTAACAGTGTGGGACTCAGGAGATGTGTGTTCTGGAACCACCTTTGCCACTAATTAACTGGGTGACCTTGGTCAAGTCACTTGGTTTGTTCTTTCATTCAATAGATATTTACTGGGCTTCTGTGATGTGCCAGGCACTAGGTATATACTAATGAAAAAAATAAATGTTTCCTGCCCTTACGAATCTTACTGACATGAATCAAAGAAACCTACAAATATGTGTATAATTTTACTCAGTGTGGCTAAGCTTTAGTTTCTCATCTAGAAAATGAAAAACAGATTACTGGTTCATTTTCTTTTTAAGAATTTCTTCTCAAGATCCCAAATTTCTTGCCCTAAACTTCCCACACACAATATAATTACATGTTTTAGGTCCACTGATTGAGAAAACACAATACCAAAAGCTACTATGAATTCAATAACTATTTAAAATAAATTAACATTTGTGTCATCATAACGCATCTATATAATTAGAAAAATAGTAGCACACATTGTTTACTCAGTTTGTCAAAATCATTTGCTGCATATATGGACTTGTTTACCTATTGCAATAATTTAGTGGCCTCCCAGGGATCCAAGGTGCAGAGGTTAGGAACCTACAGACCATATCAATCACATGAAATACATGGTACTTGAGTAGCAATGGCCCTTTTCTTCTACAACAGACGTCACTATCAATGACAGCGTTTTTTGCCCACAGAGAGTTTAAACTCAGCCTCAGAATCCTTCTCAACACAGTATTCCAGATGGTCACTACCAATTGTTTAAAGCTGGCAAACAGAGGAAAAATTATTGGCACTCCCTGGGCTAAATGACTCCTAAGGCCCTGCACAGCTTTAAAAAATCTATGCATCTTATGTATTCAGTTCTGCTGTCTTGAGAAACACAAATGCCTTCTCCCCTCTCTACGTAAAAGTTCTTCAGATGTTTGAAAGACATCCATGTGACCCCTACATTTTCTTTCCTTTGGGATAAACAGCTCCAGATCCCTTATCTGTTCCTCATATTCTGTTCTCTGGACCACCTCTGGCCTTTGACGCTCACCCCTGTTCGCATATTTGTCAATACTTCCCTGAAGAACAGCCCCGAACTTCTCTCACTCCCCTTGATAGACATTGAGACATGTGTTCAGTGACTGAAAGATTACATTGCAAACATTGCCGAGAACTGAAATGTCCTTGATTGAGAGTATACTAGCTTTTATGCATTAAACTTATTAAGTACTGTGATTTACATTGAGATGTAGTTCTTTTCATTTATTAACATTATTAAGTCATTACATATTTAATTTTAAAGATTGCCTTACTTTGTGCGAAGCCATATCACACCTATGACTCATATGAAAATACTCAAGTGTTTTTCTTTAGAATCTTTCTAAAATGGATAATTCTTATCTTTTCAATTATCGGTGGTACAAGCTTCCAGGCCAACTCCCTCAAGATCGGTTCATCAGGCCATGCCAAAGTGATAATCAGGAACTGTATGACCCTGACAGTGGGTGTTTGCCTCTCTAGGAATTCAGTCACATAAAAATTCAAATGATATTCATTGATAGCTGTTGGATATTTCAGCTAATTTGCTTTCCATGCCTAACTTTCTCTTCTAACTAAAATTGCCCACTGGGCTTTTTTTCCCCCAGCGGTGACTACTGCAGCCAGACCCACTGGTAATTCATCCATAGGCATGCCAGTAACCCTTGCTGTTCCCTCCGCTAAGGGATTTGCCAAAGACAATAGTTATTAGCTGAACCAATCAGATTTCCTCTCTCAGAATTCAACCAGGAAGCACAGAAGGAATTTTCCAGTCTGCAGAACAACAAAAAGCAGCAGCCACATGTGCTGCAGCTGAGTTACATTAATGGCAGCACATAGACCTCTGCTGAGATTTTTTGACCCACCTTGATTCCAGCCTCATTCTCTTTGGGCTTTGGTCCTACCTAGGCTTCTATTCTTGGATTTCCTTGTGATTCCATCCCTTTATTATTCCACATGTATCTTATAGTTCTACGCCATTACTCAAGCTACTGAAGCTTATTAATATAAGGGTCTATTTGTTCCGAACACAGTGTCAAGAGCTCTCACATATGTCACCGTACCTGTCTGTACACTACCTTGCTAAGCAAGCTCTTGGTTTTTAACCTCCTGACTTCTGATTTTTGCTGTTTCTCTTTTTTCTTACCTGGCTATAATTCACATGTTAGCCCATGGGTGTATTTTATGTCCATTCTGGCTTAGACCCTCCTGACACCAGTGGAACTAAAGTCCTTGATATTTCTGGCCCTTGGGTCCCTGGCTGGGGTTTCCGGGCTTGCTCTGGTCCTGCCCCTCTTTAGCATTCAGGTGAAATCTGCCTAGTTCTCCAGCTTGAGACAAGGGAGAGGGAATGTTACATGTGGGTGTAAAAGGAACTAATTAAACGTTCCTACTTAATATGTCTTTCTCCAAGTGAGATGACTTCCTTACAGTCAAGTGCTTTCATCCACGTATTCACAAAACAATGCTAGAGGCCTCAGGAAATGATTAAAAAGTAATTTATCATCAAGTTAGCCATCGTTGGTACATATATATTTTTTAAAAGGAAAGCCGTATACTAAAATGAGCGCTTAATAAGAACACCCTATTCACCTAAAATATTGCCCCAAGTATTCATTTTCCTTCAGCCCTTCCCTCACTGCTGTTTAGCAATCCTTTTATTAAGCTCTTAGCACACACTTAACAGCAGCCATTCCTGAATTCTCCAGTCCCTAAGCTCCCCACAGAAAACTGCTTCTCTAGAGACGATCTCCTTTTCTTTGAAATGGAGGCCATATGAGGTAATCTCCTTCTATATATGTGTGTATTTACACCTTCCCGTCTTCCTTCCAAAGAATGTGGGAAACAAGAAAGGACACCTCCTCTCATGTTTTGGTTCCATCCACCCTTGTCTCCACTGGGGATCAAGACTTTACCTCACTCCCCACCCCCGAGCTCCCCCGGCTCAAGGGTTTCTCACAGGTCGGTCAGAAAGGCGGGTTCGCAAAGGGCCTTGAGGAGTTAGAGTTTTTATCAGGTTCTCGAAGACGCCCGTGAGAAAAACAACAACAACACGGGAAAGAACAGCTGAGCGGGCAGCCCCCGGTCACCCTTTCCCTCTCCCCTCCGCGCACAGCCCTCACCCACCACCAGCCAGCTGTGAGCTGGGGGCAAGAAGCAGAGCTGCTCTTTACCACACAGATGGCTCCACCGTCCCCTCTGTCCGCTCCAACCTTTCTCCCTCGGCCTCAAATGTGACGAGGCGCTCCCCTGCCTCGAACATACCTGGGCTTGACCCTTCTGCCTTTGTCTGGACTTCATCCTAGAGCCAGGCCACTGCAAGCTGTCAGTGTTGGATCAGGAAAACCCCCCGTTTGGACTGGGGGTGGAAGAACTAGAGGATCTGGTAGAGGCGGAGGCCTGGGGGAGGGCAGTCAGGGGTGCCACCCAGGGTCAATTACAGGGGACCCAGTTGGGGATACTAAAGACTGAGGCAAACAGAGACGAGAGGGCAGATCCCGGGAGCAGTCTGGTCTCAATACCAACGGGAACCACAGCCAGGTGCTCCTGATTACCTCAGCCTCCTTACAAGGCCCAGGCTTGACATGCTGGGATTAGTTCCATGCTTTTGGCTGGAGGCAGAGAAGCTGCCTCATTTACTAAGGCCTTTCTGTTGTCAGCACCTTGTCACTGGTCTTCCATTCAACTAGATCTTCAGGTTCCTGGATACGGCCTTACACCACTGACGACCAGTTTTATTGGCCTCCTGATACCTGTGTCCTCCTGGTCTCGGATTACCAAAGCCAAAATTTAGACAACATTGGGGTGGACCAGTATTCCCTAAACTCTGGGTTCAGGGTTTTAGAAAGAAGTAGGATCTAGAAGGTGTCACTCAAGGGTCCTCAAATACGAGGAAGGAAGGAGCAGATAATTAGGGAAAATAGATAAGAAGTGGAGATACCAGCCAAAATAAGCTTAATGCCCAGAGGACTCAAACTGCAGGCAGTGGAGTATATAGCCTATAGAGAAGAGCGGGTGAACAGCTTCATCTCATTTACACATCATAACCACTGTGGGAGGTGCGAGAAACATTAGAATGCCCATTCTACAGATGAGGTCAAAGAGTTGATGACTCCCCTCAAAGCTTTGGGCTTTTTAAATAGGGGAACCAGTACTGGGACTGACCTCTCTTGAGTGAAGCCACAGCTACAAGTATCTCTTTAAATTAACCAACTACTCAGAACCTATAAGCCTCTCTCCAATAATAAACTTGGATTAACTTGATGGATGAAGGACTTTCAGTAAGGAGCAAATGGTTCTTTCTATTTTGGGGCTTTGAGAGAATTTACCCAGAAAACTCTTTTTTAAAGTCTGAAAATTCTTTGGCAGCATCTTTCTAACCTCCTCCTTAGTCCTACCATGCTATTTGCATACCACTTCGTCAGCATTTTCCCCTGTCTCCCACCAGGGCCTCACCCTACCAAGT
The DNA here is from genome assembly GCF_002837175.3 of Physeter macrocephalus. Lineage (NCBI taxonomy): Eukaryota > Metazoa > Chordata > Mammalia > Artiodactyla > Physeteridae > Physeter > Physeter macrocephalus. The sequence goes on from NC_041218.1 coordinate 18,688,603, forward strand.
TTCTGAGACGTGATAGACTGCAGGCAGGTGGGCAAGCAGCTAATCCCTCCTCATGCCCATGTCTAAGTCACTTTTTTGTCTTGCTAAAGAATGACTAACTAGTAACCATCCTACCATGAAAATGACAAATGGAGACAACTACATGTGTTTCTAAGAAAAGGCCTACTAAGGTACATTTTACTTATCAGAACAGAAAATATGTAGGCTGGACTCTGGAACTTTCCATGGCTGAACACAGGACCCTATACCATCTGCCCCAGAGCAGGAGATCCTCAGGCCAATCATAGGAGCCAATTAGAATTGCTAATAGCCTCACTGTCAGGACATACTTATATGTATCTCACTTAAATCCTTTAAACTTCAGTTTGAACCTTCTCTTAACTTTAATGTAAGAATTATGTATTTATTTAAAGCAATCTTTTGATCCTAATTATTTAAATTGTGCATTCTACTGGTTTTGAACAATGGAAACAACCCAGCTTGTTACCTATGGATCAATTCATAGTACATTCCTTGTGTGTGCTAAGATCAACTTTTTATTAGTGACTTTTTATTCCAGTCTTTTGCCATTGTACTTCTCTTTATTGAATGATTTTAATAAAGTGAAAATTTTTGCACCGTGGTTTCATTGTGCTCCGTTTACCTCCCTATTTGGGGAGATGTGTCCTAGCTAATATTCAACAAGAGAAAAGTAGCACAAAGAGTGGCCTAAAGTCCTACATAAAGTAAAATATCCAAATCCCCTTGTTCCATCACTATGTAGAGTAGAACACTTAAAGCATTATTTCGAAGAAATGTGTTTTTCTGGTTGTTGGGGGTGAGAGAGCACACGAGGAGGACGGGAGAGAGCGGTGGTAGCAAAGTTTGAACTCTCAGGGATTCAGAGATGTTGGTTTCAAAATGGAATTTATCCTCAAATCCCAAGATTATAGATTTCCTTCCAAATTGCATTCCCTACACGGCTTAGAGAACAGTTGAAAAAGAAATTGCTCTCCATATTTTGATTGACATTAAAAACACTGAGAAAATAGTTTGGAACTTGATCTCTTCGAGGGAAGGACAATAATCAAACTATAGCTTTTGCCTGCAGCCTTTCTTTCACACTTACTCAGAACTGTTCCAGGAAAAGAAATTCACAGGGAATTCTGTACTCATATATCACTTCTAGAAGGAAAGGGAGGCATGCTCAAGAAAATTATCCCCAAACTTTTAAATACAAAGAGAGAAGATTAATGAATCGCAACACAAAACCACCTCTATCCATGGAATAAAATCAAACTGAGTCAGTCATTTGGAGCTGGAAACCTTTAACATCCAGGTTTATTTTTTTAAAAAGATCAGATTTGCCCTTCTTGCTACATACCACCTAGTCTTCACTTAAGCTCTAGACATCCATGTCTGGTTTTGCCAAACACATGAGGATTTTACTATTTCAGTTTACAAGTCCATCTGCATAGCCCTATTAATCGAAGGGATCTGTGAATACCAAGTACTTTGTTCTCACCCATTTTTTTGACCATGCATTGCTACAGCACTAAAATTCCCCCACCCTTTACAATCAGCTCTCTCTAAAAGGAATTCCAGGCTACTACCAACTAGCTGCCTTGTACTACTGTTTAAGATGCCCCAATATGTCGGACTATCTTGAAATGAAAGGCTGTTTCCTCCCTTTTCAGAACACACTTGCAACCTACACCTTTTTCAAATTCTCTAGTGACACTCAGGCATGCTTTCAAACAGAAAATAAGATTTCTTAAGAAATAGTTTGGTCGGATGTTAAATGCGATTTCTAAAAACACACCCTCTAGCACATGCATTCTCTCATTATTAGGTTTTATAGGAAACAGATCATGGGAGGCATCTTCTGTCTCAGCAAATATCAGATCGGTTACATTAACCCAGCCAGAGCTAAATGCCAGTGCTCTTCCCCCCCGACCTTATTTCCTTGCAGCTCTAGAAGTCTAGTCTTAAACACTGGTAGCAGAATAAAATGTAAATGACTTTGGTTAAAAATTATCACTTTTTGGCTTCTCATCAACCTAAAAAGTTATTGTTCTTTTTAAAGCAAAACCTCTTTAAATCTCTGATAATAAAAGATGCAGGAGAGACTGCTGGTGTGAGCAGACAGGCACAGAACGGCTACTGACACTGACCTATGGCTATCAGGTATAACCCCCATGACACTCCTGAACAAAAGGCTACCTTATCAAAGTTGCCAGTGGTCCCTGAATATAAGTCTCTATATAATCGCTCCTCTCGTCCCAACTCTAAGAACAAAACTTGAGATCTCATCCTGTTTGTCTTCCGGGAACATCTGCAGGGCAGCAAAGCCCGGTCTGGCTCTGAGAATTTGCATGGTTTATTGGCGTTTACAATCTTGCATCTCCAGCTACCTCGGCCAGGAATGTTGACTGAAACCCGGAGAAAGTCCCCATACTCTCTGGAGGAGATTATAAGAAAGCCCTCTGTGCCTTACCTCTCAGGCTGAAACTTCTTCCCAGGGACTAAGTCGGAAAGGAAGGACTGATTTCTTTAAGCAGAAGCACAGCAAGAGGGCAGGCAGGCAGGCAGCCTAATACACTCTGCTCTATTCAATAAAACTCCAGACCGCCCTTCCTTAGCCCCTCCCAGAAGTCCATGCTAAGTGAACACATATCCCCTATGTTTACAGTCGGCATCGGTGGTATGCATTGTCCTGTAGTTTTTCTAATAGGCAGCCAATGACGACACCCCAGCCGAGGTGGATGCAGCCTGCCTGTGGAGATGCCTGTCATTCCCTAGGCATGCTCAGGAAATCACTCATCAGAAAAACCAAGACCTAAAAAGCTCTGAAGCTGCGTGCAGGCTGCCAAAACCAGCCTGCTACATGCCCTTTTTTGGTTATCCTTAGCAGGGCCTCTGGAAGTGAATCCATTGTCAGGAACAATCATAAGAAATGTTAATCTTGGAGAAAGAGGCTGTCTTGTAGAACACAAATGGAACTTTAAAAAAGAAAGCACGGTCCATGAAACTTAACAGTCCGTAAGTTTACTGGGGTGGAGGTGGGGAAGGCTTTTTAATTGAGGGATCCTTGACAGCGTATTTCTTTTACAAGTAGTTGTACATACAAAATGAAGTTAAATTGTGTATGTAATTTTAAAGCCTGAAATGGCTAGGACTCAGGTCTGATGTACAGGCTAGATTTCAACCTGAAAAGAGGCACAGCCTCCTAAAATATATCTACGTGTGTTATAAAAACAACTAATAAAAAAAAACTTAGGTCTTTTTCAGTAGGTAATGTTTGCCAGAACAAGTGTGCTGCCAGAAACTCAGCTAGGCAGGGTCCTAAGGGCTTGGCTATCCTCATTGGTTTTCCACATCACCTTTCTCTCTCCCTCCCCCTCCTCTTTGTTTATTCAGATTTGGCAACAGAGAGATATTGCTAGAAACTGAGTACAACAGAGAGGGTATGAAGGAACCCAGCACCTGCTTTGGAGCTGGTGTAGACGGATGCATATGCCCACAGAGATGACACTGATGTTATAGTGACTTCTTGAAAGGACTCCAACCAACTCTTCCTTGGGTAGGATGTGTGCTATAAGAGGGTCAGAATTAGGAGATGCTGAATTAAAATGAAATTAACTAGCCCGTGTGTATATATACTCTGTGGTCTTATACTTCTCAATATAGAATTCACTCAATTAGTCGATCAGTGCTTAATTCAACAGCCAGAGACTGAGCACTTCCTATTTGTCAGGCCTGGGTCTAGGTGCTCTAGGTGCTCTGCCTGTTCATTATTGCTCTGTGTTTGAAGACTGTTTCATCACTGACTAAGAGGAGTTAAAATATTTTCCCTGGCTAATTACAAGTCCAGAAGCATGGTCTTCAAAAGTCTTAGGTTTTGCTGTATAAGCCTTTCCCTATTTATGAAGATCCAAATTAGAAATGAGCTCTACTTAGGAAAAAGTCCCTGCCCTTTGGGCCTCACTCAGAAGGCTTGGCCAGTGATTGATCCCTATGGTGGCTTCCTTCCTCAGCCCTGAAGCACTAACAAGTTACCCAGAGACATCTATATCAACCTACACTCATCTTTTTTGGGGGAAGGCTACTCTGTCCCCTCTTCCCAACTGCTACTGCAGCACAGCCTAAAAAAAGCTACAGCAAAGGCTGCCAGGCAGAGGGAGAGGTGAGCTTCAGGCATCCCAAGTTAAAACTCAGAATGCACTTTCCCAGGGAAGCAGAATAAATAATGGCTTGTGGGAATAGGACAGTCAATGCTACATTTCAAGTACACTGTGGTTCAACCAGGCATGTGCGGAACACCACTGTTTATAAAATTGTTCCTATGGGAAAATGTTTTCTGATCCCAAATAAATGATTTGGAAATAAACTTCGGGAACACAACCCATCTGGGCTGCTGGGGACAGGTTGTAAAGATAGAATAACACTTCGTAGTCTGGTAAACTGCTGAGCTTGAAGACATTGTAGGGCAGACATCAGTGAGTTCTGAAAACAACTCAACTGGTGAAATCTGTGTGAAGGTATGACCTGTGTCCAGAGATGTTTGGCGCCTGTGATCTCTAGGCAGTATGGACTGTAACTCAATGAGGCCTGTTTTAATGTGCTGCTTTCCATGGCCACTGCTGATTATATTCTAAGCATCATTCTCCCTGCTTGTTTGAGTAATACCCTTTGGTAGAGCAGCATCAGGGCATAATTTGCCATTGATGAATAAAATAAGTACCAGCTTTCCAGAGGAAAGAAAAGTTGTGCTATGAATGGGGAAAATATTATCAGCAGGAAACATGGAAAGGACATGCATTTTGCATGGTTTTTAGGAGATAAATGGCTAAATATTTTTGGATTATGTCTTTAGAAAAGAGACATATGTTTCCCTAGATAAATTCTGAATACAGGGTTTTGTGGATGAGCAATCATTCAGCCTATTTTGTGTATTTGAAACTAGACTTATTGTACAGGAACTCTATAGTTGGAAGAATAATTTAACAAACCGCATGTAATATACACCATGATACAGAAAAATTCTTTTTTCATTGTCCTTTTACTTTTTAAAAAATAAGCAGGAATAAGAAAGAAATGAAAGGGAATAAAAAGAGAGAAAAGAGATATATGTTGCCAATCTCTGCCACGGGAAACTTTACTTGAATAGTATTCACTTTTTCCAGAAGTCATTTGTAAATGACACTAAAAATACAGGATTTATATAGGAAATTTCTGTGGAATTTATTTCCCACTTGGATCATCCCAGATAAAGAACAGCTTGCCTAGCGTAGGCTATATCTACCTGATCAAACCATAACAAATCTAAAAAGACATTTGGAAACATCTGGATGATTCACTGTATTTTTTCAGTTCCAACTGAGTATTTGCGATCATGTAGATCAGTAGTAAGCAGTTTTATTTTGCTAGTGTGTCCATCTGGGAAAGTAAAAGCAGGCCATACTTTTTTCATTCAAAATTAAAATCACTTCGTTGAGTTGCATGAAAAATATACATTCTTCCAGCTTAAAATATCTATTTTATTGAACAGATATTTCAAACATTTTAAAAGACAGTAGAACAACGCCCCCACCACCAACCCACACACCTTCTGTTCCTCAAATGAAGTATGTCCAGAGACTCAAGTTTATAAAACAATCAGATCAGACTGGTAGACTGTTGATACCAAAACTGGACAACAAAAACAGTAAAAAAAGAAAAGAAAAGAAAATTAGACTAAGTGTACTTATGAACATAGATGAAAAAATTAGCATACTGAATCTAACTGTGCAAAGAAAAAGAAGACAAGGCCAATGCTGTGATGGTCAAAATCTGAAAATCTATTGACATATTATGCACTCCTAGCAGTTTAAAAGTTTTTAAAAAAATAGAAAAAAGAAAAGAGAAAGATCATCTCAATAGATAAAAAAAATATTTGGTAAAATTAGTAATCACTTATAGAAAAAAAAAACTCTTAAAAAACTAGCAATAGAATCTTTATAAACATAATGAGAGACATTTACCAGAAATATAGAGCAAACATCACGCTTAATGATGATATTTAAAAGTATTCCTGGTACAATCAATGAAAAGACAAGAAGGAATACTATCTCTTTTACAATTAAAAAATGGGCTGGAAGTCCTAACCAAGACAAAGAAATAGAAAAAAAAAAAATAGGAGCTATTGGAATTAGAAAGAAAAACAAATGTCTTTATTTGCTAGGACATGATTATCTATGTAGAAATTTCAAGAGAATCATCAAATATATTAGAACTAATAAAAGAATTTCGCAAGATTATTGGAATCAAGTTCAGTATGCAAAAATCCAGAGTTCCTGTAACCAGCCATCTTTCATTTTAAAATATAGTGGGAAAATATGCTATTCACATTACTAACAAAAGTGTGCACTAGCTGGGAATAAATGTAACAAAACATGCGCAAGAAAATTACAAAATTTTTATTTCCTGGATTTAAGGACATAAAAGGCCTGCCTAAATGGTGAAATACATCACTTTTATAAATAGCAAACCTAAAAACTATAAAGCTGTAAACTCTCCTCAAATTAACCTATGCATTTATTATTCCAACTAAAATCCCTAAATGATATATTTTGTAGAACTTGACAAAACAATCCTGAAAGTCATATGGAAAAGTAAAGGTCTAAAAAAAAGGACTAATATATTTATTGGGCAATTCTAATTAACATAAGACAAATAGACCAATAGAATAAAGTAGAAAGCCTAAAAACAGTCCCAAGCATTTATGGAAACTTTTAAAAATAATAGTGAAGGCATTACAGATCAGGGGGAAAATGGTGGACTATTCTATCCATGGTAAGGTTACAATTGATTATGTGAAAATAATAAAATTAGATTCAGAATTCCCACCCACACCCAAAGAAACTAGACTATGTGAAAAACAAAACTTGAAAATGATTAGGAAAAATTGTAGGAGAATATTTTTAAGATAGAGTATGGCAGGATTCTTAAATCATAAAAAACAAAATGTACTAATGAAAAGACTGAAAAATTTTGAGGATACGGTTAAACTCAGATCAAATGCACAACCTTCATTTATTTCTGCCTCTTTCTCAAACCTCATCAAAATAATAATAAAGAAAGAAAAGGTCATAAATAAATCCTACAGGGCAAAGACTGGTGGAAAGGAATCAACATAATCCAATGTCAGCCAAATTCTGAAATATGGAAAATGGATGGATGGTTGATAATTGACTTACCAGAGATGAGAAACTGAACTCTGGCCCTGTAGAGAAGAAGGCCGATGGACAAGAAAGAAGCCGATTCAAGCCTCAAAACCAGGAAAAACTCAGGATTTGGAAGCTCTGGGAAACTCTGAGGGTGAGGGATGGAGCAGAAAACAGGTTTGGTTGAAAATCTGAGTAAGGAACAGTTAGAAGCCCAGATACTCCTCTCCCCGCCCCCCCAGCCAGATGCACACCCCTCCCTCAACCAGACAGAAACTGGAAGTTTATTTTCTGAAGAGAAAGGCTGGCCTCAGAATGTCAGGCAAAGCAGTGGACAGAAAAGATGCCATGTGCTGAAAACTGACTTTGAAATGAACGTCTGCTCAAGGAACACTGAGCCCCGACCCCTCACTCTGCGGGGCTCCAGGACTATCACAGTCAGGTTTCTACTCCACAGAAAGGAAACTGGGGGATTCCACTCCAGGGAAACTGGCATGCTCACGGAAAAAAATCTAAAGGCACAACATCTGAGGAACTCCGGAAATGTCTGTCTTAACACCCAAGGCCCTTTTGTGAACTGTGCACAGGAACTTTCAACTGGCTGTTTAGCATCTCACTCTTAAATACGAACATCAAGTTAAGGAAAGGCTCTGAAAGAGAGATTAGGACAACAGAAAAAAGAAACTCAGAGGAAAAAGAGGCAGGGTGAGAAACAGAAAAAAAACTTCAAGAAAACTATAATTACCATATAACTTCAAGAAAACTATAATTACCATTCTCAGAGAGATAAGAGAAGATGCTGTAGCCATAAAATGAGAGAAAAGTGCTGTAAAAAGGTATTTGCAGGGAACAGGAAAGAACTGTTGTAAATGAAAAATACTATGACAGAAATTTATAAAAATTCAAGAAATGGAGGATAAAGTTTAGAATAATCTTGCAGAAAAGTAGAAGAAAAAGACAAGATGGAAAAAAGGAGAGAAAAGATAAGAACGTTAGAGAATCAATCAAACATCCAACATCTGAGTGTTGCAGAAAATTGTAGGAATGACATTACGAAAGAAATAATACGTTAAAATTTCCTCAAACTGAAGGGCAAAAGTTTCCAGATTCAAAGGGCCCACTGGGCATCCAGTACAATGAATGAAAACATATTTCATTCTGAAGTTATTAAGTTCTTGAGATTATATGCTTCAAAGGGGGGAAAATGTTGGGGTTGAAACTAGAAACGAAGAAGCTTCGAAGACAAGGATCAGAAAATAGCGGATGCAAACCCATGACACAGGCGAAAGTGGTCCCATGATGATGGTGAAAGAAAATTCCAGGACAATAGCTGGTCAAGAAAACAATCAGTAGAGGTTGGAGCAGAGGACTCCAGGAAGGATATTTTAAGAAAAAGACAAGTAGATAGATTACCTGCTCTATTCTTGGGGAAAGCATTTATGATAGGTGCATAGGAAATAAGTAAATATAAGATTGAGGTCATTATAATTTCAGAAAAAATAAAATATTTTATGAGAAAGGAAAAGTGGTTATTGTACACTATATAATTCAACTGTGAGAAAAAATTTACACAGTCATAATTATGTAAACACTGCATATTGATTTCACCAACACAATCATGATGTAATTTGTTTCAGAGGAGAATGAGCAAGAACATGTTAGAAGGATGGATGATGGTAGACAAGAGAGCTAAATCTTCATCTTGTTTAGCAGGAAATCAATAATAAATGTCTACTATTGAAATTTTAATAAATAGTAGAATTAGTATATTGTTAGGAATATGAAAGTAAATACCAACTCCCCCCACAATAGTTCATTCATTCACTGAACAAATAGTTATTGAGTGTCACCCACATGCCAGGGCATGTTCTAGGCATTCATTGTGAACAAAATACATTTTGATAAAGGGAGACAGATAAACGCATTAGCTAATACATAAATATGTAATATCAGGAGGTGGAAAGTGCTGTACAGGAAAAATAAGACAGTGTAGAGGAAGAGAGGAAATCAGGAAGTCCTCTTTGAAGAAGTTTTTCAATAGAGAGGTGAATAAAATGAAGGAGCAGGTAGTGAGAATATATGAAGGAAGGGCATGCCCAACTGCAAGCATAGCAGGTGTGTACTAAAGAAATAAGAAATATTTCAGAGTAACTGGGGAGAAGTGACCACCAATGGCAGATCAGATCATCCAGAGCCTTATAGCCACGGTAAGGACTTTGGGTTTTGCTCTAAGTCAGATGGAAAGTCATTGGAAGATGTTGAGCAGACAGAAAAAAGTCACTCTGGCTGCCCTGTGCAGACTAGGCAGAGAGACTGCAAGGGTAGAAGCAGGAGGGAGTTGTTGCCTCCTCATAGGCAAGAGGTGCTTCCTTGGACTAGGAGAGTTGTGGTCGGGGGACTGAGAAAGCACTGAATTTTAGACACATCAGGACTCACTGATGGTTTGGATGAGGGATGTGAGAAAAAGAGAGGAATCAAGGATATCTCCTTTCATGGTCTGAATAACTGAGTGGTAGTGTTGTTTAATGAAATGGGGACCACTGAGGGAGTTATAAATTTCAAGGAGGGGTGGGAATCATACTAGACATATGTTAGGCATATTAAGATGAACAGAGGCTCCCAAGTGGAAGTACAGATAGGTCGTGGGATGTACAAATCTGGTGTTTAGGGGAGAGGATGAGGCTTGAGATATACCCCTGAGAGTCATCCGTTTATAAATAGTATTTTTAAACCAGGAATAAGTTACCTGAAAAAATGATGCAAACAGTGAAGAGAAGAGGTTGGAAACTGACACCCCATTTAAAGCCCAGAAAAGGAGACTGAGAAGGATCATTGAGGGTCATTGCTTAGTGGGAGGATCAGTTGCAGGAGTGCGTGAGGTGGATGATGACTGCTTTTTGCTAAAAGCCACATGTATTACTTGACTTCAAAAATAATGTAGTTTGTCATAGATTGGATTGTTGTAGCCAAGTATTCACTTCCTCTTTGACTGGGATTAAAATACTCATGTCCTCTGCCTTGTGTTGTTGCAGTGCTCTCAGTAGGAGGACTTGACCTGGGATTTGCTGTGAACCATGGGATGTGGCTGAAAGTGATGATGGGTCCATCCCAAGTGGAGGCTTTAAGAGGCATCACATTTTGCTTTTACCCTTGAGTGTCTGCCCTTTGCCATGATAACAATAGGTCCCATGGAATGGGTTGAATGGTGTCCACCCTCCTCCCAAAGATATGTTCATCCAGAACCTGGAAGTGTCACCTTATTTGGAAATGGGATCTTTGCAGACGCAATTAAGTTAAGAATCTCTTGATGAAATCATACTGGATTATCTAGGTGGGCCCTAAATCCAATGGCAAGTGCCCTTATAAGAAAAAGGCAGAGGAAGATTTGAGATGTACAAGTGACAAAAGAAAAGGGGCTGTGAAAGCAGAGGCAGAGACTGGAGTGATACATGTACAAGCCAAGGAATGCTAAGGATTGCCAGTGACCACCAGGAGCTAGGAGAGAGGCATGGAACAGATTCTCCCTCAGCACCTCCAGAAAAAGCCAACAACCCTGTCAACACCTTGATTTTGGACTCCTGGCCTCCAGAACTGTGAAAGAATAAATTTCTGTTGTTTTAAGCCACCCAGTTTGTGGTAATTTGTTACAGCAGCGTAGGAATCCAATACAGCCCAGATCGTGGCTGCTCTTTAGCTTGAGTCCCAGCAGAGGAGACATAAAGAGCTATGTTAGGCCAGTTAGCCCAGCCAGGACCAGCAGAGTTGCTACTGACGAAGGAGTAAGAAATAAACGTTTGTTATAAGCCACTGAGATTTTGGAGCATTTTTTTTTACCAAGAAAAAGCTAAGTAATATTTCTATAGAGTAAGAATTAAACTAAAGAATTTTAAACTGGGCTTCCCTGGTGGCGCAGTGGTTGGGAGTCCGCCTGCCGATGCAGGGGACACGGGTTCGTGCCCTGGTCCGGGAAGATCCCACATGCCGCGGAGCGGCTGGGCCCGTGAGCCATGGCCGCTGAGCCTGCGCGTCCGGAGCCTGTGCTCCGCAACGGGAGAGGCCACAGCAGTGAGAGGCCCACATACCAGAAAAAAAAAAGAAGAAATTTAAACTAAAGAAAATTTGGTTACTTCAAAATATAAAAATTTCTGTTCAACAAAAGCCACCATATACAAAGACAAGCCAAGAGAAGATGTACAATGTATAAAACAAAGGATTAGAATCTAGAATATCAAAGAATGCCTGAAAATCAATGGAGATGGGTGTGGAAGGGAGAGAGAGAGAGAAAGAAACACACACACACACAAACACACACACACACACACACACACACACACACACACACAGAAACCCAGTGAAAAATGGGAATAGGATATAACAATCCACAGAAGAAAAAATGCAAAGGCCAAAAACCATGAAACAATGCTCAAACTCATTAGTAACCAGGAAAATGAAAATTAAAACTTTGACACCAGTTTACAGCCAGCAAATTGGTAACGAAAAAGACATTTAATTTTGAAAAACTAAATGTTGTTGATAATGTGTATACATTTGGATAAGAAAGCAAATTGGTACATTCACTTTGCAGAGTGATTTGGCAATATCTAGTGATGTTTAGCATATGCATTCCCTGCCTAGCAATTCCATTTTTAGGTATATCCTCTTGGGAAGCTTTCATACTATTTAGCAAGGAGACACATAAAAGGCAGCTCTTTATACAGTATTGTCTGTAATAGTAATATCATTGGCAAAAATCCCAGCAGCAATTAGTGGGGGAGAGGCTATATAAACTATAGTGTAGAGAGGAATACTACATAGCAGCTAAAATGAATGAACTAGGTGTATTTGATCTCAAAAGCAAATTGTATGAAAAAAAAGCAAGTTGCAGGTGGAATGATTCTATTCATATGAATTATTTATGAATAATGGTAGACTAGAACCACACCAAATTCAACATAGTGGTTGCCCATAAGAAGGGAGAGAAAATGGTACTAGCCACAAAATAAAGAACTTGAAATTTATTGACAATATATAAAAGAAGATCTGAAGCAATTATGACAAAATTATTACATTTGTTAATTCTGCAAAGCATGTACACAGGTTTTGTTTTGTTGTTTTTTTTTTTTTGCGGTACGCGGGCCTCTCACTGTTGTGGCCTCTCCCGTTGCGGAGCACAGGCTCCGGACGTGCAGGCCCACTGGCCATGGCTCACGGGCCCAGCCGCTCCGCGGCACGAGGGCTCCGCGGCAAGTGGGATCCTCCCGGACCAGGGCACGAACCCGTGTCCCCTGCATCGGCAGGCGGACTCTCAACCACTGTGCCACCAGGGAAGCCCTGTACACAGGTTTTGTACTATCCTTAAACTTTTTTTTTTTTAAGAAACTGCTGTACAGATGAGAACTCTCCCCAGGGCACTAGTATCTGGTCACCTGTGGGACACTGGGAAAGGCTACTGCCCCTCTTTGTCCTCTGACCAGTGGTGCCCTTCACCAGGGTCAGCCTGACTAGCAGGGAGAGGGGACCTGCCCTGAATGTGAAGTCCTCAACTTAGTCACACATTTGCATTAAGGCTTTGACACTATAGAAGCAACAGTTACCCTTAAAGGGCTAACACCTTAAGCCATAGCCTGCCTTAGTGCCTTAATGCCAATTTTTTTATGAATAGGGTGTGGCTGAAGTGAGAGCCTGCAGTGCTGGGGCAAAGAAGAAAGAGGCGCTGGTCTCTCGGGGCACCAGGTGGAAGAAGAGGGGCATGGTTGTCTGGGATAAGGGTGAGGACCTGACAAATGGAAAGAGTGTGTGATCAGAGAAGATCCAGTGTGGATGGAAGAAAGACCATCTGAGACAAATGTTATCTTTCCCTACTTCTACCCAACAGAACTGGACACTTCCCTCGGTCTCCCACAAGAAATCTCTGTCTCCCTATTTCTTGAGCTAGGGAGGATAACTGATGGCTCTATGGTTTCCACTCTTCCCTCAGTCATTTCTATTGGATTTGAGCTCTACCCTCAAAGAAAGCAAAAAGGTTACATTCAAGAAAAATTCCTCCCGTCACTCAGAGCTGTAACTGGATTCTTCTCAGATAGTTCTTCATTCATTCATTCATTCATTCAACCAACTCCTGCACACCTATTACCTGCAAGGCTTAGTGTTATGTTCTGTGCCTTCGACAGTCTTGTAAAAACCGTGCACCTGCCTTTAAAGAACCACCGTTCTGATGGGGAAGCTCAGACAAGTACACGAGATGGACTCCCAGATGGCAAAGTTCTATGAGAGACCTCCTTGCTCCGCATGTGTTTATTCAGCTGTATGTGTTTCCTCTTCCTGTCCCAGGCTTACCGAAGACTGTCTGAAATCCAACCAACACTGTGTGGTGAGACCTGGTGTCCCCTTTTAACCAGAAAACATATCTTCTCTCATTTCAGGAAAAAAATAAAAGCCAATCTCATAATTGGCTTTGCATTGCAGACATACTTGTGAGGGGTGCAAATAAGAAAATATTTAAAATATTTGATCTATTTTGGGTGAGGTTTTGTAGCTTTGGCCTGACAGAATGTCATCTGAGAGGCACTGATTTCTCTTGGGGGGCAGACTATTTTTAAGATCCAAAAAAAAGAGAAAACATATTTTCAAAGAGATCGTTGAGTCTGGTACTACATGGGGAAAGATGGTTGTTTGGAACAAGCAAACTAGCTATGTAACTTAGATGCATCTGATCACTGATCAAGCTCTGCTGGGGTTTGATCTCACTGTACCACCGAGAGAGCCTGTGTGAGACCCGAGATGTCTCTGCAGCCTCACACGTCTCCTTCACACAGGCTGTCCAGCCGCACCTCACCTCATGCTCTCTCGTGCCCTCCTCTTTCTCCACTGGTCAGTGCCCCCTGTCTAAAAACATGTCCAAGGCTTGGGGGGAAATCACCTTTGGGTCTTGTTTCTTTTAGCTTCACTCCTCTCTTTTCTTTCGATGTCAAATTTCTCCAAATAATTAATTTATGATGCAGTCTCCCTCCACCCCAACTCTTCTTCCATGACTTCCCTTCTTCTTGGCCCCTGGACATTTTGACTTCAGCCCCCCCTCTTCTGAGCAGTCCTGTCTGTGATCCCCGAGGAGCTGAATCCTGCGCAGTCCTCCCCTCAGCCCCCGAGCCCTCTTGGCTCTGACTTTGATAGCCCCTGCCACTGGTGTCCTGACTGGTGTCTTACCTCTCCGGCCTCTCTGATTTTCCCACTTCGTCTTTCTTTTCCTACAATGTGGACATACCCAGGCCTGATTTCTCTCTTAGAGAATAATAATATCTACTTCACAGGGCAGATGTAAGAATTAAATGAGATAAAATGTTTATGAAGTTGCTTTGTGAACTAAATGCTCATTTATTTATTCATGAAGTACCTTCCCCATACTGAAATTTTCTCAGTCATGTATAAGGCACTGTACGGCCTCTTCCCATAAAGGGGTTTGCCTTTTGCTGGCAGACATAGGTTCTCAAAGAAACAAAATAAAGTGGGCAGGTATTGTCAAAAAAATTCTGTACAGTGAGGGTCACACTGAGCTACCAGAGAGGGAGAGGTCATTTTTATCTTAGTGGTTTGTTTTTTTTTTTAATCTCACTTGTTCTCATGTTTTCAACAATTACCTCTTCTGATATGAAAAATAAAAATACATATTTAGCTCTGAACTTTTGCTTTCATCATGAATTTCCTTGCTCAGAAATCTTCAGTATCATCTTACCACTAAAAGGATAGTCAAAACTTGGCTTGGCATTTTACAGTGATCCATAATCACCCTCTTCTTGCCTCTCTGCTGATTCCGACACAAACCACTCCCCCTCCCAGTCTGACCTGCACCTCCTGTCTCAAGGACTTCAGTCATCTTGCTTCTACCCCTTCACATTTACCTGAGCCCCAGACCCACCGGAAAGCCATCCCTAAAATCTCAGCCCTCAGTCAATAGCCCTCCTTAAATGAACTACAGAACCTGCTGTCAGACCCACTCATTTTCTGTTTATCCATTACTGACTTATTTGATTTGATTTGGATTTTTATATCCTATATTAATTAGTTAATGACTGATTAATCAATTAGTTATTTGTTAATTAATTAATAATGAACAAATATTTCTAGAGTGTCTGCTATGCCTTGTCAACTCTATTAGGTCCTAGTGGTAAACAAGGCACAGAACCTTTAAAAACAGGGGCCATACATAAAATTATGGGCCATATATTATGCTCATTTTTATCCCCCCCCCATGCTGACTTTGGGGGCCAGAACTTGGAAGTACAAGCAAACCAAATAGTAAGATATCTTGACAAAAACTATTTATGTTCAACTGTATACAAACTCAGGATCAAAACTGAGAATTCAAGTCAGTGCTTGGGGCGCGGTGAGTGTGATTGGGTCCAGGCCAGGAACCCTGGAGTCTTGTTGGGGCAATCCTGATTAAGAGGAGCAGGTGGCTGGGGGTGGGGAACTCCCACAGGTACATGAGTACCAGGCATACCTCAAACAGAACTATCCATGTACAGAAATTTGGGGACACTTGGTTCTCATGGTTCTTCTGGAAGGCAGGGAAGTAACAGTCATAATAAAAATTACAGACAAATGCGTATGACTAGAGTTGAGTTAGAAACTAGAGTACCAACTTACTATCTTCAAGTTAAAATATATCCTGAGACACAAAACTGAGGTGGCCATTTGAACCAAGGCTCCTTTTCAATGGGCAGCTCACCTCAGGACACAGAAGGGAGGTATTAGGGAAAGTTTTGACCCAAAGCCCAAGAGGCTGGCCAAATTGGAGGGATGATCTCACTTCATCTCTGGTGGCTGATAAATATTCCTAAAGAGGAATATTTCTGCCTGAAGAATAAGACCCCATTGCTGGGAGAACTTCTCCTAAAACAGTACTGGAGGAATACTGGCATATTCTTCTTTCCAAAGCTCTAAAACACCAGGCTTCTCTTTGCCTGTCCTACCATCTACATTGCATTCTTTCAACTTATAGATCTCAAGTTTATGTATTATTATTATTATTTTTTTTTTTTTGCGGTACGCAGGCCTCTCACTGCTGTGGCCTCTTCCGTTGTGGAGCACAGGCTCCAGACGCGCAGGCTCAGCGGTCATGGCTCACGGGCCAGCCGCTCCGCGGCATGTGGGATCTTCCCGGACTGGGGCACGAGCCCGTGTCCCCTGCATCGGCAGGCGGACTCTCAACCACCGTGCCACCAGGGAAGCCCATGTATTATTTTTAATTGACTATCTCCTCATATTCTATAGGAATCTATGTTCTTAGCTCCGCGGCATGTGGGATCTTCCCGGACTGGGGCACGAACCCGTGTCCCCTGCATCGGCAGGCGGACTCTCAACCACCGTGCCACCAGGGAAGCCCATGTATTATTTTTAATTGACTATCTCCTCATATTCTATAGGAATCTATGTTCTTAGAAATTATCTCCAGAAAAGGACCACCTCTATATCTGTTAATCACTCTGTTGAATGGATAATTTCTGGAAAGTTTTCATTTAAATTGATCATTCACAGTGTCTCCTTCTCTTTCTCTTTCTCTGTCTCTGTCTCTCTTTCTATATATATATATTTATACACACACACACAAGCAAGTACTCATCTCTGTATCCCAGTACATAGTATAATACCTAACACAAAATGTTATGGAATGAATGAATGAATTTTAGAGAATTCAACTTCCTATTATCATTCCCAATTTTGGGGATGCTTCTTACTTTGGAAACTGTTAGCTAGGAGAGATTTCAGCAACTCTCCCAAGCCAGCACTCTAACACTCTTCCCTTCCCTTGAAGAAAAGCCACGTTAGGGATTGGTCAAGTTCAAGGAGACTGATTGGGCTAATTTTCTAGGCACTAGGAGCTAAAGCCTTAGAGTATATCTATTTGGGGTCAGATGCTCTGGCTTTTCCAGACCGGAATATTAAGGAGAGCTGGGGGTGTCCTCAGGAGAACACCCAGCCATTCATCACCTCTACTCCCTCTTTACATATCTTCCTCTCCATTTTTCTGGCTGGTGGGCTTCGGGCTAGCCTTTTTTCCTCAATGGAGTGATAAAATACAAAATTCAATTGTAGATTCAATTGTAATCCAGCCAATCTCACTTGGCAGTTATTCTGAATTTGGGGCCAGGTCTCCAGCTAATAGGTGAAATGATACTTCACCCGACCCTGGATTCTGTACATCATTTCCTTTGAGAAACTCAAAGAGATGGCTGCTTGATGTTGGGGGTCCAGTTTGGGTGTTCCCAGGCACCTGCTAAATACCATCCCTTTAAGATAGTGTATAAGCTGCAAAGACCTGGTTGCAAATATTTCAAAAGTAATAATAAACCAAAGATACAAATAATGGTAACTATCTGTATCTATCTATATACAAACATATATTATGTATTAATTTATTTACACATAAATAATATATTAATTTATTTACATATAATGTATGTACTAATTTAATACAATATTATATTACTCAATTTAATACATCTATTACGTGTTAATATATTTAATGCTTGAATATTATAATTAAAGATATTTTAATACATTAAATATATTAATTTATAAAACAAATTATTTATTATTCCGTATTAATTTATTTAGCACTTTTATTCCAAATAACCATTCCACCCATGTTATCATCACTTTTATACATCCCCACAAAGCTAACTGGCAAATGTTTTATTTACTTATGGGAAGCAAAGACAGGTTAAGAACCTGCCCTCAGAACACAGAAAGAGTACAAATCACAAGTTAAGCAATCTTAATAAGGCATTTAAGCTGAGTTTTAGTTTTCTCATTTGTAAAATAGCTGCCTTGAAGAGTTGATATGAAGATCAAATAGATTAATAAATGTGAACATGCTTTATAAACTGTTAAAGAAGTACTTAGCTATGAGTGATTATCATTATCAGCACAAAGCTGAGATTAAAACCCAAGTGGCCTCCTGGTTGTCAGTTTTATTTTTTTTTTTTAACTTTGAGTTAATCTACTGCAAATTTTCTTCCTATGAGATCTTGACTCGTGATAGACTATGGAACAGTGATTTTAGCAGCCGCAGAACTTTTTCTGATACTTGTCATTCCAAAGAAATTGGTGAAATTCCACTGTGTGCAGAGAGAAAAACACTAAAGTTTTTCTTAAATGTCGGAATAAGATATCTTTTGGGAAACTGGGTTGGGGAGAGGGATGGGGGTGAGGAGAAGCAAAAATAAAAGTTGGTGTTGTTCTCACAACATCCTATCATTTCACTTCTCCCCACTGAAGGCAACCATCCTCTTCGTTAATTGTGCATTTTTTTGTATTACATGCCTTCTTCCAAAGTTTATAAGTATCATTTTGTGTGCATGTATTTCCAGCCACATGGGGATATGCCTAATCCAGTGTCCCATGGGGATTTTTAAACAACCCTTGATTTGGGGAATTTCCATTAACATCAGTTTCATCTGTGTGAAAGGCCCTCAGGCTGGAAGAGAAGGGACTAGAAGAGGGTGCTGAGCTGAGTGACAGATAGCTGACTGTCTCGTGGGTTATTTTAAGTATATATTTCCAGGAAGAGAATGCCAAGCTCTATGTGAACTTGATTTTCTCACATGTCAACAGGAGAATAGCAATAAAGACAGAATCCTTCCCAGCATCCCTTTGAGAAATAATAAATAAATGTGATAAGAAACTGTTTCACAAAATAAAACAGACTTTGAAGTAAAAAAGCAGCCAGCCAGAATTCCACATGTAGCTGGAAATTGTTCCACATTTTAACCATTCCTGTCAGTCTAATGGGTGGCAATCAGTAACCTTTCCACCCTCACATTCTTACAATTGCACATACACATACACACACGCACACACACTCAATAATAGGTGCTATGGATATTTTAAAGAAAGAAGAGCTAACTTCATGTGTTTATAAATATATTTGGACTCTTATCCCAAATGAGCAGTTCATTTAAAGTTTAAATTTATGTTAATTTTCATTTATATATATATATATATATATATATAAAATCAAGTCACGTCAATACGGCAGTCATCCCAGTTCTAAAATGAGATGTGTTAGACTAGAAGATCTCAAGGCATTTTCAGTTCTAAGAATCTATGAATCCAGGGTTTTTGACTTTGACCTTGCATTATCTTACACACGCTTTAAGAAAGAAGAACAGAGTTGCACATGACAGTCTGAATAAGCCAGTATCACTCAAACACAACAGCATATGCAATAGCCCATAGGGCAGTTTCTGGTTGGGTAAATGTAGGCTATGCTTGCACACTGAACAGAATCTCTGTGCCACAAGTTTGACTCCAGAAGCAAACTTTCCATTGTCATCAAGTAGATGATCAGGCATTGCCAAAAGTCCTAAGCCTTGTGTGAGTGAGCAGGCTATCATCCTATATGGCCTTTCTAAAAGAGTTTTAACTATGCTCCATATTTTAAAAATAGTCACAAAGGAGACTATTTGAACTCTTTTAAGAAAAGTCCTGATAAGAACTCAGATCTGGAAACTGCTAGAAGTCTCTAGGCTAATTTAATGAATAACATTTGCAGTATGTGGAAGCAGGTCTTCAAGGGCCACAGAGCTGCAGAGTCTAGGCATCTACAAGTCAGTATATAGCAGATAGCAAGGTAGTCAGAACCAAGCAGCTCTTCCTAATTAGAAAACTATAAGAGAATGGGGGTTGGGGTGGAAGGAGGACAGTACTGTGTACTGCACAACTCCAGAGGGAGTCATCCCCACTCTATTTCATGTAGATAGTGCTATCTGGAGAGAAGGGAGAATAAGTACAGTTTTCATTCCATTGGTCCATATGGAAAGCAAATATGGACAATAAGATTTATACTTCAGGTTGTTTATTCTTTTAACAAATAACCAAATAACTAAGTCTTGGATTTAAATAAATCCCAAAGAAAAGAATTAAATTGATTCAAAGTTTTCTGGCTAAGAAAGCCAGATTCAAGCCAAGTTCTAATATCATACATTGTAAAGCAATGAAAGCAAAACAGCAACTCTGAATGAAGCAAATCAGTAAAGTGCCTGGAAAAAAGCAATCATAATAATGCTTTTCAAAGTTAAGCCTGGTATTAGCTTCATTCATCCTGCAAATGTGTATTTAGTGCCTACTATTTGTCAGACTGTACTATCAGATGCATCCTGCATTTAAGGTTCTCACAGCCCCATGGAAAACTCAAATGTTTTTATCTTTGCACTTGTGTCCCAAGTGATCAATTCATTTAAAGTTAAAAGATATATTTATTCATTTTTATTAATTTACTGTGTATGTGGTTAAATCAAGTTAAGAGTTTTCAAGTCAAGCACAGTATTCAGGAAGAAAAAAACAGGTTGGCTGCTTAGCTGGGCACCAGGATCTTGTGTATAAGCATCATGTAAGATACACCAGTTCTAACTATATATTTATAAGCGTATCTAGACAGGGGTCTTCAATGCAGGGGCTTTATAAAGATGACAAACAAATTATTGAGATTGATTGACCCTCCTTTCAGAAGTGAGAACTCCATATAATTTATAATACATAGTTTACTATAACATCAAGTTGTATACTATGAATTAAAGCCAGTATTGAGTGGATTTTAATTTTAACCTCAACTTCTCAGTTATGAATAGATAGTGATAACCCTAGTGTAGCTAAATGAATACTTTCTCCAAATATTATTTTAATCATAAGAACAGAATGCAGAGCCCCCAGGTGGACTCAGGAGTATAGGAAAAAAACAGTATATAATAAAGGTAGTATTTTAGATAAGGGGAAAGGATAACTATCAATAATTTGTTGGGACTATTGGTTATGGTTATCCATTAGGAAAAAAAAATGTTTAGGTCCCTATTTCATGTCATTTACTAATAATTTTCAGATACATTAAAGATACAAGCATAAAAAGCTATGAAAACAATCAGAGGAAATACAGGAAAATGTTTTATTACCTTTGGTAGGAAAGACCATTTTAAACAAGACTGAGAAGGCAAACAACACAAAGGAAAAGACTGATAGATATGACTAAAAAAATAAATTTGCTACTACGAAAAATAACACAAGCAATGTTAAAAGACAGGAGACAGATTAAGGATAAAATGTTTACATAATTCATCACAAACAAAAGACTAAGAACTGCCAAGTATGACTGTGTAAGCTGTACACTGCACACCACCAGGGGAAGCCATTCATGCAGACTACAATGTGACTGGTGTCCCTGAAGTTGTCTTGATCAAAATCCATAATATTTAAAGCACTCCTTATCAATAAGAAGAAAAGATCAATAAGCCAACCAATGGAAACGTGGGCAAAGGATATGAAAAGTGAATTCATAGAAGAAGAAATACAAGTAATAGTAAACATATACAAAGATGTTAAATCTCACTTGCAGTCAAAGAAACATAAATTGGAACAATAATGAAGCATATTTTCACCGTATCAATAATGAAAAAACATTTCACACCAATAAAGAAATACCATTTCAGATTGACAAGATTTAAAATATCATTGTTGGCTAGGACACAGTGAAACGGTATTCTCTTGCATTCCTAGTATGAATGTGAAGTATGAATGTGACAATACCCATTTAAATTAAAAATGCATATACTCTATGACCTAACAATTTTACTTCTCCTGATCTAAAGAAAGCTTCAGGGCTTCCCTGGTGGCGCAGTGGTTGAGAATCTGCCTGCCAATGCAGGGGACACGGGTTCGAGCCCTGGTCTGGGAGGATCCCACGTGCCGCAGAGCAACTGGGCCCGTGAGCCACAACTACTGAGCCTGCGCGTCTGGAGCCTGTGCTCCGCAACGAGAGGCCCGCGCACCGCGATGAAGAGTAGCCCCTGCTTGCCACAACTAGAGAAAGCCCTCGCACAGAAACGAAGACCCAACACAGCAATAATTAATTAATTAATAAATTCCTACCCCCAACATCTTCTAAAAAAAAGAAAGCTTCACTCACACATACAAGCTATTCATTGCAGAATTTTTTGTAATCACATAAATTAGAAACATCTCATTTGTATGCAGATAGAGTTTAATAGCTGAGTAGAATGAGAGAGATCTATATGCAGTGAAATCAAAGATCTCCATTATATACTGTTGGGTGAAAGAAGTAATTTTCATCGTGATACATACGGTATGATATAGAAAACACACTCTCATATACACACATTAATCAACTTTATAATATTATATAATTATGTGTATTATATAATATATACATATGTTTTTGTATGTGAATGCACTAGAAGGACTATACCTCAGTTAATAGAGGTACTTCTGGGAGCCAACTGGGATTAGGCATGGAAGTCAATAGTGGGTTTTAGTTTACTTTTAATGTTTGAATTGTTGAAAAGGAGGATATATGTGTTATTTTATTGACATTTTAAAAAATTTACACTGCCAACAAAGTTTGAGTAATTGCCTCATGTTCTCCAGCAAGCTGTGAGACCAACACTGAGTAAGGATATATATCAAAAATAGAAAATAGCAAATGTACTTTAGTGGGGTAACCTGAATAGATGGAGAGAAGTCAGGAGAAATTAACAGTGATGTCTTTATTGGTGACATTTTAGCAAAGGTTATCATAATATCCTACCCAGCAACATCTGTGACTGATACTAGTGCCATGTTTGTAAATGTAAAAAGTATACTAGTAAAGAATGCAAAACAAGAACAAAAAATAAAAATAAAAAATAAAATAAATAAAAAATAAAAACTTTACACTTCCATTCTGTGCTTGTATCTTGAGACAATGGTACTATTAAAAAGTCATGAAAGAAGATATGTGGCGGTACTTAAAAAATTACAGTGGCAGTTATACAAGCTAGAGTAACCAACACTAACATTACCTGTGCACTCCCAGATTTACCTAAAGAAGACTGTATTACCTGTCATTCATTTTTCTTCCCCTCTTCCCTTTACAATGTTCCTCCTTACCACATCTCAGGCCCTCACTCAGGAACCTGGCTCCTGGCCACCTGGGGTTCCCGCTCCCTTTGCTGTGACTTTCCCGGACAGGATTCAAATCCAAGCTCGTCTGATTCACAATTGCACCACTGATGTCTCCTACAACAAGAAGACTACTATCTACATGGATAGGCTTGACCTCATCCCATCCCATCCCACAGAAGTCACATGCTGAACAAATTTATTCAGGACTTAATACCTGTGGAGAGGTCCCAGCCTCCTGCCCCAACTGAGAAAGCTGAGTCAGACGCCTGCCTCAAGTCAGTGCAGCTAGAGGAGCTTGCAAAGGCAGCTGGGAAATCAGGAGGCTAGAGTTTGCAATAGAGGGGATAAGCACTCAGAAGGAAAATACAAATTTCTAGAGTCAGAGTAGGCTGGGGAGATACTAGCAGGCACTTGGCAATTAGAAGCATGAAATTAGAGGCAATAGATTCAAGACAATTTATAGTCAGGGGCTAATGCTACAAGGCAAGAAAATAAAGAGTGTGAGAGGAAACAAGGCAGCAACAATGGGGAAGAGCCTCCCACTATGGCCCTAGTTCACATCGTTGCCAATGGACTATGCCGTAGCTCTCATGAGGCAGGAGGCACTCTGGGCAGTGGACCTGAGCCAATGCTTCTCACCTGGTTTGCTTTAAAAAAAAAAAAAACTAAACAAAACTAGCAATGCCTGGGCTGCATTAACATTTCTTGGGTAGAGTCAGACATCAGCAGTTTTCAAATCTCTCCAGGTGATTCTGCAGGACTGAGATGCATTGCCCAAGCCCTACAAACTTGGAGTGGGTAATTGGTGGCATCTGGCACAAGTGAGGGTGGAGATTCCTGGGAATCCATTCCCTGCAGAACAATTATTTCATTACTTTAGTAAATGAGATGATACACCCATTTTTTGGTGGAAACATTAAGATGCCTTCTCTCATTATTTTCTCACATGAGAGTTCAGGCCCAAGGTTCATAACGTCATCATAATTTCGAGATCCTAAGACTAAAAGTTCTCTTTTCAGAGCTGAGGCTCCTCTGGACACACTCCACACCCAACCCCAACCTCCAACAGAGTTTGCATCATGGACTCAACATAACGTTCCATTCTTTATTTTCTCTCTGAAAACAATATATTCAAGATTGCAAAGTGTATTTTTGATAATTGGTGCGAAGGTTGGATTTATAGTCCAGTCTTACATGTCAGGCTCAAAATTTATTGGCAGAAATGTAAGTTGCGTAATTACTCGGCAGCAGTTACACATACTTGACACATTTATTTCTAGAGCCTGAACTCTGTACATGCATGGACACATATGAAATTCTCCACTCCTGATGCCTCTTCTCTGGCTCTTGGAAGTAGATTTATGAAGGTATCACTGTACAATATATAGTTTTACTTTTATAATTTGGATGGTTTGTGGTAGCCAAGAGAAGTAACTAAACTTTTACATGCTGAAGTAATAATTTATTCCTTTGAGAGTTTTGGGCTGGATGTACAAATACAAACACAAAATGAAAAATAAATTAACATGGAAATTATTTGGTTGTTTTGACTAGATAACAGATTTCTTTGGCATTATGCAGATAGACTCATTTTCTGACAGTCTCAAGATGCCCTACTTAACCTGTATGAAATAAGGATTCTGTCCAAGTTGAATACCTAAGATGGATCACCAAGCTCTTGAAATCTACTTCCTTAAGCTCTCAGGTCTGCTCTCATGATTCCTCTGCCACTTGAAGATTCCTATTAACTTGCTCCTGGAAATCTCCTCCCGGCACATCTTAAGTTTAAAATGCTGCATAAATGACATTAACTGAAAAGAAACTACGAGGCCTTGGACAAGGAATCAAAGGACTCTATAGCGTAGATCAGGAGTCCCCAACCCCTGGGCCGTGGGCCATTACTGGTCTGCGGCCTGTTAGGAACCGGGCTGCACAGCAGCAGGTGAGCAGGAGGCAAACAAGCGAAGCTTCATCTGCCGCTCCCCATCGCTCCCCATTTCTCGAATTACTGCCTAAACCATCCCCCCACCACCAGGGAAAACCTGTCTTCCACAAAACTGGTCCCTGGTGCCAAAAAGGTTGGGGACCGCTGGCTTAGATGATGGGCTTATAATTTTCTCTACCAAAAGTAAAGGCTTGGAATAGAAAGGAAGATGTGGAAGTTGAATGTCCCAATAAAGAGAAGATAATGAGAAACGAGATTTAAAAGACAAAACTATGGCCTTCGGTATTGGGATGAATGATGGATTCTTGGCCAGGGAAGTATATATAACCGGAGTCTGACCTGATAGAAAAACTAAATTAAATAAAGGAGGAGAGGGAGACAGTCGCCTTGATAAGCCTATGAAAGTGGTACCTATCGAGGACAACAAGGATAAGATGAGAAGATAAATAAGAGTATGGGACTTGGTGTTTTGTACCCCCAAAATATTAGACAGGAAATGGAAGAAGGAAATAATAACTTATAGCCTCAACATCTTTACACTAATAATATCTGTCACTGATTATTTACTATCTTCATATCACTATTAAACTTAGGAACAATCCTATAAAGTAAGTACCATTATTACTTCCATTCTACAGATGGAGAAAATAAAGCTTATAGGAGCTAAACTTATAGACGCTTAAGAAGCCATGTTCACAAGGACATGCACAGCTGGTTCTTGTGGGAAAAGGAGGATTTAGACATGGGCAATCTGGTCGAGAGCCCACACTATATCATACTGTCTCCCTAACCTGCCAAGTGTACAGGGTAAGCAAAGTGAGCTTGAGATTATACCATACTGTGATTTTTGAGACATGGTGGAAAGAGATTCCAGATTGAAATGCACTGACGGAAGAGCAAGTCCTATTCCTGAACGATAGGCCTCTAATAAGGGGAGACTGAATGGTACTAGATGTCAAGGAGCTATTCACAGGAATAACCTATGAATGGAAACACTGTAGAGTGGGGATGAGTTAGAGAAGAAAAGATATGGCTTGTTTTGGAACTATGTTATGCTCCACCTGGTCAGAAGGAGAAAATTAATTACACATTTCTGACAGATAAAACCAGTATAGGAGTGCGAATTCCCTGGTGGTTCAGTGGCTAGGACTCTGTGCTTTCATAGCCGAGGGCCCGGTTTCGATCCCTGGTTGGGGAACTTGGGGAACTAAGATCCCCCAAGCCACGCCATGTGGCAAAAAAAAAAAAAAAAAAAAAGAACTAGTAGTATAGGAGTGAGATCTAGAATTGATCACCGAATATATATTATGTATGGTGGTAGACCCATTCTTGACTTGTCTTCACCTTTCAGAAGAAAGTGGAAGTAATTCTTTTTGGTTTTTTTTACTTTTAATTGCTAGGAGTAAAAGAATAAGCATAATCAAGCATATGCCTTAGACTTTAGGAAGACAGAATTTTTTTAAGTCTAGGGAAGAAAGGCATGGTTCTCCCTTCCAAGAAAAGGTACTTGGAAAGGCCTCAAATATGATTCCAGCTTAATTAATAATCATGATTATAATAGGAAAGAACCAGGTGTTTTCCCGAGGATCTATGAGGAGAGTGTGCCAGTTATTAAGGTGCTACCTCTCAACTCCAGATCCACCCTCCTCTATTCTGCTTCGTGATGCTGGGACTCTGCACAGCACATTTCTGCTTTGACAGCAGGAGCCCTGTTGGACTCTGCCAATAGGGGGAGCCACAGGGAGACTACAGGGCTGAAGGGAGGAAGGGAAGGGTGTTGCCTGTTCCTGTATGCTAGCAGGTCTTTAGGTCACCCCAGCAATGTTGTGTCACCCCAGCAATAGCAGTTTCTTCCTGAAGCGGCAGTTGAATCTAATTTGCAGTTTCTCCAAACACTTGCCATATCAACCCTCCACCCAGTCCCCCCAAGACATCTGATCCGTGCTTCCTCCTCAGAAATCTAGATTTCCTGAGGCCTCCTCTCCTCCAAGTTCAGAGATACCAACACCAGCCAAGCAGCCTCTTCTCCTCAGAAATCTGAATTTCATCTCTGTGGAAGCCCTCCCTTTAGTTTCCAAATTTTAATAACCCAACCCCCTCTCTTTGTTCTTTCTATTTTAGGAGTGCTTCCTGCTGTTGCTTCTTCCCTGATACCATATTTACCCTTTTCGTTACCTTGCTAACAACTCTATATCTCATTAACAGGCTTTAAAAATATATTAAATTCTCTTTGTTCAAATAACTAGTAGGGGTTTTGTCCCCTGCATGGACCCTAACTGGTAGAGAAAGCATTCGGAATATCAAAGCCCTAAGTGAGCAGAAAATAACAAAAAATATTCACGGCAACCAATGGGGTTTTTAAAAGGAATTTCCTGATCAAGAGGAAGATCAAAGGAAGGCCAGATGTTTGGAGAGGATGGTAAAGTGGTTGGTGTCATTTTATTGGAGGATTGAGAACTCAGACTGGATCATCAATGGGCAGAAATGTGCCAGAGGAAGTCATCAATCGGAGAAGTGTTCACTCAGAGGACTGTTAGGTCTCAGGATTCTGAAAGGCAGTACCCATCCCGACCCAGAGCTCCCAGTGTTCTCACATTATCAGAACAGTTCCTCAGGGTTTCTGAAGGGATCATTCTCTATTTCTTCCTCTTACCTTTCTAGTTCGGAGAGATCTGGACCTATTGGTTCCCTTCTACAGTGCTATTCTTTGTTATGAGTTGCATTCCCTAAAGAGGTCCGAGAATCTGCTCTTTCTGTGAGATCAAGAACTTCTTTGGTCTAACCCTGAGCTCTACAAATTTATGTGTTCTCTAAATTAAACTCCAGAAATGTTACCCACTCTTGCACCTCTGGCACCTCAGAAATCCGTGCATTTCCTCGGCACTACTCAAACTTCTGCTGTCATCTGGAACTTTGAAAAGCACCCCCTCTGGGGTTGGCTAAACAGAAGCCCTTCATAAAGCTAGAATGACCACCTAGGTCCCTGGCTGTGGGTGCACCATGCCCTTCTGCATCCAGAAGCCCCCCGAGGCTAGATCCACCCCGCATCTACTCGTTATCTCACTCTTTTGTCCTTGTCCTTGAAAGCCCCACTCCTTGCTCTGCACTCTTGTGTCACTTCCATGGTTGGTGCCAGGGCTGACAGGCATTTCTCTGTATTTGTGAAGAAAAATAAACAAGCCTATGTTTTCATTTCTCTGGCCTCATTAGACTAATCTCCGATTCCTCAGCTATTACTCATCATCAGCTTCTTCCTTCCCCAAAGCCCAAATATACAGAACCTAAGCTCTGAGCCCCAAAAGTACCATTGGTAGAGATTCCAGCCCAGTTAGGCTCTTTGCACGGACTGCCCACAGAATCTCTCCAGTCATCCCAAACTAACAGCAGTTACTTCATCAAATCCACACAACCATGACAGATAACACTACTGTTACAAACTGAAAATTAAATTCCACCATCACCACACCAAAAGGCTCCCCAAGTCTCCCAAAACTCTTGGACACTGAGAAAAAGGACAGGAATTATCTTACCTACTTTCTTTTTTTCTTCATATAATTCTACCACTTGCTCCTCATATTCTCATTACTTACATATTAAGAACACATCACACCAGGTATTATATAGAACAATTAGGAGATGAAAGGCACTAGGACACTAATAGGAGACAGTATATTTAAAAGTGCTGGGCTTCCCTGGTGGCACAGTGGTTAGGAATCCGCCTGCCAATGCAGGGGACACAGGTTCGAGCCCTGGTCCGGGAAGATCCCACATGCCGCGGAGCAACTAAGCCCGTGCACCACAACTTCTGAGCCTGCGCTCTAGAGCCCGTGACCCACAACTACTGAGCCCACGTGCCACAACTACTAAAGCCCGAGCGCCTAGAGCCCGTGCTCCACAACAAGAGGCCACCCAATGAGAAGCCCGCGCACCGCAACGAAGAGTAGCCCCCGCTCGCCGCAACTAGAGAAAGCCGGCGTGCAGCAACAAAGACCCAATGCAGCCAGAAATAAAAATTAATTAATTAAAAAAATTTTTAAAGTGGCCCCATCTAGAGAAAGCCGGCGTGCAGCAACAAAGACCCAACGCAGCCAGAAATAAAAATTAATTAATTAAAAAAATTTTTAAAGTGCTATTTTAAGGAATTGCAAAGCAACACCCCACCTCACCCCCCCCTTTTAAAACAAAATATAACCAGGGAAAATGTATCAGAGAAGATAGGTCTGAGGAATGAAAGCTAAGTGGCAATTGCCCCTTGGAATTTAGCTTAAGTTCACGCTTCATGCATATGTTTTGATTTAAAATAATTACCTTTTGTTCAGCTTAACTCTGAACTCCCAAATCTTTCTGCTTTCAATTCTTCAAGTAAGGCACCCCTGAGTACAGCGTGAGGGAGTCAGTTTAATCCAGACTTCTTGAAAACAGCTTGGTATCTTCGACTAAATCCAGTAGCAGAATGCGGGCTTAACGGGCGCCCCCCCCCAATTTCTCCCACCCAGATATTTTTCCTTTTTGTCCAGCAAAGTGTCATCTGTTCCCAAGGAAGAAAGAAAGAAAAAGAAAAATGTTTACTTAAACTATTACACTCTAAACTGCTCAATTGATTCTGACCAAATTTAAGATGCTTGATACAGAGTTAGAGAAAATAAGGGAAGTATTTATTTGAAACTTAGAAAGTGGAGATTTGACTTTCTTTATCCTCACTTGTAAGAATACTTAGGTTGAAGCTGTGCTA
Source organism: Physeter macrocephalus (assembly GCF_002837175.3). Lineage (NCBI taxonomy): Eukaryota > Metazoa > Chordata > Mammalia > Artiodactyla > Physeteridae > Physeter > Physeter macrocephalus. The sequence continues at coordinate 18,718,415 of NC_041218.1, forward strand.
CTGCTGTGCAGTAGAGCTGGCTTTGGATGCATTTATTTTATTGATAAACACACACTTACTGTGTGCCTTTTAAGTATGAGGTACTGAGCTAAATAGTGTGAACACACAAAGTACGATGCAGATCTTCCTTGACTTACCACGGGGTTACGTCCAGATATTGTAAGTTGAAAATGCGTTTAATACACCTAACCTACCAAACAGCCTATGTTAAATGCACTCAGAACACTTACATTAACTTACAGTTGGGCAAAATCATCTAACATAAAGCCTATTTTATAATAAGGTGTTGAATATCTCATGTAATTTATTGAATTCTGTACTGAGAGTGAAAACCAGAATGGTTGTGGGCGTACAGAATGGTTGAGAATGTATCCATTGTTTACCCTCACGGTCGCATGGCTGACTGGGAGCTGTGCTCGCTGCCACTGCCCAGCATCAGGAAGGAGTACTGGACCGTATATCACTAGCCTGGGAAAAGTTCAAAATTCAAAATTCGATGTATGGTTTCTACTGAATGCGTGTTGCTTCCATACCATCGTAAAGTCGAAAAATCGCAAGTTGAACCATCATAAGTCAGGGACTGTCTATATATCAGAGATCTTGCCTTCCAGGAGCTTACAAATCCGATGAGATAAGTAGAAGGGATAAGATGTGAACATACATTGCTATGATGTGGCTCAGGGAAATAAGTGCCACGAAGAGGTGCAATTAAAGTTCTGCAAGAGTCCAGAGAAAGGCGAGTCACTTCTTTTCTCCAAGAAAGTCTTCCTAGAGGAAGAGGCGTTTCAACTGCCCTTTCAAGAGCAAAGACAGAAGGGCCTTCCAAGGCTTAGGAAGGGCGGGAAATGAGGGCCTTGTCAGGGGAAGGGAGGGGCTTCTCTGGGGAAATGAAGTGATGGTGACCAGGAAGATGCAGAGATAATGTCTTCTGAAGAATCTTGTTCTGGCAAGCTTACTGGGATTGGCTTACTTTGATTTTGCCTATTTTCAGAGTAATGCAGTCAGTGTCTGCATATATAGGTGAACTTCCTGTGCTTTCAATATCTCCAGAATTTCTTATAAAAAATTATACAATCTGGGCTTCCCTGGTGGCACTGTGGTTGAGAGTCCGCCTGCCGATGCAGGGGACACGGGCTCGTGCCCCGGTCCGGGAAGATCCCACATGCCGCGGAGCGGCTGGGCCCGTGAGCCACGGCTGCTGAGCCTGCGCGTCCGGAGTCTGTGCTCCGCAACGGGAGAGGCCACAGCAGTGAGAGGCCCGCGTACCGCAAAATAAATAAATAAATAAATAATTAAAAAATTATGCAATCAGTCTTGCTCTCTCCCTCTCATACCTCTCCATCCCCAAATACAAATATATCCTGATAGAAGAGAATAGAATAAATACTTAAAGCCAACTCTAAAAAGGCAAGGCCTCTAATTTTCTCCATTAAATAACTGACCTGAACTCTGAGCTACACACTCATTCTCATCAGAAACATCTGGACATCCCTGGTCTTGCTTCCTGGGAATGAGGTCAAAAGATATTGGGCCTGAGAGCAGGCCTGATACTTCTTCAGCACTTTCCTTTGCCTAAAAGTGGCAGTTTTGGGTAACACCACCCTTGTCTGCTTTAATAAAAATACTTCTCATTACTATGAAGTATAATGAACTGCTGCTAGAGAAAAAGTTTCCCATTGGCCAAGGGCTTAACCATGGGGCTTTGTTCTTTCATCTTTCTGTCTTGATCTTCCCCTTGTTAAAAGATAAACTGAGGCATATCACATTTTTAAGAGTTTATCTGAGCAAAAATCGATTTGAATTGGGCAGCACCAAACCAGATGTGGTTAGGAGTGCTTCACCACTTATAGAAGCTTGGGTAGAGACTTGATAGAGAAAAGGCAGAAGCAAAGCAAGGAAATTACCTGACTGGCTATAGTAGTTGCCTTATTTGGGAAAGTTTACTTGGGTATTTGTGATGGCTTCTCCTTACATTTGATTTCTTAACCTTGAGGTGTCTACAGGTTTAGGTTTGGGTTTGCTTAGGTTTGGGTTAGGTTAGGCTACTAAGGCATCAAAACCACCTTAGTCTAACAGATTTCTTGTTTAATTAACTCCCTCAAACATGGGTGCTGCAGGAAAAGAGGAGCCCATTGTTTTCTAGACCTTACAACATCCTAGTGCTTTATAAAATGATAGCAAACAACTGATCTGATTGGCTATTTTTCATTAAATTTATTAGAGGACTGTAGACAGATAAGGAAGGGGTCCCCAGAGAAAGAAAACCAGGCATAGCTTTCTTGACATAAGTGAAGCCATCTTTGGCCTAAGCCATTTTGTGATCCAAGCCTGGCCATGCCCTTGAACAAGTCTCAGTGATTAATGATCTCAAGGGAACGAAAGAATGCAGAAACAAAGACTGTTAAGGCAAGAGAGGTAACACTAGAAAAGATAATATATCACGTATAAAGACTCCCAGTTCTGTTTCAGTGGTAAAGACTAGCCTGAAGCGCTCAACCACCAGATCAACTGCAACCTAAGGGATGATGGGGTTGACCTATTCAGACCCTCCTGACTTCAATCAACTAAAGCTTGGACTCTGCCTACCACCCAAGCCCTTTCATGAATATGTGTGTACCCTTAGCTTAAACTTCCCCTGTTTTGCTATTAGGGGAAGCACAGCTTTATGAAAGATCCCTGGTGTTCTTCTTACTTGCTGCAGGTAACAAGAAATCCTTTATTCTCCCGATTTTTGGCTTGGTTGTGTCTTTTGGCTCGACACCCACCAAGAGGTTGAGCCCAGTTTTCAGGTAACAGGACTGCACTGAGGAAATTAACCAACTGCTTGAGGATCACATAAACACTCAATTTACGAGTGTTCATTCTTCTGCCCAAGGGAACAGTGATTTCTGCCATGCCATAGCATAAGAAAATTAGATTTGAATCCTGTATTTGTGAGATGCTGTATGACTAAAGTCATGCAAATCTCAAAAGGTGAATTCAACAAAAGGTTAGCAGAAATTAGGCTACAGCACTGTTGCAGATTATATTAGGACGCAGATATTTTAATAACCATTAGAGCTTTCTGATCAGTTCCAAGTTAATATTTTCCAGCATATGCTTGTTGCTTGTTCATTGATAAAATGCTGACTTGAATGACTGCACAAGCACAGAACATGTCCCTTTGGAAAGAGATGAACAAAAAAACAACAAAATCATTTTACCAGGCATCAAAGAAAAGAAGTTAAGTATTTGCTGAGATCTCAGGGAGGGAAATGAACTCCAGTACTCACTCCCCTTAGATTTGCACAGGATCGTCAAGAGCTGAAGAACTTCAAAGTATAACAAACTGTGGCTCAATTTTAGAAATATGAAGCATTTGGAGTAGCTAATTTGGCCAAATATTTATGTTTTGGTGCATAGTTGAACAGCTTATCAGACCTTCAGGAATTCTTTGTTTTTCATTTTTGTGCTTTTATTTCCTCTCCTATCTCCTCCTCCACTCACTAGAAGAAAAACACCCTTGGGCAATGACAGTTAAAGATGCTTCTCCATAGAGGCACCAAGCCAGGGCCTAGGGGGCTGATCCCCAAGCCACTGCCAACTGCAGTCTAAGCAGTAATTTTCCTTCCCCCTGACTCTCTTCTTGGAAGTCCTGGAAAATGTAGAAGTCTCTAAGGCCTTCTAAGAGAGAAAAAGAAACCTTTCCCCTGATGAGCATTCCATCTCTCCTTGAAAGATCTTTTATTGACAGGACTTTAAAAGGCTGCTGCAGAGGGGCTGGCCTTTGTGTCGGCACCAACAGGCAGAGGTAAGGCAGGAGAGTTCCCAGGAACTTCCAGGGCTGAAGGACCAAATACTTTGCCTCTCTTTTCACTACCAATACTCCTTACCCTTCGCTACCTGGGTCCACAGTTTCTCTTCAGTCCTAACCTTAAAGAAGACTGCTCATTTACAAGGAAGAAGAGTAGGTGATACAGAATTTCTAACTCTCCGTGGATACAGGGGCGAGAGAGGCATTTGGATAACCTCTGTTGGAAATTATGCTGACATGGTGGATATTTGTAAGAAGGGATAGAGGAACCACTATCTTCCTTCAGCTCCAGCTGACCTCTGCTTTCAGGGAGGCCTGCAGTGACAAGTTCTGCGTTTCCTATTAGTTTCTTCACCTCCCAGCCCTGGGGGCTGCTGAACCACACCAGAGATCCCAGGTGGGTCCAGACCAGCCCCTGCTAGCAGAGCCCTACAGCTCCCAGGCTCCACGGCCCATGCTAATTGGAGCACATTCCAGGACATTCCACAGCTGGGAGGCTGGGAGCCTGGGATGTCTGGAACCCGCAGGCGGAAGGTGTCCCAGCATGCGTCCCCACGCCAACCACACTTGCCCAAAGATCCCAAAGCACCTTCCAAGGGTGATCTCATGTTCTAACAGGTATTTATTTCAAAATGTTCATCCCTATGATGGCGATGACTCTCTTTTGCATGAATGTCACTTTGATTTTTTCACATAACCTATCTCATGGTAAGAACATCATACTGGAAACCAAGAGCTCAACTACTAATTAGATAGGGAAACCCCTTTCCAACACACAGGGCTGTGAAATTTAACAATGAGGAAGAATGACCCCTCCAATTCCAACTTTTTTTTTTTTTTTTTTTGTGGTATGCGGGCCTCCCTCTGTTGTGGCCTCTCCCGTTGCGGAGCACAGGCTCCGGACGCGCAGGCTCAGCGGCCATGGCTCACGGGCCCAGCCGCTCCGTGGCATGTGGGATCCTCCCAGACCGGGGCGCGAACCCGGTTCCCCTGCATCGGCAGGTGGACGCGCAACCACTGCGCCACCAGGGAAGCCCCAATTCCAACTTTTGAAAGAAGAATACGTAATGTGGGGCCCAGACATATTTCACACGTATTATCGTGTGTGTGTGTGTGTGTGTGTGTGTGTGTGTGTGTGTGTGTGTATCTCATAGTGCTAGTGTTGATGCAGTCTTCAGGACTTCCATTTCCTTATCTATGAAATGGAGATAACACCTGCTTTACAAAGTTCTTACAATTTTGTGGTATTGCCTGGCACATAATAGATGATAAGTGTTTGTTGATAAATACATGGATGGATGAACAAATGTAGTCTTTCTGGGCTTGTTTCCTTAAACTTGCCAAGGTTAATTTACAAAGCAATTTGTAGGATTAAATAACATCAAGAGTTCTCAAAATGCTTTTGACACCTGAAACTAATGTAATGTTGTATGTCAATTATACCTCAATAAAAAAATAAAATGTTTTTGAAAACTAAAAATATATAGATTATTATTCATGAGGCTACTAGAAGAGGTTTCCAGGTATATCAAAACCTCATGAATGGACTTCTCTGGTGGCACAGTGGTTAAGAATCTGCCTGCAAATGCAGGGGACACGGGTTCGAGCCCTGGTCCGGGAAGATTCCACATGCCGCGGAGCAACTAAGCCCCTGCGCCACAACTTCTGAGCCTGTGCTCTAGAGCCCGTGAGCCACAACTACTGAAGCCTGTGTCCCTAGAGCCTGTGCTCCGCAACGAGAGAAGCCACCGCAATGAGAAGCCCATGCACCTCAATGAAGAGTAGCCCCCGCTCGCCGCAACTAGAGAAAGTCCATGCACAGCAATGAAGACCCAACGCAGCCAAAAATAAATAAATTAATTAATTAATTAATTAAAAAGAAAACCAACCTCGTGAGTGTATTTCTCTTCTTATATGCAGTGGGCACTAGACAAATTCCCAGTAGTTATCAGAGAAGAGCTCTGCCCCTCTTGGTTCTTTCTACAACTTGGTTTCTATGTACCACTCTCCTCTCTCTCATTAAAATTATTGATCATGAGTGCTTAAGGTTGGAGAGTTTCAGAGCTTGATCAGATAGATAGCATATAGGTGAAGAGTAGCAGTCCTGGAGTCAAATTGCCTGAAATTGTGCCCTGATTGCATCATTTACTAAGGAACTTAACCCTACTATGTCTTAGTTCATCCATAAAGGGGAGTCACTAGTAGGATCCATTTCATAGGGCTGCCATGAAGGTTGAATAAGATAATGTATGTAAAACATTTAGAGAAATGCCTTGCACATGGGAAAAACTCAATCAATGTTACCTGTAACCATTGTTGGTGCTACAATTATTAAGATCCCTTTGTTAATGGAGCTTGTCTAGCGCATGAGACAGACCATAGTGCAAAGCTGGAGAAATGACACAAGCACTAAATAGGTCACCAGTGGTATGCTATGCGTGCAGAGGCAGGAGACATCTTTATTCACCATCTTCATCACCTCCTCCATGGAATCTCTAGTTTGTCACTGTTCCAACATACACAGAATTTTAAAATTAAAATTAAAAATAATACCCCAGATTTCATCTGAGGAGCACAGAGCCTAATGTGTCTCATGATGGTCACACAATTCTTCCATTAAAGCAGCTCAGTTTGTGAAGCCATATCACACTGTTGGCTCAAATTGAGCTTTTGGTTAAATAAGACCCCCAGAGCCTTTTTACATCAACTGCTGCCAAGTTACATGTTCTCCATCCTGTATTCTTATAATTCATTTTTGGACCTAAAAACAAGACCTTGCATTTATCCTTATTACATTTCATGTTGCTGGTTTTGGCTCAGCACTGCAGCACATCAAGATAATGAATCTTGATTCTGTCAACTATCTTATGTCTTATTTCTATCCCCTCCAGACTTGTGTCACTAGCACATTTGACTAGCATACCTACTACATACTCATGCAAGACACTGATAAAAATGCTGACCAAAACAAGGCTAAGAGAATAGCCCAATATTTCAATTGCAGAACCCTCTGCTTACTTAAATGTGTCCACTAATCACGTGGGGTATGATTGATTAAGCAGCTTTGAACTCATTGAGTGGTATCCTTATTTCACCATTTTATTCAAAATGCCTTGTTGATATCAAGACACACTGGGTCTACAATATTGTTGAATATCATTTTAAACTTCCCTGAAGTGCTGCTATCTCCTTTGAATATGATGAGAATAATCATGTCTATATCCAGATTATCAAAAAAGAACATGGGGATATAGTTTAATAGATTAAGAATAAATTTATGCCATTTAATTATCACTCTTGTAGTCCCATTTTATTTTATTTTTTTTCTGGTACACGGGCCTCTCACTGCCGTGGGCTCTCCCGTTGCGGAGCACAGACTCCGGACGCGCGGGCTCAGCAGCCATGGCTCACGGGCCCAGCCGCTCCGCGGCATGCGGGATCCTCCCGGACCGGGGCACGAACCCGTGTCCCCTGCATCGGCAGGCGGACTCTCAACCACTGCGCCACCAGGGAAGCCCTGTAGTCCCATTTTAGGCTTTAATTTGAAGGGTGCATTTGTTAGGGTATGCTATCTACTGTAAACAAAACAAAACAAAAATGTCTCCCAAATCCCAGTGACTTAAGACAATAGAAATTTATTTCTCACTCACAAGAAGTCATACTAAGTGTTCCTGGTTGACAGGCTGCTTTCCATGTGTCATTCAGGAAATGTTTCTTCCATCTTATGGCTTCACCCTTTTCTTGGTCTTTGGAGTCCTCTGCATTCAGCAGCTAATGGAGAAAAAGGAGAGATTATGACAGGTGCCGTATTTCTGTGGTCCAGGCTGGGAAGTAGTGCATATATCACTGGTTAGAATTCAGTCACATGACCACCTCGACCTGCATGGGAAGTTGGGAAATGCAGTCTAACTATGTGCCCACCAAAAAGAGGAAATGAGTGAGATGAACAGTAAATCCAACTCTATAACAGACAGCAAACATAATTTAGGTGGTACCCACATATTATTCCAGATCAAGTATGGGGCTAAACCTGCCAGTAGAGGAGTTCGATGAATCAAGACTTATAAGAACTGGGTTCTAATACCAAGTCTACCATTTATTGGGTAAATATAGACTTGGACAAGACACAGAACTGTAAGAGTTCTGGGTCCATGAGAGCACAGTCTTAGCTCATTTTATCCATTGCTGTACCACCACCCCTAGCCCAGTGCCTAGCATGTAGTTGGTACAATAAAGATTTGTTCAATTGTTGAGTAAATTAATGAGTAACCTTTCTGGACTCTTTTCCTTATTTCTAAATTTGCTCTACCTACCTTATAGGTTTTCATAAAGAACAAACGTACTGTAGCTGTAAAAATGCTTTAAAAACTAAGACACTGTAAAAATATAGAGTATAACTATTACTCATATTAAGACTGCCATTTGTGTCATATTCCATGGACTGACCTTCTCTGCATTGTTTTCTCTTATTGTACATGGTAGAAAGTAGACAAGCTCAAAAAACCATTTAAGCTAAAGCTCTGCCCACTTATATTTCTCCTATGATTTGAAGCCCAATCACCAATGTCCCTTCTCTAATTAAATTTAAGAAGGAGGCATTGAATTCCTGTTGGTCAGGACATGTGCTAAGATTTGGGGTAACACAAGGACTAATACAACCCATACTAAAATAGATAAAAATACCAGTGCTATAGTTGGGGATCCATCTGACAGCTGTATATACCAGAGAGTACTTGCCTAATTAATAAGAATGTTCAACAGAGAAAAATGAAAAACTTCACTGAAATCAGTAGAAATTATATGTAATTGGAGGCCAGATTACAGATGATCTTATATGCAAGGACAAGGGAATTAAACTTTATGCAACAGGTCTCATGAAGGCCATTGACTGTTGTTAAGCCGGGAAATCACACGGTCAAAGTGGTGTTTTAGAAAGTTGCATCTGAGAGATGGTATCTTATACCACTTGGAGGGAAATGCATTAGAGGGCTACTGCATCAATCTTAGCATGAGGACTTAAGAGTATGGGAAAGAAATAATGAAGCATAGATGAAAGGACTTCTGATTATGATAATATGGCAGGCTAACATAACTTGAAAACTCTTCCTTCAGGTATACATAGGATTTCAGGATAATATATAACAAAAACAATTTTTAAAGCAAACTTAAGATCATAGGAAAGAAGGGGAAATCACAGAGAAGGAAGAATAAAACCAAATAAGTTAGCATACGAACTTATGCTCCATTTGCCCTCAGAATTGGAGTCACAAATCTTCATAACCCTTGGAACTTGGGTCTTAATGACCACAGGAGAGAAACCTGCACAAGATGGGGTGGAAATGAGACTCCCACAGGAAGCCAAGACCCTGTAGACCCGAACCATCCGGGAGAATACTGACCAGAAAAAAAATTCCTAACCAGGACAGCAAGATTACATGAAAATTCATTTGTCTCTCTTTGTGGAAAAAAGTCCTTCCTGAGAATTTGAAACCCTGGACCTGGTCTACACATGAATTTGTTTTTTTAAATTGCCCTACTGGAATGGCCCAGAAACTTCCAAGCTAAGAAATTAATGTAAAAACTGGTCCCTGGCTAGTAATATTTTGGGAGTGTCTGGCAAAATCAATTACAAAAACACTCTAGAGAAACATTCCACAATCCAGAATACAGGTAGTTTAACAAAAATAAGCAATCCCCACACGAGATGAGCTCACAATAAAAGAAATTACAAGACACTGGAGGGACAAATCCATCATGGGCAAGAGTCAATAGAAATTACAGACAACAGAATTCACCTCCATCACCTCCCACTTCCCAAGGAACTGAGCTACTAAAACAACAATCTGAAAGAGAATAGAAAATATGCCTGTTTAGAATGATTGTAGACATTACAAAAGGAAAGAAATCTATGGAAGAAAGAAAGAAAGAAGGAAAGAAAGGCAGGAAGGAAGGAAGGAAAAAAAGGCAGATTTAAAGAATCAAGTAGAAAGTCTGGAAACAAAATACATAGTTACTGAAATTAAAAACTCAATAGATGGACAGTAGATTAGACCTACCTTAAGAAGAATTACTAAACGAGAAGACCAAGCTAAGCAACATACCAGAATGCAGCCTAGGGAAATAATGAGATAGAAAATTTGGAAGGGAAGTTAAGATAGAAAAGGCAGCAAACATGAGAAAGTTCAGTTAAGTCTAAAAGGATTTCTAGAAAAGAAGAGAGAATGGAGCCAAGGTAACACTGGAAAAGGTAATAGTGAGAATTCTCTAATTTGATAAAAAACATGAATCCTCACAGTGAAGCAACACATATAACAATTTGCCAAGGACATCCTCTTTGTGATGTACCCTACCTACCATCAAGCACCATCAGTGAGTGTTCTCTGGGGACTTAAGGCCATCTGGACAGAGCTGTCATTAGCCAAATCAGATGGCCTTGGCCGGAGGACGTCTTGTTTAGCTTTGTTCTTTGAGGAATGGGTAGTGGCGCTCATTTTGCCTCCCTGTACGATACACATGATTTCTCTTTGAAGTGCCTGAGACATAAAAGGAAAAGGAGGGATCCTGCTGCTGAGAACCTCCACTTTCCAGGATCCGTCTGGGGAGCGTGTAGCACGTGGAGCAGCCTGAGGGGAGTGGACAGGGCCGCGGTGCCCCTCTAAGCGTGTGCAATTTTCTGTAGCTCTACACTCTCACGTACATATGTATCTGTACAACGAGGTGGGGTTTTTTGAAGTTTATTTTATTTATTTTTATACAGCAGGTTCTTATTAGTTATCTATTTTATACATATTAGTGTATATATGTCAATCCCAATCTCCCAATTCATCCCACAATGTGTTTTAAATACATAAATGTGCTGTCCTCTTTGCTGGATCACATCCTAAACTGGAATTCGAGATTCTTTTCACAGGCTTTCACTGATCTTACACCTCCATTAAGAGATTTCTGGACTTCATCCTATCTGTTCAGATTGTAATTCAGTTATTATTCTCTGCATTTAAGGGAGACGTTTGGTTTGGGTTTTTGATGTTGGTGGTGATGGTTTTTAAAGCAGAAAGTGACCTCTGCCTTCCCTCCTTTTCCTTTAATAGGCACGTCAAGGAGAAGGATTTACGTTACCATTTCCCATGGCAGGCACCACCATATGCAGTTAGAATCAAGGGCCAAAACCCCCTGAAAAGGGACTTTTTAAAAAGGACTATCACCGACACACCCCATTAACAATTCCCCAGGAAGTAAAAATAGAATCTTTGTAATAGAGTCTGACCGTTTTTTTCCTTTGTGCTTCGTCTAGCTTCACTTGCTCATAGGGTGCCTCGTACAGAGACCTCACACCCGGCACTTCAGACCAGAACTCCCAGGGCAAAATGACCGCTCCGACACCTCAGCTCACGGGCCGTGGGCCGAAGCTCTGCTGCTCGACACTGCAATTCAAGATGGCGGCGACGGGGGCGGCGGGCTGTGTGCAGAGAGGCTGCACGGGCGCTGCAATCTGGAGGCGAGCAGTGCAGCTGTGCCAGCCCCTGAGCGCTCCACCCCTCCCCCGGCTGGCGAGATCCCTGTAAAGCGGCCCCACCCACAGCCTGTCCCGAGAGTGTGTGCTCTAGAGCGTGAGCTCGCACCTCTCCATTCTTTGATCCAAGAGTAAAGCTTTCCTTTGCTTCCGAACCGAACTCTGCCTCGTTCTCTTGGCTCCAAGGACACAGGACAGGAGGACCCTTGTTAGGGCTCAACCTGAAAGTGTCGGTAACAGTATGACACCACATCTGGTCATTCCTCTCCATTCTGGGGTTTTGAGTATGAGTAGCTCTTGTAGATTTCTGATCAGTGTTCTGCTGGATTTTTTTTTCCTTTTAGTGGTACCGTCATGAGTTTCCCAGATGGCACTCATCAGTGTCCCCAAAATATTTCTCCATAGGCTACTGCTCAAGGACTCCATCAGACCCCTCATAACATGGACCCCAGCTGTGCTCTCAGGAGCCAGGTTTCAGAGAACTGTACAGAGCTTCCAGGTTTACACGCAGCACTCCCCCAGGCTAGAAGCTCACTCTCCCCTGGGTACCACACTCCCCGACCAGGGAAGCAGCACAATGCCCAAGAACACTGTCTTATCTCAAGTGACATTTCCGTATTATTCAGTTGTTTCCTCTGAGGGGCTTGTTATATATCCCTACCTCCCAGCAGTGCTCAACCTCAAGCAGCCATGAAATTTTACAAAAAGTTTTAAATTCAACTTTAAAGCCCCTTATGGCAATAGGATGTTGTGTGAATTAAGTCCCAGGAGCAATCTTAGGGACCCCCTAGTACTTGGAATAAGTATATAAACTTGTTTCTGCTAAGAGAATCAAGTTCCACCTAGACACACACACACACACACACACACACACACACACACACATACACACACACAGAGAAAGAGAGAGAGAGGAAAAGAGAGAGAGAGGAGCCATTCCTTTAGGACTGTTTGACTGTTATTTAAATAAGTGAGCTACATGATATGCACACACTCACCAGATTATATGCATATATGGTATTACCACCCAAGTTTAAGTTCTAAGGTTTACTTCAATATTTCACCCCTCTGAACTCAGTTATTCAAATATACTGAATGGTGTTTGTTAATGTGCAATGAGTTTTTCCATCAAGACTCTCCAAATAGACTAATGTGTCTAAATTTTGAATTATGTGCTGTGACGAGGTGACATATCAATATTAAGGCACTTCAAAGAGACGCATTTGTGCTGCATTTATTTGACACCAAATATCTTAATGAAAATCGAAAACAGTGAATCTCAAACACTAATTTTCTACATATCCAGATGGTTGGCATTATATGAAGTGTCTGGGTGGTACAAAATGATTCACTCTTAAAAAATAAAATGAGTAAATTTCCTCATGAATTTTGGAAAGAAAAATCTGGCCACTTTGATAGGATTTTAAGAAATAACTCCTATGAAAGGAGACATTATTTTATCTGATGATTACCTTTGAACACAAAGTTATGTGTGTCCATTTTCTCTGTGAGCCTCCCTCATGCTATGCAGGCTCAAGAATAATTTGTTTCCCTGTGTAATAACCAGCTTTGCTTCTATAAGTCTCTGGTAATGTCACCGTTGCGTATTAGTAGCCCTTTAAATTTTAACAATTTAAAATAAATAATTTTATGGGCTTCCCTGGTGGCGCAGTGGTTGAGAGTCCTCCTGCCGATGCGGGGGACGTGGGTTCGTGCCCCGGTCCGGGGAGATCCCACATGCCGCGGCGCGGCCGGGCCCGTGAGCCATGGCCGCTGAGCCTGCGCGTCCGGAGCCTGTGCTCCGCAACGGGAGAGGCCACAGCAGTCAGAGGCCCGCGTACCGCAAAAAAAAAAAAAAAAAAAAAAAAATTTATATAATATGTTCTATATATGATATTTTATAATATTATAATCTACCAAATTTATAATCTATAAATTATATAATGTAAAGTATTATATAATTACCGTCACTTACATATAATAATTATGTCATAATTTAATATTATGTAGCAGACATTATTAAGCACCCAATATATGTATCACCTTAAAAGATGTACAAAATCTAGTCCTTGACTTCAAGAACTCTACAATTTTATCAGAGAGAGCATTTTGAGTTCTATGGTTTCTGAGAGAGATGTTTTCCCCTAAAGACCACTTGGTTCTTGTCCTATCCCTTATTCCTCCCTGTAGAGGAGTGAGTTACCCGATGTAATTTACAGAGCCCTGGCTGGGATGGGCCGCTTACTTCTTGCCCACTCAGAAGCCCTGTGTCTTCTAAGCCTGCCTGTGACTGGAGAGGAGTCTGTCACATTCTGGGGTTTCATGTATTGGGAAGACTGTTGTTGCAGCACAGCAAAGCACCTTTCTTCAGAACCAGTTTTATTAGTAATAAAATGTTGTTTTGATCTTATCTGCCACTCTCTCCTCTCTCTCCTTCGGTTCAGAACTCAGGTGGAGAGGAGAAGGGTGTAACTTCTTGGGGCCGCCTTCAATCTCAGCAAGGGTAAGACTGGTAACAGGTAATTAGAACACAAAGCTCACTGTGATCAGTGCAGTGTGAGTTCCAACTTGGAGGAGGTCCTTAGCAAAAGAACAGTCACTTCTGTCAAGAGGATTGCAAAGAATCAGAATCGGAGCGGGAACATCCATGCCAGGGACCTCCTGCTTCAGAACTTCTTGTTATAATTTTACATAGAGAGCACATAATTTAATCAATAAATTTCATTATCAATAACTAAATCTATACATAAATAAATTGAGTTAGAGTGTTTTTGTTTCTTGCCACTGGCTGTAAAAATTTAGCATATGATTGTGTGGTGGTCACCAGAGCAAAAAACTGGTGGAGAAAAAAAAAAAAAAAACAACTGATGGGAAATAAAACTAGAGATATAGTTTGGGGATGGAGGCAAAGGATCCTAAACGTATTGTGTGTGTTCGGGTATTTATGCTTCAGGCATTGGGCAGTCATTAAAAGTGTCTGAACAGGAAAATAACCAGCTTTGACGTGTGCTTCAGGAAGATTAATGCGGTAGTGCTGTGTCAGAATACCAGGTGCTGCTCGGTGGGGTGAGACTGGAAGTAGGGAAACCTATTAGGAGATTATGGCATTAAATAATGAGAGAGGAAGTCAGATCTTGAACTAGAGGGTATCAGTGGGTATAAAAAGGAAAGAAGAAACACAAAAGATACATGTTTTCAACAAAATTGACAGAACTTGACTGCTAATCAAATGTGGGACAAAAAAGAGGGAAGAATTAAAGATTCTACCAACATTTTGAGCTGGTGCGATTAGAAAACTCTTAATTAACAGAAATAGGGAGAAGTAAATGTTCAGGAGGGAAAAGAAAAAATTCAGATTTGAACCTATTAAGATCAACACACTGGGAGAACATACGTGTGGAAACTTCCAGCCAGGAGTTGGTGAATCCAGATGGGGAACCATGAGAGTTGTCAGGGTGAGAGAGGAGGCTTCAGAAATGAGTCATAAGGACAGTAGAGTTAAAGCCATGAGACTGAATGAGTTTTCCAAGAGGACATATAGAAGACAGGATGGAGAAGAGGATCAAGGGCAGATTTTTAGGGAAAACTTATCTTTGGAGCTGGAAAAGAAGAGGAAGTGGAGGAGACACAGGGATAAAAGGGGGGATAAGAAAAGTATAAAGGTAAGAATTGCCCAGGCATGGGGACACAGTTGGGGGTGGGGGAACAGGGCCAATCATATAAAGTGACTAAGCAAAATGAAAATAAAACAAAAAACACTGCATTTGGTAACCGGCTGACTATTGACCTTTAACAAATTATTATGGAGGGATAAGAGCTGAAGGCTAATTGCAAGGATTTACAAGGGAGCTGGTGGTATCAGAATGAAGCAGTCGACAAACACGACTTTTTAAAGAAGTTTTATGTTGGAGAGAGAGTGAAGGCACTTGCCCCAGAGGTGTGGGCAGCAGACTGGAGGGCCAGTGGTTTTGTTTATGTTTGTGGGGTTGGTTTTTTCGTTTTTCTTTTTATTTATTTATTTATTTATGTATTTTTTGGTTGGTTGGCTGATTTTGGATAGGAGAAACTTGAATGTGATTACAGTCAGGGAGCAAGATCCAGTGGCAGAGCCAAAGAGAGGAAAGTAAGAGAGACAGCATGTGAAACAGGGCACAGCTTTAGGGCCGGTGGAGGAGCTCCAGTCAAGAAACTACGATGGCAGGTCAGCCTAGAAGGAGGCTGCCAAAGGGGCAGGTGGAAGCTGGAGAGGTAGCATCAGAACCAGGGAGGTCTAGGGTGGACAGATGGAACGATGGGGAGACAAGGGAAATAGACCAGATGCTGGAGGTGACAGTGGATCAGCAATGCAGTGGAACCGAGGCGGTAGGATAGGCGGGTGGGGAGTGAGATTTAGATTTAGATTTTAGAGCAGATTTCCTTTGGGTCTATCTACATCTGGAAATCTCCCCACTCTACACCCCTCAGTCCCTCCCCCACATAAGTGCCAGCCTGTCTGACATATAAAATCCTATGAATCACGAAAGCCAAATGTCTAATTTAATCCTAAAATTACCTTCTACATTGCTACTTTGTAACTTGTGTTGTTCTTAATTATGGTATTAACCAGTCAATGTTTTAACATTTTTTTTAATTCCAGAAGATGGATAAGTCCAAAAAATATATAAATAGACTAATCTGCATTGCTAGTTTCTGTGTTTCCTCAAAAGAAAGTTTGCCAGATAGAAGACATTTTTGAGACATAATCTGTTATCAGTCTAAGTGCCCTAAGTCTGGGTCTTTTAAGAAGCTTAAGTCATGGTGCAGTGCTCGCGCTGCCACTTGCGAAGCCTATTTCTGCTGATAATACCTGACTCTCCCGCTGATGAGGAAAGAACTGGGAAGTTGGAGTCATTGCAGGATGGTTTTGGCAGAAGCTTTTCTGTTTTTCTCCATCATTGCCTGGCCTGGTTGGGAAAACTGAAGGATTGCTTGATGCTCTTTTGCTTTAGTTCTCTTTACTTATCTTCTGATGTTTCTGGTTGTGTGATTTATATTTAGAATCAGACACTTTGGATGCTGGGGTGGATGCAGAGGGAGAAAGAGACCAAGAGACTAAGAGAGAATCGGGATGGGATTTGAATGGGGTTTGGATTCTGGGCTTTTCTGTGAAAGGGACAGTCCCCCAGAACTAAAACTCACTATTTACTTTAAGGGTAGTAAAGTCTCCAGCAGAAACAACAACAGCGACTTCATGGCTTCACATCTGTGAATATTTCTGCTTATGTGGTGCTTTGTGAATCTGTCCAGCGAAAATGCTAGAGAGTTCACAGAGCCTGCCATCCTGGTCATGAGTCTCCTGTCAGACTCTCCATTCAGATGTCTCCATTTAATTATGGCCCCAGCAGCTTTCATTTCTCTCATCAGCAACTTGCCTTACTGTTATGCATGTTGCTGACTTTGCTTCCAGGAGGCAGCAAATCATTTTCCGTATCTCCTTTAGCATCACTCATAGCTCCGCTTAATAGCCCCCCTCCCCTGCTTTGTCCTTGGACCTCGAGGTGGCAGACAAAGTCTGCCAGTTTTATCAGGTATGAAAGTAACTGGGGACTTCTTCAGAAGGCAGAGCCTTGAGGTCAGAGCCCTTTGCACAAGAGCGCTAAGGGCGCCCAGCCAGGAAGAAGGCAGACCCTTGGCCAAGGGGTGGTTTGTGCTGTGCCAGCCCTCCAGGTCTTTCTCACGTGGGCCCCTCAGAGTCCCCAGCTGGACTCAGGACTGCCCTGCATGGGCTGTGTGCTGTGCCCTGGCCCTGGGCTCCCTTCTCCCTTTGGCAGCATTTACCTGCCCCATGTCCTGTTCCTGTCACCACTCTCTAAGGTGAGAAGCACCCAAGGACAGAGGCTAGACAGGTAGCAGTTACAGGGCAACTCGGGATTTGAATAACAGCTCTGCCATTCACTGGCTGAGTGACCTTGGGCAAGTTATGTGACTTCTCTGCCCCCTTCTTCACCTGTAGAAAAGCAGTAATAATACCCCTATGAATAGGGCTTTGTGAAGAATAGTGACTTAAATTGCACGTGAAGCACTCTTTAGTGCCAAATGTGTGTGTTAGTGCCTGAAAAACTTACACCTTCGAGGTGTTAAAAGCGGTCATTGTTTTACGTGTTGTCCCTTCTATTTTTTTTTTTTTATTAATTAATTTATTTTTGGCTGCATTGGGTCTTCGTTGCTGTATGCGGTCTTTCTCTAGCTGCTGAGAGCGGGGGCCACTCTTCGTTGCAGTGCGCGGGCCTCTCAGTGCGGTGGCCTCTCCCGTTGCGGAGCACGGGCTCTAGGTGCGCGGGCTCAGTAGTTGTGGCGCACGGGCCCAGTTGCTCCGCGGCACGTGGGATCCTCCCGGACCGGGGCCCGAACCCGTACCGCCTGCGCTGGCAGGCGGATTCCCAACCACTGCGCCGCCAGGGAAGCCCGAGATAGTCCCTACTATTGATACCTCCTTTTAAGCAAGGAGAATGGAGGCTGGGGGGTTGGGGGGTAGGGCTGCTTAAGAATCATCACAGATTAAAGACTTAATTAATCCAGGAAGCAAGTTGGTCAGAGCTAAACCAGGATTACAGTCATTCTCTACAGTAAATACCAGAGTACAAAGGAAAGAACAGTGCAGTTCACTACCTGCCATTCTATTTGTAGATTTTATTTTTCCCATCCTCGATACAAAGGTTGGTAGCCAATAGGATGTCCATAAAGTAACAAATGTCAGTAAAGAAAATCACAAAAAATGGGACGTTAATCACACTGACTTAGATGATTTACTTCCGAGTGATCCCTCACACATCTCAAAGATGTCTAAATATGACTAAAATTTATTCATTAGGAATAAAAAGCAAAGGCAGGCTTAGATGGGTGAAAGCTGGGCTCTGACGAGTAGACGCTGAGTCACTAATGTTAAGATCTCCCCTTTGCCCTGCACTCATGGCTCAGCAACATCAGTAGAATCTGAACTCATAAGACGGACTTTGTCGGTGATTACCATTATTACTACTACTATCGTGATTATTTGGCGGTTCAGTTTCTGCACCCTTTTCCAGTTTTGAGAAGATTTCTTTTCCTCTTGATGTTTTCTGGGGCAGAAGCTGAAAGCTCCCTCTCCCAGGCTTCCTAGCAGCTGGGACTCAGACTGTGACTGAGGCTCTGCTGTCCGAGGCACCCATGTAGCCTTTGGCTAGTGGCGCAAAGGAAGCAAAGACAAGGAGCAGCCCTGCTGGCCGATGGCAACAGCAGTGTCAACAACGGGGACTTTCTAGCAGCAGCAGTGGCTGGGGAGCCCCAGCTGCACATGTGCCAGGTGACTTCAGAGGGCAAGTTGTGATGTCCATCCAGCAAATGTTACCCTCACTAGATGAGCTCTGGAGCAAGATTTTGGCTGTGGTCCTGGCTGCTGCCACGCCTCATTTGTTCCTGCTCAGTTTCTAAGCCTGGTTCTGAAGTCTGAGAAATACACAATATCCTTTTGTTAAATTTTTTTTCTCTCTGAAATCAACCACATCTCTTTCAGTTGTTTGCAACTATAAAACCCCGGCTAATACAACTGGTGAGACAAGTTTTTACTCTGATGGCTGGGACTGCCAGCCATCTGCCAATTGTCTCCATTCTCATCTTTTGGTAGTGGAACTCCAGATTTTAGCTTCATCCACAGCAGCATCAGGTCCTGATCTTAAAAAGAAAGGGTGTATGCTAATTCTATCATCTGTGTCTTTTCTGGGTCAGTTCAACTCCCCCTCATTATGTGTTGTATTTTCCAGCTTTTTTGCATGCCTGGTAATTTTTTGTTGGATGTTAAACACTGTGAATTTTATCTTGTTAGGTGCTGAATAATTTGGTATTCCTGTAAACATACTTGAGTTTTGTTATGGAATGAGATTAAGTTACTTGGTATATTAGTCTCCTGAGGCTGCTGTAACAAATTACCTCAAATGTAGTGGCTCGAAACAATAGAAATTTATTCTTTAGGCCAGAAGATGTCAGCAGGGCATCTCCAGAGGCTCCAGGGAAAAATCCATTTCTTGCCTCTTCCAGCTTCTGGTGGCACCCAGCATCCCTTGACTACAACACTCCAATCTCTGCCAATTATTTTCCCAGGGCCTTCTCCTCTCTGTGGGTCTGCTTTGCCTCTGCCTCCTTCTTACAAGGACACTTGTGATGGCATTTGGGGCCCACCTGGATAATCCAGGGTGACCTCTTCATCTCAAGATCCCTAACACAGTCACATCTGTAAAAATCCTTTTTTTTCAAACCAGGTAACACTTATAGGTTCCAGGGATTAGGACTTTTATCTTTGGGCCACCGTTCATCCCCTGGAATATAGGTATGATGGTGGGAGGTGGAGCAGCCATCTTGGACTATGAGGTACAGCCCTGCACTGCCTGACCAGACTCTTACATACAGAGAGATACATTTTTATCTTGTTCAAACCACTGTGCTTTTAGATCTCTCTGTTTCTCTCGCTTAACTGGTCCCCAATTAATAGAATTATTTACAAAACATCGTAGTACCATCTCTTTTTGTCCTTTCTGGCTGAGAGACTTGAAAAATGATCCTCTGGGCCACAACAGCAGTCTACAGATAAACCCTCCTCAACAATTCAAAACTAATTTCTAATGGGAATCAGTGCGTATGCATGTGTGTGTGTATCTTTGTGTGTGTGCATGTGTGTGTTGCATAGATCGACAGACATTGTAACTTATTTTTCTTTTAACAAAGTTTCTGAGCACAATAAATAACACTTAATAGCATTATGACATCTAGCTTCTAGTCTAGGTGCCATGAAACTGTGACCTGTGGCCTAAATCTGGCCCTTCACTTGGTTTTGTACAACCCACAAGCTAAGAATGGTTTTCACATTTTTTTAAATAGTAGAAAAAAATCAAAAGACTTTTTTGACATGTGAAAATTATATGAAATTCACATTTCAGTGTCCATATATAAAGTTGTATTAGAACACAGGCATGCTCATTCATTTATACTTGTCTACAGTGGCTTTTATGCTTCAATGGCAGAGTTGAGTAGCTGTGACCAAGACTGTGTGGCCAGCAAAGGCTAAGGTATATGCTATATGGCCCTTGCCAAGAAAGTATCCTGACCCCTATTTTAGTCCAAAGAACACTTTTTAAAGCTTTAGCTCTACCGCTTAATAGGCATTCGGATGGCATTGGTATGTGATATAAAGAGGATCATCATGTAGAACAACAGCAAATAATAGGCACAAGTTCACTCACAGTTCTGGGGCATGTAAACAATAGTGCGTTCACACATCACAGTCAATAGCTGCTGGGCATTGCTGTTCTCCAGGCATTTCAAATCACCATGGAGCACGCAGCCTAATCAAGGTTTTCTACTCACTCAGCCCACCAGATTTGGAATTAGACTATTCTTGAGGTTTCCTCTCACGCCTACCTCCAGAAAGAAAAAGGAGATTCATATTTTTTAAAATTTTGTTTATAAATTGTGTATTGGAATATTTCAAATCTTCAGAATTCAAATTGACCAACAATGCAACCATACTGTAATGATATATGTGCCTCTCTCTTTGATATAGAGAGGGATCTTTCTTCTGTCTCATGCTTTATTCCACGGGTCAAAAGTTTCCGAGAACTGTTGACTAATGAGGGAGAGAATGCTCACTTTATTACTGATTCTAGTAGGATTCTAAGTTAAAAACCCCTAAACTGTATGATCTGTCAGGCTCTGTTCATGTCTAAGGGAGAAGTAACATTTGTCAAGCACTAACTGTTAGGTACAGGACCACGGCTAACTCAAAGGGTGACGTTAATATCCTGTGGTCAGGAAATTGAGGAACAGTGGAATATTATCCTGAATCTCCCACTTTTGAAGACCTCCCTGAGAGAGATAGGAATACTGATTACGAAACCAGAGAAAGCAATATGTTCTCAGCAGAGTTTGGATCCCACATGCAATGTAGGATCCAGGGAGCCAGGCTGAACCCAGGGAATCCTTCTTTTGTTCCATGGAAGAGAGGCCTGAGGAGGTGTATCTGTCAATCTCTGCATCAAGGGCCCAAAATACTGGATTGAGGGAAGGCTCCACCCAGCAGAAGCAAGCCTTGCTTTGAGGCTTAGAGAGGAGCTGGCTGGGCTCTCCACACAGGTGACCGGGTCAGGCCAGGGGCCCCGGAGGAGGGTGTCTGAGGAGTGAGGAAGAGATGACAGGCCTTCCCAGTTCTGAGGAGCAAGATGTGGACCACCTAACCTCATCATCCTCAGAAGTGGAAGAGGAAAAGTCGGGAGAGGGAGTTGACTGCCTCCACCTCTGAGACTCCTTAGTCAAAAGGAGCTGACTGCGGCTTCAGAAGAGAGAAATAGGAGGCAGAAGCCAGATTCCTGGACAGGCACGGGACCTTTATCTCAGCTCACTGATGTCCCCCACAGGCGCAAAGGCTGATAAATGTCCTTAAAGCTGACCAACCACGGCTGGGGGTGGAGGGGTGTGGCCGGGGAGAAGGCGGGGTAGACAGGAGGAGTGTGGAGCTCCCCCTGGAGGCCACAGCCAACTGCAGACCAGAGGCATCCAAGGTTGTTTCCAGCTGACCTTCACAACACTCCTTTGAGGTGGTCTAACTGTGTCCATTTAAGCAAGGAAACTGAGATTAAAAAGGCTAAGAATTTGGGGAGACAATGGGGCATAGTGGAAAAATCATAGGCTTTGGAGTCAAACAAACCTAGGTGACTTAGTCAGCTATTGACTATATTATGTAACCAAGCTACTTTGAAGGGTTTATGTAAAAATAAAGTGAAATCATACTGCATGTGCAAGACTAGCATTAAGTCTGGCATATGGTAGTGTGCGGTAATTTTAGTAATTTTTTTCTTCGTCCAAGGTCACAGGGTCAGTAAGCAGCTACAGGAGCTGGGGTCAATGCCCTGGTCTTCCTGATCCGGAACCCCAGGCATCCTGACCTCGGTGATGACTTCCTCTCAGCTTCCTGAGAGAATAAAACCCAGGTTCCCCTTTAAAAGACCTTTCCCAGTTAAGCTGGTTCATCTTCACATCTAAGAAATAAGATGGTTCCCAAACAACCCCTTTTTAGGGCTAGCGTGCTGTTCTTCCTCACAACCTCTTCACTCTCACCTCCGGGGAGATATAAACACCCCTTGGTGAGGGGCTGGAACTCAGAAGGCTGGCCAGCCTTGCCTTTCCCAGTGATTGTTTTCAGCTCACAAGGGAAACCCTTGAAGGGAATCCCTCTGAGCAGCAAAGTCCACCCCTTTTATGGACAGATTCTCCTGCTGCTGCATAGCAAACCCTGAGCAAATTGTTTTGGCACGCACAAGGCTACAGATATTTTTGTCCAAAAGGCAAACATGTTTCTCTGAATTCATAACAGCAGCTCAGTTTTAAAGGTTTTCCAATCCCATCGAATGCCTCCTCTATCCAGACATTTCTCAAACTTAATAAATAGGAAGAGGCTAAAGCTAAAAAGGGTCCCCCTATTTACAAAAATGATTTGTCCAACTGGCTACTTCTAAACTAGGGTCTTCCAACCTCAGCACTATTGCAATTTTAGATAAGGCTTTTCTTGGCACTGTGGAATGTTCAGCAGCATCCCTGGCCTCTCCCTATTACCTGCCGGTAACACTGCCCCATCCTATCCTCCCAAGTTGTGACAATCAAACATGTCTCCAGACACTGTCAAACGTCCCCGGAGAGTTAAAATCACCCCCCCCGCCACCTGGGAACCACTGCTCTAACAGACCTGGTATGACATTTAAAATGGGTTTTAAGCCTCTGGTTTTTAACCCTTCCTTCCGCACTGGACACCTCAAGTCATTAGTGAGCCAAATGGGAATTTGGGGGTATGCCAAGTATGGATGAATTTAAGGGTGCTGAGAACAGTGGTGCGTAGCATACTACAGAGATGTTCGCCATCTTATTTCTAACTCAGTTAATGTCAGGACAAGAGGACCAGGGTAGGGCACTGAACCAAACGGACCCTAAACTACACGTTAGATGAACAAAGCTTTTCTGAGCTATTAAAATCCCAGGCCGAGATACAGAAACTGCATAGGAACTTCAAGGTACCCTGAATGCACTTCACCTGAGATCTCATTTAATCCCTGTTAGTAATAAAAGATATAGGTGTCATATCTTTTTTAGAGGGAACCAAAACTCGAAAAGGTTAAGTAATTTATCCAAGGTCAGTCGGCTGATAACTGGCAGGGAGGGGCTTAATAACTCAGAGCTGGATGGGATGATAGTTAAAATTAGAGATCAACGAGCGCTCACGTTTGGCCAAGGATTTGAACACATCAATTCTTTTAACCATATTGTTTGGGTTACTCTTATTGTAATATTGGGACAGAGGTCAATTTGGCCTTTCTCATTTAGCGATTTTTCCCATCCTTTCGGGTCAGGCACGGCCCAGATGCTGGATTTGTCTTTTGGATCAAACACAACGTCTTTACTCTTCTAACCGCAGTCCCTCTGACTCCTTCTTCCCTTGATTGGTTAGTATCTAGTGCCCCTGGAGTCACTACGACCCCAGACTGTTGCTAGTTCTGGGCCTGATGTCTCTGCCTCCAGAGCAGCTAGGTTCTCTGACATGAGCCATCCTCTGGAAATTTAGTCCCAGGAGTTAACTGCAAGTCCCATTTCCTACATTCACAGAGAAGTCCAACTGCTCTTCTCGTACTTATCTTATTGAAAAAGCCCCTCCCCTCCAGAAGGTACTGTGGATCAATGGAAGTAAAACTTTAGACAATAGAAAGGAAAGGAAGGCAGGGATGGAATAAGAAGTGGTAATGCAGTAAGGAATGCAAAATACTGAAGACTGCACAACGCAAAACTGGACAGAGGGGAACGCTAAAATCAGAAGATTAGGAGAAGGAAAGCAAAGGGAGGGAGAGTGGTCAAAAGATGGGAAAGAAAGAGATGAGAGAAACTGAGCCAGAAGAAAGGAATATTATAAAGAGAATCTGCCCCAAAGCCATCTTCTTGACTGTTGATTTCTGGTTAGCTTTTTTTTGTTTTTTCCCTTCAATTGAAGTGTAGTTGATTTACAATATTGTGTTAGTGTCAGGTGATTTTTTTTTTAATTGAGATAAAATTGGTATATAACATTATATAAATTTCATGTGTACACCATTATCATATGACACCTGTATACATTATAAAGTGATTACCAGCAAAAATCTAGTAACCAGCCATCACCATACAATGGACCCCCTTCACGCATTTCACCTGCCCCCCCCAACCCTCTTCCCCTCTGGTAACCACCTATCTGTCTTTCCGTATCTATGAGTTTCTGTTTTGATTGTTTGTTTTGGTTTGTTTTCTTCTTTTAGATTCCACATAAAAATGAAATCATACCACATTTGTCTTTTTCAGTCTGACTTATTTCACTTATATAATACCCTCAAGGTCTATCCATGTTGTTGCAAATGGCAAGATCTCATCCTTTTTCAGGCAGTGTAGTATTCCATCGTATATATCCACCACATCTTTGTGCACTCATCCATCGATGAACACTTAGGTTGTTTCCATATCTAGGCTATTATAAATAATGCTGCCATAAAAATGGTTAGCTTTTAATTTGAGCATTTACCTGTGAATAAATGGCAAGATGTCTGTGCACAGCTCATATAGTAAAAACTTCCACTTATTAGAACCCGACCTTTCTAGATTATTAAATTAGCCAGAATGGTTTAGCTGTACTCTAATTTTAGGAGAAAGATGCACACAGAGTAAAAAGCTACTGTTAGGGATTCAAAGAAAAACGCCATGGTGGATCTTCAGTATAGATTCACCCACAGGTAGTGCCAAATGGAACCCCCATCACAAAGTATTGAGGTTGCTTTCCATAAACCACACCAGACAAGTGGCCCTACTACTATAAAATCCTACTTACATGATCAAAATAATCTTCAAACCACTGACTCAAAATCCATAAATATATAACAGTTACCATTTATTGATCACTTACAGTTATTCCTACAGCAATGCTGTAAGGTGAGGACCATCATCCCCGTTGACAGGGACAAAGACATAATGGCCAAGAAAGTTTGAGTAACGTGCCCAAGGTCACACAGCTAGTCACTGGGGTTGGCTCTAGACCCCTCAGTCTTTCCCCTAAGCTGGGTCTACCCCTCCCCCTTCCAACTTCCCCTCCCTGCAACACTGCCATCTGGTTATAGTCAATGCACAGTTTTTGCTAGAGTAGACCAGTAAACTCAGAAATTTTTATCCACAAAGGCTGAAACAAAATCATGCTTTGTGCTCAATTCATAGAATTGTAGAATTCCAGGGCTGGCAGGGACACCAGGTCATGAAGTCCCCTTCTCTTTTTTTGCAGATGAGCCAAACCAGGCTCAGTGAATTGAAAGGTCCAAAGGCACTACAGCTAACTAGAAAATTAAGTCGAATTCCCCATTCTTTAAAAATACACTATTCCTGAGAGTTTTCTTGTGCCCCTGAGGGCACATTCTTCTCTCCCAGAGGGCTGCTTTGCTGCTCTCACACCAACTGTGGGCGCTCTGGAGCCTCCCAAATGCACCATCTTGCGTCCCTCCAGGGTGGGTGGGGCTACAGTAGGAGCAGCCCCCGGGGTTGCTGTTGTGCCGGTTGGGAGGAGCCCCGAGGTCTTTTGGCACAGCTTTGCTCAGAAGCTATGCGGCAAAAACAAAATCAGCAGTTCCCAGCTCCCTGCTTGATACTATTACTTTTATAATCTATGGTTCCCTTTAAATATCGTGTAACATAACAGGCTTATAATTCAAAACACATTTGTACAAAATGTAAAAGACGTACTCTACATGCCCATGAATACAAGAAGCAATGTTCCCTTCGGGCCTCCTATTGAAAGCCGACAATACTTCTTCAAACAATCTGACATTTTTTACCTCTTTGCTTTCACACTCTGCATCATCCACTCGCTGTTGTCTTCCTATCGATCAACTCTTAAGTTTCGCCTGGGTCCTCTTGCTGGTATGTGAATGCATGTTAAGCGCTTGTTTTCTTTCAGGACAGACATTCCCCGCTGTGCTTTTCCTGGATTTGGACTATTTTTATTATTTACTTTATGTTGCCATGGAGATGGGGAGATCACAGATGTTCAGAGTTGGAATCTAGGGCCACAGGAGACATTTATCACTGTACTTTGGATGAAGTGGGCTCTTGTTCTCTGTTTCTGCAGAGCCAAGTGTTTATTTTGTAAAGAAGTTACTAATGAGGACTCAAGCCTAATGAATAACCCGAAACTCTCCTTCACCTCCACCGCACAACAGTGAGTGATCTTATTAGAGTGCAAGGTGTGGTTCTTGACAATACAGAGATGAGCAGCTGTCTTTTTTTTCCCTCGTAGGAAACAGAATGATGCATCAGAACAAGGGACCCATTCATCATTCTTTCCCAGCCCCCCAAGAAGAGAAACTGTCCCAATTTATTTCAACCATGCTCTGCCAGGAAACAAAGAACCGGGGGGCTCACCAGGATGCTGCCATCATCACTGATGAACGTTTGCAGAATATCAGTGAACAAAGTGTGAGTCTGAACAAAATAAACTATGGTGGGCAATGCTTACAAGGCTACATGCTAAAGCCACACTGTTTAGTTACTACCCAGAGTGGGGGTAGTAACAGCAACCTTTATTATTTTCAAGGCTCTGCGGAGCTCAAAGTACAACTGAATTGAACTAAAGATAAAAATAAGGACACAAAAACTCACTGCAGGTGAGATCTTTGGAGACTGAGCCCAAACATTTTAGCTTTTAAACAAGTACCGTAGAGTGTTCATTCTCCTAAGGGCCACCCGAGGTAAATGGTGGTTATCGTCTCTCTGTCCAAACCAGATCGGGATCCTGAACAGTTAGTTCCCTTCTGCACACAGGAAAGACCACTGATATCTAAAGAAAACAAAGGAGATAAACACAATAATGGCAAAAGACTGTCCCCACTTTATAATATTCCAGGGCGTCAAGCAATCACTCCTAGTTGCCCTCTCCAACTACCAAGACCTCTCACTTGATCCCCTTCTCTCACTTTTTCTATGGGACTCTGATGACTGCCCCATTTTCTTGGACTCTTGCTACTTGACTTTTGGGCTCCCTCCAGGCTTTACCTGGGCACTGTGCTTGAGATTTTCCACTGATCTGCACCAAGTTCCCTTAACCCGCCCCATAACCTCCTCCTGCTCCCAACCCTTGTTTTAGGGACCCCAGTTCAACACTTACCCTCTAAAAATATTTGGACGTATTTTTTCATCCTTTCTATCTCTCCTCTTTCTTTTTTTCTTTCACCCTCACTCTTTCTCCACCTCTCCCTTTCCTTCTTGTTTGAAGCTCACATTTTCTCTTTAAACAATCATTTTTCCTTTCCCAGCAGCTTTTGTAATTTGGTATGAAAATTAACACATCTATAGCTAAAACATTAAAAGAGGCACTAGTGGCAGAAAGAACATTGGACTAGTTTGAGGCTTTAGTTCTCACATTTACTAGCTGTAGGATATTGGGAACGTACTTAATGTTCCCAAACCTAGGTTTCCTCATTTGAAAAATGAGAATAATAGTTTACACGAAACGGAACTGTGAAGCTAGCATGGAAGAAAATCCCTGGTAGAATCTCACTAAAAGGTGATTCATTCGTTCAATTGAACTCAAAGATTCATTTGGCAAGTGTTATTCATCTAGGTATGACATCTAGGTAATGGTGATGATATTTTCAGAAAGTAAAAAAATCCAGATACAGTTGTCAAGAACTATGAAGAGTCTGAGGTTTTACCCTTCTTATAAGCTAGTCAGTTAACCTGGTACAGTTGTTTAAGTGCTGGCAGAAGACACAAGACTACTGGGTCAGAGACAAAGGACTTTGTTATTCACAACAGTAACAGTAGTTGTGTTTTGGCATTTTTCTTGTGCCAGATTCCTGAGACATGATTTCCATTGGGCAACATGAAGAAGGCCAGGTGACACCTGCACACACAATGGGTTGCTTTCCAGGAGAGGAACCCTGAGCTAAGGGAACCTGAACCCATAATAGAGGTCCATAAATCATGCCTGCTCTTTGCTCCTGGAGGTGACGCCGTCTCTACCTTCCAAAGCTGTTTACTATATAAATATCATTGAAAAGATCATCTAGAAGAAAGTCAGTGCCTCTGCTTATAGAACATCCAGAAATGCAAGAGACCCATGGAGAACTGTCTCCAAACAAGAGCAAATTGTTTGTCAAGGATTTGCCTAATCCTAGTGACAAATGGACAGAATATTTGAAATTTGAATGTAAGTTCAAGTCTTCTAGGTCTATCTGCGCTACAACAGAATCTATATTAAACAACGGAAGACTACTAATTGTGACATAAATCTGAACAGTAGTTTACTATAATTTAAAAACAGCTAAGGCAAGGATTCATGCATTTCTAAATACAGAACAAGTCTTACAAACCATCTTTATTTGGCCACTTATCTCAGTTCCCATCTGAGATAACATCATTATATTAAGCTTTCCTTACTTTCCCATTAAATAAACAGATATAAATATGTAGTTTATAACAGTAGTAAGAACTCAAGTTCAGGAGTCAGCCTGCCCAGGCTCAAAATTCAGCTTAACCACCATAGAGGGACCTGGAGAGTTATTTAACTTCGCTGCTTTATTTCTGCTTCTGTAAAATGGAGATAATGATAGTGTTTTCTTCGTAAGATTGATGAGCAGATAAAATGTCATAATCCATGTAACATGCTTAGAACACGCTTAAATAAATGCTAGCTATTTTTAATAGTGAATATTCACACAATCCTTTGGATATAGTATTCTTCCTCAAGCGCCAGACTTTTAAAAATGTATTCAATCTAGAACCTAGGATTTCAGAATATATCCACAGGCACTTATAACCAAAACTGCTCTCCCTATTTTCTGCTCCTCACCACTAACCTACTTAAGTAGGGTTCTATGTAAATAAGAAGAAAGACAAATCGGTACCAAATAAACGGTCCACCTTCCCTGAGCATTCATACAGTTAGTTTCAGGCTTTATTTCCATTCCAAGAAGAATGTTCTCTAATAAACTTTATTCATGTACTTAAGGGAGATGAAGAGAATAGCATTTATGGATTCTTATCTGGAAATAATCTGAGTTAGTATTATTGTCTTTTAGTTTTAGCTGTAGCCCAAACATTCTATTTAATGACTAAATTGGTAAAATCCTAAATAGGAATCTGTCTATTTATGTTTTCTTAGTCTTTTTAATTCTTGAATTCTCCAAAGGCAATCAGCACAAGAAATCCTGGGGCTCAAGGAAAATGTTTTCCAATCCACTAAACACATACTACCCTAGTTATAATTATCTGTGCCCTCTTTCAGTTGGAGCTGGAAGGGCCTTTGCAATCATGGCTTCAAACCCTTTGCTTCGTGGACCAGGAACCCAGCCAGCTGAGGCAGACGGTTCCCAGTCAGGGAGTGGCAAATTTGTGAGCTGGGTTCCAGCGCTGTCTGATGCTCTGCATCATACCTTTCCTTCTGCCTCACCACTTTCTATCCCCTTATGTTTCCTTCATTCTCAGCATCAAAGCAGGTAAATTTAGTTCGTATTGCATGAAATGTGTTGAATGAGATGTATTGAATGGAAACGAAATGTGTTTCATTTTAGTTGCTGGTGCTTTATTCTGCGGTTGTGAGCAAGGTAACAAGGTTACCCTGATTTCCCAGTTGGGCTCTTTCAACTTATTAAAACTACAGTGGTCCTCAGGGTGGTGACACTATCCGGTTTGACACTGTGATGGCGGACACATGATAGTACACACTTGTCAAAATCCATAGAATGTACAACACAAGGAGTGAACCCGACTGTAAACTATAGACTTCAATTAACAATACTGTATCAATATTGGGTCATCACTTCCAATAAGTCTACCACAGTCATGCAACATGCTAATACTAGGGGAAACTGTTGGGAAATAGAGAGGTATCAGGGAACTCTGTACTCACTCCTCAGTTTTTCTGTAAACCTAAAACTGCTCTAAGAAAATAAAGCCTGGGAACTCCCTGGCGGTCCAGTGGCTAGGACTCCGTGCTTTCACTGCCGAGGGCGTGGGTTCAATCCATGGTCGGGGAACTAAGATCCCACAAGCTGCGCGGCCAAAACTAAAATAAAATAAAATCTATTATATCTATTTTTTAAAAACCTACAGTGGTCCAACCTCGTTATATTTGGGAGATACTGTGGTAATGGAGTTTCTTTACCAATAAAAATAGCCACAAACAAACACCAGTAATGTCTTATCTCATTTGGCCTCTGCCTTTGGTATGAAAAAGTAAATTCTAGAACTCATTAATCATATTGTTTACATCCAACGTGGAAATATACAATGTAAATATTGTTCCTTAATAAAATTGACAATTTGTATGGCACTATTCAATGTGGTTTTGAAAGAAACTGTCATCTTATCAATAGCTGGTGCACATCTGCTCAACGCACAGTGAACACTGAAATGAATTCTGTTAATGGTTTTGAACTGTTCCTTCTGAGTTTTTCCCCTGCCATTGTTTTCATACTATTTGTACAGCTAGCTTATATTTTTGAAAGTTTCTTTGATGGCTTGTTAAAAACTGATCTAAACACCTTAAAATTTCTTCTTCTTTGTGCACATGTCAAAAGTTTTCAAAAGTAATAAATCTTTCTCATATTTGTCTGCATGAACTTATAACACAAAAGCAAGCAGAGCAGAGTGTTGTCCACTGGATCCATGAAGATTTTGAAAATCTTAGCCTTTGAATTAATTCACCAAGCACACTGGGTAATAATTCTTGAATTTTTCACTATACTCTTGTCAGACAATGGTAGTGGTTGAATTTTTATAGTAGCCAGTTGCCTTGTTAGTAATGGAACGTTTAACAAGGTTTTCCCTGATGGAACATTCCATCCTGTCTCCCAGAGCCCGTCTACTTTGAATGATGCTGCGTGTGAAGTTTCATTGTCAGATTTAATTTTGGTTCATATTCAGTTTTCTAGGAACAGTAATCTCAAGACTATAAGATGTAAGATGTCAATAGCCTTCTTTTTATTCTCACTATATTCTGTTTCAGAATACCACTGTAACTTGGCAGGCATTGCAGAACTATTTTGCAAATTTTTACTGCATGAAGTACATCCAGTAACTCTTAGCACCATAAAAGGTGAACCCCAGTGACAAATAATAATTACTGTTCTTCTTGTCTTTGCATGACTTTATGAGATACTTTTTCACACATGGCCTTTGTTTTCTGGAAAGATGCTTCATTCTGGTCAGACTTGTCATGATCAGCTTGATCCTTTCCTTGTTATAAACATAATTATTTCATCTTACTATGGGGGGGATAAATATAAACATAAACTCTGTCACAGAGATAGATACATATATATGTATTATATCTGTAAATAGGAAGATTGAAAATACAGAAAAATTAATTCTTTTAAACTACAATAATATGATACTATCATAATGCAATGCATTACATGTCCACTTGATATTGTACAACTGATTTCCACTCCATGAGGAGAACACGTGCTAAACACATGCACCCAAGCCTTGCCCAGCATTTAATGGAGCGTGGTCACTCCCATGTTAATGGAGGGTATGCACTTGTAATAATTTACCCAAGGGGACATGCACAGGCCTGAATTCAGGAACAGAGCAGAGCAGAGCCACAAGCTCTGTTCAGAGGAACATCTATCCATAAAACATTCAAATATATACACAGAGACACCAAGAGAAATGCTATTTCCAGGTCTGAATTAAACCAAGCTCACCCAGCAGTACAAATAGTGGTGGTCCCTAATATGCTAAAATCTGGTGCATGTCAGATTAGAGTGTGTGTTTATTGCCATAGTTTCTTTTTTAAATAGTTGAAGTGTATATATTTTAAAAAGAAGCCAGAGTTCTACATTTACGGAATCTTTGCAAGCAGGCATATGCTTGCTCCGTGGATAACATATGACAATGCAGGAATGGAAAGGAACCAAACAATCAGGAAAATGAAGCCCCCTCCCCTCCTTAGGCAAACATGAAACCACAGCTGGTGCCAGCATGCAGAGATTCAGAGGAAGAAATGGGCTGAGAGAAGGAGAAGCCTGAAGACAGCAAGATCTTCTCCACAGAACTTCTCTGAGTGAGAAGCAGACAGAGACTGCCAGAGGAGGAGCAAGTCGTGCAGGAGATGTAGGAATACGCTGACTCGCCATCTCTGTGGTTGTGCAGAGCCGTGTCACGGAGCTGGAACGTCTTCCTCTCCTCCAAACAAGCCCTCGCAGTTGAAGACTTCCCTTCTCTCTGCTGTTTGGAGTCATCTGAAACCCCTCCATCTCCACGTCTCTTTTTCACTTCATTAGCTTGGGTGTGTGCCTTTTCCAAACTAGTGTTCTGTGGATCATCATTCCGTAGGAAAAAAATAATTTTTCCACCTGGGATTATTATTAAGTTAAACTAAATTAAATGAGTTTCTTTACTGCAGAATATCAAGCCTTTACTTATACTAATGTTTCTTGGGAATTTCCAAGGGATGATATCATATGTCATATTTCTAATGCGCATTCAATTGAGAAACAAATCCTTTATTGAGTACTTGTAAATATCTCCCCCAACTCATGTTGCACAGAACACAGTCTGAGAAATACTGCATCTCCTGGAGGCCTCTGCTCTCAGTCACATACACGGGCTGTCCGTCACCATCCTCTCCACATCTGGGGGAACTGGATGCTGGGGAGCCAACCACATGGTCAACTAAACCCCTTCAAAGCAAACTGTGCTGTGGTTATTTTCCAGGTGAGGAGAAACAGGACCCAGGTCAGGTAAGTTTGGATTGGAGTGGAAATTAAAAAATCAGTGTAGACTCTAGGCAAGCATTCAATAGAACTCCCAAAGAGGTGTGTCTACAGGGTGCCCAGGGAATGATGACTAAAAAGTGGGAGAGCGGAAAATGAACACAATTGTCACTTACTTCCCTGTGTTAACTTGCTTGGAAGTAATTTTGGGAAATCTCCAGAACTTCATGTGTCAATGTAAAAGATGGGCTTAAAGTTCCTCTCACATTTTGTACCCCTCATGATATATACCTGAGTGCCTTGCATGTGACAGACTGTAGATAAAATCTTGAATAAATTGCACGAGTGAGTGAGTGAGTGAGAATGATCCTAGGCCAAGTTAGAAAAAAAACAAAGTTTATTTTCAGATGTGTTTTCTTGTGTCTTGGGTTTCAATGCCTTCTCTCCCTCTGTTATGAAAACTTCACACTAAGACATGCCTGATTCCACCTTAAAGTGCTCTTCTTTCAGGGGTAGGTTTCTATCTTGATACAAGTCAAACCTTAACTAAAAGACTCTGACGCTACGGTGGGGAGGATCTCTGAGCATCAGAGTCTCCCCAGGCCTTTGCAATACCACCACAAAAGGGAAAACCCACTCTTAATGGAGTCCTGAGGAGCCACAAAATGAAGATGATAAAATGATAACCCATCACCTTTTGTTTCTACTTCCATTCCAGAATATCCTCCAGGTATTGTGCCTGGTGGGATGTTTTTCAGAGGACACAGACCCTGTGCCCCAGACAGGAATGTGGCTTCCTTGTGGGTAACTCCAGAGCATGCCAGGGACAGAAAGCAATGCATGTATCCAATTGAAACCACAGGGGGGAATTCTGGTGGTCAGGGTGAGATTACCCAGCAATCTGAGCATTCACCTTCCCTGCGCCGTCTCTCCAGCCAATCCACAGTCAAAGCAGAGCGTTATGGCTGTGCCACGACAGATTTCAGACTAAATACTTTAAGTTAAAAAAGGGATATTGTTGGCCAGACCTTCAAGTGATATAAATGAGAGAGGTGTCTGATGAAGCAGAAGTTTTGGGGGGGACATGGTAAGAGATTTGTGCTTGTTGCTTGATTCTAAAGTATGCAGAGAGGAATATTTCAGGCATTATTTCAAGGATTAAAAAGAGAAAAGGACAACTAGAGCAGTCTTGCCTCAAGCCACCCTTGGGACTTCATTTTCTCCCTCTTTCCCTCTCTCCTGTCTGCCCTCACTTCTCGGCTCCCTTCTTCTCTCCTTCCTTCCTTCCTTCCTTCCTTCCTTCCTTCCTTCCTTCCCTTCTTTCTCCTTTCTTTTATTGGTACTTATATACCAGGAACTGTGTAAAAGCTACAGAGATAAATAGGATATGGCTTCTGCTCTGAATATATCAAATAACCACCCCCCCTTTTCTCCTCCACTGATCTTATCTGAGCATTCACCTCTGTTTACCTTTCTCTATTTTTCCTTACGCTTTAGATAACAACCTATATTAGTTATGGTTCTCCAGAGAAAAAGAATCAACAGGATATATATATCTGCATATGTATGTATATACATATATATATATATAGTTGACGCTTGAACAAGGCAGGGGTTAGGGACACCGATCCTCTCCACAGTCGAAAATCCATGTATAACATATAGTCAGCCCTCCATACATGAGTTTCCTCTGTATCCATGGTTCTGCATCCACGGATTCAACCAACCTTGGTTTTTTGTAATACCGTATTATTTACTGTTGAAAAATATACACATATAAGTGGACCTGCACAGTTTAAACCTGTGATGTTCAAGGGTATATATATATATATATATATATATATAATATTAAATATATATATTTTTTTATATTAAAAATACATTTTTTTTGAAAGAGATTTTTAGGAATTGGCTCACATGATTATGAGGGCTGGTAAGGCCAAAATCTCTGGCAGCCTGGAGATCAGAGAAGAGTTGATGTTGCAGTTCAAGTTCAAGGCAGTCTGGAAGTAGAAATCCCTCTTCCTGGAGGGAGGTCAGTCTTTTTCCTCTTAAGCCTTCAACTGATTGGATGAGGCTCACCCACACTATGGAGGGTAATCTGCTTTACTCAAAGTCTACTGATTTAAATGTTAATCACATCTTAAAAAAAAAAAAAGAAAACCCATCACAGTGACATTTAGACAGGTGTTTGACCAAACATCTGGGTACTATGACCCAGTTGACATATAAAATTAACCATCACACTGCCCCTCCCACCACCGTTGCCAGAATCCTTCCTACATTCTTCCTTCTTCTGAGTCATCTCTGTACCTTATTCCCTCTCGTTTTCCCATCAAACTTCCCCCTCCTTCACAGGGACACTGAGGCGACAATGATAATGGCTAACATCTACTGAGCTCTTATAATTTGCCAGGCACTGTGCTAAGCTTTGCATGAATTTCTTATTTAAATCTCACAACAACTCTATGAAGTAGGCACTGTTATTATTATCTTCTCTCACCCAGAGAGGTTAGGCACCTTACCCGAGCTCCTATAGCTGGTGCATAGTGGGGCAGGGATTCAAGGCCAGTCAGCCAGACACTAGAGCATGTGGTATTAACTCCTGGCCAGGCTGCCTCCCTCAGTATGTGGGATGGCCACGACCAAAGGCATCCTCCCCTCCTCCCACCCTCCAAGGGGCAGTTCCAGGTTGTCGAAGTCCTCAGGCATGAGAAGCTGGTGCTGCCAATTCTATTGAACCCCAGGGGACAGCACAGAGAGTGACAGTGGGCCCAGCAGAGGATGCCAGCAAGCATCCCACCATGGGATGTTCTCACCAGAACACATGTTCCTCTAGAACACAGAAGGTCAGGGAAGTGCTAACCAGCCTGGCCCAGCAAAGGGCTCCTTGAACCCTGAGGCCAGACCACACCAAAACCCACTGCAATGGGTTATTCTACAGCCACCTACAATCATTCAGTAGGAGAATGTTTAATGACACGGGCAAATGTTCATGAGGCACTAAATTAAAAAACCAGCTCCTAGCAGTTTGTAAATATGAGCTCATTAAAAGTGTGTATTACATATATTATACAAATCTAACATATAAATGTATGTGTATATATATATGTATGTATATACATAGAAAGAAGATTAAAAAGATAGGCTCAAAAATGAAATATGATTATGGGGGATTTTTATTCTATTTTATGCTTTTCTGCATTTTCTAAATTTTTCACAAATAAATATATTTTGTAGAAATGTACAAAATACCATACTTTTACAATGAAACATGTAAACATACTTTGTAACTAAACATTTAAATATATTTTGTAGAAGTGTACAAAATATATACTTTTGTGATTAAAGAATGGCCAATATGAAGACACAGATATTTAACTCTTTCTTGGCAATTTAATCCTACATCAATCTATTTAAAAAAATTAAATCCTACAACTACTAGGCTCAGACAGATCCATATTGAGATTATTGGTTACAGATGGGATGTCAGCCCTTAAAGAGATGAGGTGCCTTGCCCAGGAGGGAGCTTCAGCTCTCCCAAGAGGAACCTAATCCAACAAAGGTGTTTGGCTTAATGACAAGAATTTTCATTGCAAAAATATTTTCCATTCTTTAATCAGAGCCTAATCCAAAAGAAACTTCAGATACCCGTCATGGTACTTTCCATTTAAAATCTCTACCTCCCTCTCATTTCAGTCTCAATAGCATTCCTTTGCTTTGCAAATTAATGAAAAAGCTGGGAATTGTAAAAGTCTCTGTCAAATTGTCACCCTTTTTATTAATCCCTCAAATTGTAATAGTGTGTAACTGAATTTTTAATCAACATTCTAGGACTAATGCAACAAATGAGAAATGTCTACTTTATGAAGACAAAAACTTATTCCAGTTAACTTTCATGAATCCAAACATTCTGGGAAATTTTGGTGTGAAATTACTTTCACAGCCTATGGATAGCCATCTAAATGATAATAATAAATAATCATACCATGTATTTATACATTATTCCATTTATCCTCAAAACATCCCCCAAACTTTGTAGTACTTCCATGGCATGGAGAAGGCCCTGAGCTGCAAAGTTATTTGCCAAGAACACAGAGCTGGCAAATGAAAGTGGCTTGAGTTTTTGGAAACAGCTATAAGTTATTCAAACCAAAGTCCTGTGACTCAAGGGGATTCTCAATCAATGGCTAAGTCAATGAGGAAATACTCATTGGACACTGTTCATGGAACCGTCCCTGTATGTTCACTCTGAGGAGACTATTAGATGAATAACTAGTGGTCGCAGCTGCCATCAAACTGGGTAATCATAGTTTTTGGTCAAAAAATGAGGTGTCACTATGATGTGTCACAAGACTGATGGTGTGTGTGTTTGTGTGTGTGTGTGTGTGTGTGTATTAGATCTGCTCTGAGGTCTCCATTAGTATCCATCTCCTTGAAGGTACCAGGGACTTTTTAGATGTTAGGCAGAGTATAATGCTATGAACATAGGTGTGCAAATATCTCTTCAAGACCCTGCTTTCATGCAAACTATTATATATAGTATGGATAAACAACAAGGTCCTAATGTGTAGCACAGGGAACTATATTCAATATCCTGTGATAAACCATAAAGGAAAAGAACATGAAAATGAATATATACGTATGCAGAACGGACTGTATAGCAGAAATTAACATGACATTGTAAATCAACTATACCTCAATAAAATTTTTTTAAAAAGACACTGCTTTCAATTATTTTGGGTTTATAGCCAGAAGTGGAATGCTGGATCATATGGCAGTTCCATATTTAATTTTTTGAAAACCCCCATACTGTTTTCCATCGCTGCTGTACTATTTTACAACCCCAACAGCACACAGAAGTTCCAGTTTCTTCACATCCTAACACTTGGTATTTTCTATGTTTGTTTTTTTTTTTATAATAGCCATCCTAAAGGGTGTGAGGTAGTATATCTTTGTAGTTTTCATTTGTGTTTCCCTGATAATTAGTGATGTTGAGCATCTTTCATGTGCTTATTGGCCTTTTGTAATCTTTGGAGAGATGTCTTTTCAAGTCCTTTGTCCATTTTTTAATCAAGTTGGGCTTTTTTGTTGTTGAGTTTTATGAGTTCTCCATATATCCTGGATATTAATCTCTTGTCAGTTATATGATTTGCACAGATTTTCTTCCATCCTGTGGGTTGTCTTTTTACTCTGTTGATTGTGTCTTCTGTGGCACACATTTTAAAATTTTCTTAAAGCCCAGTCTATTTTTTCTTTTCTTGCCTGTGCCTTTGGTGTCATATCCAAGAAATTATCACCAAATCCAATGTCCTAAAGCTTTGCCCTGTGTTTTATTCTAAGAGTTTTATAGTTTTAGGTCTTACATTTAGGTTTTTAATCCATTTGGGGTGAATTTTTAATCTGCATTGTTAGGTAACGGTTGGCCACAGGTACTCTTTTAAATGTTTACTCTGCAAACATTTTTCTGATATTCCTTTCTACAAACTCCAACAGCTACATAACAGGACCCTTCCCCCCCCAAAAAAACCCCTCATTTTTTCATATTTTGATTGGTAGGAATAATCACATCTTTCTCACATTCTCTATTCAAAACATCAAATGTCACAATTTCAATAAAACTGTATTTACAAAAGCTTGCCTAATAAATACAACTGCTTCGGAAGAAATGTTGACAGTAGAAGCAGCTGTTACTGCTGAAAATTTTGGAGCTATGTTACTATCTTCTCCTAAACTGGTTCCTCTGGGATGGTCTTCCCTTGTCGTCAAAGAAATGTGCTGTGGGCTTCCCTGGTGGCGCAGCGGTTGAGAATCTGCCTGCTAATGCAGGGGACACGGGTTCGAGCCCTGGTCTGGGAAGATCCCATATGCCACGGAGCAACTAGGCCCATGAGCCACAACTACTGAGCCTGCACGTCTG
The DNA here is from genome assembly GCF_002837175.3 of Physeter macrocephalus. Classification (NCBI taxonomy): domain Eukaryota; kingdom Metazoa; phylum Chordata; class Mammalia; order Artiodactyla; family Physeteridae; genus Physeter; species Physeter macrocephalus. The sequence continues at coordinate 18,757,414 of NC_041218.1, forward strand.
GAACCTGTGCTCTGCAACAAGAGAGGCCGCGAGAGTGAGAGGCCCGCGCACCGCGATGAAGAGTGGCCCCTGCTTGCCACAACTAGAGAAAGCCCTCACACAGAAACGAAGACCCAACACAGCCAAAATAAATAAATAAATAAAATTTAAAAAAATAAAAAAGAAAGAAATGTGCTGTGACTTGTCTGTGCTCGTGGAGTGTCCAATCTAGTCTCTAGCACCAGAAATGCCCTCCTGAGAGGTACACGGATCCGGGCTGCATACTTCTCACCACGTGGTGGGTGCTCATTTCTTGCAGAATGAAGGATGGATATTTTCTCTTTCTGGTCTTGGCAGGTTGGCTGTTATGTTCTTTTTTGCAGCCCTTTTATTGTTTGTATTTGCTTCACAATTCAAAACAGTCTTGAGTACACCCCCATCCAATCTCTTAAAATCATCCCTAAAAGATCTTTTTTTCTTTGTTGGTCGGCTGGTTTAAAGATTTGTCAAGTCCAAATCGGATAGGGAGACAATTGTAACACATTTAATTCCCCCAAATCATTGATTTGTCCCTGTATTGGGTCATAGAAAATGCTGTGCACACTTCACCTAACCCATTCATTTGTTTCCACTCCCCAGACACAATAGAACTAATAGCTCTCACATTTTCCGAGTTTTCTATGTTCCAGAAAAAAATGTTGGGTGCTTGACTGACATGTTAGTTCATTCAGTACTCAGCGTAACTCTGTGAGTGGATGTTATCAGCCTTAATTTATAAACAAATAAATCTATTTGTAATTAAGTCTGAAGTTTGGCGAAGCACTCCTCAGTATCTAAAAGCATATTATTACTTTCCTAATTGCTTGAAAATGTCCCATGGCACTTTTCCTATGCTGCAGTGCAGCTTTGGGGTTTGAAAGATGTGAGTTTGAATCTTCCCCTTGCCACTTGCTTTACTGGGACTTTAGACAAGTTGCTTACATTCCCCTAGGACTGTTTCCCAGGATGCAGTGTGGGCCAGTGGGGACCAGGCACTCCCACTAGCGATTACTGCGGGCATTAGGGAGGCACTACAATGGAGTGTCTAGTTCGGGGTCAGCTCCTCCCCTCTCTAGGACACTCCGGGAAGGACAAGTTCCAAAGTCTCAACACCCCGAAGAAACCTCTTCTTGGGAGTTAGGGTTTGGTCAGGACTCCCTAAGAGCTGCCTGAGTCATAAGAAAACATGAGTCTCTCATGCTCCCTGAAATACTTCCAGAATGGGTCTCCAGGGCCCACCTCACGCAAAACGCATCGGGGAGGAGGTTCTACAGTTCCTCCATGTTAATCTGCAATAGGTTTAGCATGTCCACTTGCTTATTAGCAAAGGGACCTCTTTGCTGGGTAGTTTCCCCTATATTTTGGGTGTATCCCAGGCCCCTGGAACTCTGGCAGCATTCAAAGTATTACCATACAGTAGTTACTAAGGTGACCCAGGAATATTTAGCCATTATTTTTAAAAAGGTGTTGAATGGGTTTGCAGAAGGACTTAGCAAAGGGCACTTTGGAGTTTGCAATATTCCATCAGAAAGGTCTCTGCAAAAAACATTACTCCTGTAGGTTCTCAGTTATAAATATTTAAAAGTCTGAGTCCACGTGTCTGTTCTCTACGTCTGCATCTGGGGAGGGTGGGATGAATTGGGAGGTTAGGTTTGACATAAATACACTACCATGTGTAAAATAGATAGCTAGTGGGAACCTGCGGTATAGCACATGGAGCTCAGCTCAGTGTTATATGATGACCTAGATGAGGGGAATGGGGGTGGGGAGGGAGATCCAAGAAGGAGGGGAGATATGTATACGTATAGCTGATTCACTTCGTTGCACAGCGGAAACTAACACACCATTGTAAAGCAACTATATTCCAATAAAAAAAAAGTCTGAGCACACAGAATGCCAAATTTGTCTATCAGCTCTGCAAGTAAAACTACCTATTATTTTTCCATTTAGTACAACACATTTCCTAATTTATACATGCCCCAAATCAAGCTGTTCCCGCCTTATACAGTGGTTTGTCTTCTCCCTGGAGTAGCCTCAAGTGAGCCAGCTGCTAAGAAGACTGATGTTTTTTATTTGCAGTTTGTTCTCAGTCCTTGACCTCAGAGAAACTGCTTTCATGAGAGGTTAGGACTCTGCTATGGTGGGAGCAGGGGTGGGGGTGATAGTGGTGAGGGAGCAGCTTCTTCTGGAACAAGACCATCCAAGGCCCCTTCTGACCTGCTCCATGAGGCCTGTGAAGAGTAAGGGTCTCCTTTCTCAGGAAGCCTTTCTCCTCATCTTGGCAACACCAGAAACCATGTGTACATCAGCATTAACACATTTTGCGGGGCAACAAGGGAATCAAATCTATCTTTGCCTGAGGACTTGAGAATTTCCTGGCCCTTTCTTACCCACAGTATTTCTTATGTCTATTTTCTAGCTCCCTGTGTAGAAGGAAGCAGAGAAAAAAGAACTAGCTGATTGCTGTTTAAAAGTGAGGCAAAGGACCACATCAGTCATTCGGAAATTTAAGCCTAAAGGGAATTCCCTGGCGGTCCAGTGATTAGTACTCTGCGATTCCACTGCAGGGGGCACGGGTTTGATACCTGGTCGGGGAACTAAGATCCCACGTGTTGCGATGCAGCCAAAAAAAAAAAAAAAGAAAAAGAAAGAAATCTTTATTTATTTATTTAGAATTTTATTTTATTTATTTTTTTATACAACAGGTTCTTATTAGTCATCAATTTTATACACATCAGTGTACACATGTCAATCCCAATCTCCCAATTAATCACACCACCATCCCCAACCCCCCGCTACTTTCCCCCCTTGGTGTCCATACGCTTGTTCTCTACATCTGTGTCTCAACTTCTGCCCTGCAAACCGGTTCATCTGCACCATTTTTCTAGGTTCCACCTATAAGCGTTAATATACGATATTTGTTTTTCTCTTTCTGACTTCACTCTGTATGACAGTCTCTAGATCCATCCACATCTCAACAAATAACCCAGTTTCGTTCCTTTAGGTTGAGTAATATTCCATTGTATATACGTACCACATCTTCTTTATCCATTCGCCTGTCGATGGGCATTTAGGTTGCTTCCATGACCTGGCTATTGTAAATAGTGCTGCAATGAATATTGGGGTGCATGTGTCTTTTTGAATTATGGTTTTCTCTGGGTA
>NC_041218.1:18762075-18762771 GCF_002837175.3 Physeter macrocephalus
TAGCTCTAGTAGTTTTCTGGTGGCATCTTTAGGATTATCTCTGTATAGTATCATGTCATCTGCAAACAGTGACAGTATTACTTCTTCTTTTCCTATTTGTATTCCTTTTATTTATTTTTCTTCTCTGATTGCCATGGTTAGGACTTCCAAAACTATGTTTAAAAATAGTGGTGAGAGTGGACATCCTTGTCTTGTTCCTGATCTTAGAGGAAACGTTTTCAGTTTTTCACCATTGAGAATGATGTTTGCTGTGGGTTTGTCGTATATGGCTTTTATTATGTTGAAGTAGGTTCCCTCTATGCCCACTTTCTGGAGAGTTTTTATCATAAATGGGTGTTGAATTTTGTCAAAAGCTTTTTCTGCATCTATTGATATGATCATATGGTTTTTATTCTTCAGTGTTTTAATATGGTGTATCACATTGATTGATTTGCGTATATTGAAGAATCCTGGCATCTCTGGGATAAATCCCACTTGATCCCACTCTTTGATTTCTTTAGTGATCTCTTGGTTATTTAGTAACGTATTATTCAGCCTCCATGTGTTTGTGTTTTCTACATTTTTTTCCCTGTAATTCATTTCTAATCTCATAGCGTTGTGGTCAGAAAAGATGCTTGATATGATTTCAGTTTTCTTAAATTTACTGAGGCTTGATTTGTGACCAAAGATGTGATCTATCCTGGAGAATGTTCCGTG
>NC_041218.1:18763131-18785763 GCF_002837175.3 Physeter macrocephalus
TATGTATGTTCCTATTACCATTTTCTTAATTGTTATGGGTTTGTTTTTGTAGGTCCTTTTCTTCTCTTGTGTTTCCCACTTAGAGAAGTTCCTTTAGCATTTGTTGTAGAGCTGGTTTGGTGGTGCTGAATTCTCTTAGCTTTTGCTTGTCTGTAAAGCTTTTGATTTCTCCATCGAATCTGAATGAGATCCTTGTCGGGTAGAGTAATCTTGGTTGTAGGTTCTTCCCTTTCATCACTTTAAGTATATCATGCCACTCCTTCTATACAGATACCTGACTGGAGGCAAAGGATCCCTCATTTTGCTTCTTGCTTGGGTTGTCTGGGGTGCCTCAGGGTGTCTTTGACAAAACAGAAAGTGTTCAAAATCTTAAAAGTATCCCCCTGTCCCTACCTTTGACCTACAGCCCCGTCATCACCAATAATTAGTCAGTTTCATCTCTTCTCCCATATCTATATCTCCCATATCCCTGGGGTAGGGAGATGGGTTCCATCCTGGTTTCATGACAGAAGGGTTATGAAGATCTGTGTCAAAGCCTAAGACTGTATAAAACCCAACAAATTTATTTGCTGCAAAGGAAAGAACTTCTGTGCTTTCATTATGCTATGGCCAGGTAAAATTCCACTTCAACAAATATCATGGTAAATATGCAAGTTTTTTGCATAGCCCAGCTGTTTTCATATTTCTTTGGTGACTTGTTACAACATCCCTTCACAAAGGGTTGTCTGAGTCCGTTCAGGCTGCTATTAAAAAAAAATGCCATACACTGGGTAGCTAATAAACAACAGAAATTTATTTCTTTTAGTTCTTAGAAGTCCAAGATCAACATGCCAGCAGATCCGGTGTCTGGTGAGAGCCTTTTCATGGTTCATAGATGGACAGTTTTTTGCTGCGTTCTCACATGGTAGAAGGAGTAAGGATCTTTCTAGGGCCTCTTTTTCTAGGGCACTAGTCCCATTCACAAGGGCTCCACCCTCATGACCTTATCATCCCAAAGCCCTACCTCTAAATACCATCACATTGGGCATTAGCATTTAACGTATGAATTTGGGGGCAGGGGACACAAACATTCAGTCTATAGCAAGAGTCATTTAGTTCAACAAACTAATTATGTCTCTCTTTTAGATAGAACACGTCCCTTCCTCACAAAAGTAACCAATTGATGACACCTACCTTATAAGAAGAGTAGATCAGAGTTCAGTGTAGTTATGTCTGACTTCAGGGTATTCTTGATCTCCAGAAAGCAGCAATTCCTTTTAACTCCTCTTTTACCTCTTTTCATGCCACAAATCCCACGAACACACCTAAAACCCCCCAAAATTCAATCATACCCTTGGGGATGCATGTCACAGTGCTTTCCTCTACTGAGGGATTGAGCATAAAATCTCTTTCACTCCTTACTCCTTTCAGACTATGCAATGGTGTCTGGTGGTGAATTATGTGTACATTCCACCAAAACGAGCCAATGAAAAATGGAGTGAAATTGCCTCATTTTTTTGCTGTATGGATTCCTGAAAGTTCCATCACATTGTCAAGTAGGCTTCCAAAATGGATAAGCAATGGTCAAAAACCTAGATGGCAACATTATGTAGAGGAACAAGTGCTATCAATAGACTAATGTGTTTCTCCCTTAATTTTACTTGTTAGCTGTGTGAACTTAGTAAAGCAAACAGCCTCTCTGAGCAGAGATCTTCCTCTGTGGGCTGGAAGATCTCTCAAGTCTTCCCAGATCACTGATCCTGTACCTTTATTTCCCTGCTTATTTATAAAGCTTACCTTTTTGCATAGGACATCTTTGTTCTGCTTTTCTAATTTTTAAAAATATTTAATTTATTTATTTGGCTGCATCGGGTCTTAGTTGCTGCACACAGGCTCTTCCTTGAAGTGTTCGGGCTTCTCCCTAGTTGAAGCGCGTGGTCTCTAGAGTGCGCGGGCTTAGTTGCCCCGCAGCCTGTGGTATTTTAGTTCCCTGACCAGGGATCGAACCTGCGTCCCCTGCTTTGGAAGGCGGATTCTTAACCACTGGACCACCAGGGAAGACCCATTTTTCTGATATTTTAAGAGATTAAAAGTTATTTTGCGAAAAATATTGAACTTCCCAATTTGCCACATACATTATTTTACCTAAAATGTTAATTTCCGTATCCAGAACTGAAAACGTTCATTGATGTAGTCGACCATTCATTTGATGTTATTTCTTTCCACTCGGCGTTAATGTGAAAGAGCTAACTTTAGCTCATGAGGAAGGAACGACTGTTTCCAAAACTTTGGGAGAAGAATGAGGGAAAGAAGATTTCGTGTTTGTCTTGCTTTTATTTTAGTTTTTCCTGCGGAAGAACTCCTCCTATAGTAACTGCACCAGGACCCATCAGAGGCAAGAGGGTCCTCACACCTATGTTCAGATGCACGAAGGGTCTTGGGCACATCATCCCTCACTCGTCCTTCCACCCCAGATCCTCACTGAGGCACGTAAATCATGTCCTATACGAGAACTCTACCTATGCCCCCAGCCCCTGCTCAGACCCCTCCACCCAGCTGCAGTTGCCTCCCACCCCCCAAGCCTGGGGCTCTGGCCAGGGAATCTGGCTCACCAGGCAGAACCAGCTGGATAACAAATGGTCCCAATTAAGGTGCTCTCTGATCACATTAAGGTGTGAACCTCTCCAGCACTATTTTTATTTTGTCTCACCTAGAGGAGGACTGTCTGAAGGAAGAGTGGGGAAGTGTAAACAGGCAGTGAGGTTGGAATGTTCTGACAGCCCAGTGCCTCCCACAGCTCCTGGACTGAGGCAAGCATGAAGGCTGCCCAGAAAAGGGGGCCATCATGAAAAAAAGCCACTGACCGGAAGTCAAAAAGCCCCATGAAATATGTACAGCGTTCGAGTGCTTAACTCGATAAGGGAGCGGGGAGCCTCCAGAGTCCCGCCCATCCCTTACCCCACACAGTGGTGCCAGAGGCACCTCCTTGGGTGAAAATCATCAGTGATCACTTCCGAGGGAATTTCCAGCTGGAATAATTCCAGGAAGCCTCACTGCCTGCTGTGTGGAGGCCTTGATACCATTCCCTGATAGAAACAGCCAGAGGTGGGCAGGGAGCTTCTGCCTCCTCTACAGAACTCTCTACAACCCTCACTTCACAGTCTGTGCCTCAGCATCCTTCTGTCTTCATCCCAGCGGCTCCATACACCCCACCTCCGTCATATCAAGCCATTCACAGTTGTCCACATCCTTTCACTTCTCCATCATTGGGATGCCTTTCCTCTGGGTGAGCCTCTTCTCAGCCTTTAAAATTCAGCTCAAATTGTACCTGTTAAAGCATAACCTTCTCATACTGGCCTGAAGTCTACCCTTCTTGGTCCTAGCTTTGTATTCACTCCTGAATATGATGTTTGCCAAAATCATTTCTTCACTTCTCTACTTGACTGTCAACTCCTTAAGGTCAGGGACAAGGTTATATACATCTTTCAGCCCCAGGGCTAAATACAGTACTTTTACACATGATAGTTACATTTCTGTGTCACCATGGCTAGCTATGGTGCACAGTTGTTTGGTCAAAATCAATCTAGATATTGCTGTAAAGATATTTTTAAGATGTGATTAACATCTAAATTGGTAAACTTAGAGTAGAATAGATTACTCTCCATGTGTGCGTGGGCTTCATCCACTCAGTTGAAGGCTGTAAGACAAAAGACTTAAGTCCCTGGAAGAGAAGGAATTCAGCCTCCAAACTCCCTTCAGACTTGAGTCACTACATCAAACTCTTGGAATTTCTAGGCTGCCAGCCTGTTCTGCAAATTTTGGACTTGCCAGTCCCCACAATCATGTAAGTTCATTCCTTAAAGTAAACTCTCTGCCCCTCTCTGTCTCCATTTCTCTATCTCTGTGTCTCTGTCTCTGTGTCTCTCTGTCTCTGTCTCTCTGTCTCTCTGTCTCTCTCTCTCTCTCTCTCTCTCTCTCTCTATCTATCTATCTATATATATATACAGTATTGCTTCTGTTTCTGTGGGGAACCCTAACTAACATAATGCTTGTTTACTGGACCTCAGACTTAATAGCAAAGAAAGGAATATGGCAAATGGGGCTAAAGGCTGAATAGGAGAGGGAAAATGGCTGAAAATATGTGGATACATAGACAGATTGAATGACCAGAAAGTAAACAACATGCCACTATTTTTGAAATAATGATTTCTACATTTATTATGCACCTGGGTACCATATGTGCACAGAAATATTTTAATGCAATTGGATATCCTTAAATTTTAGAGGTTCCCATGTAAATATCAAACTTTAAGGTAGAATGGGATTAAGATATGGAAAAGGGGATTTAGGCCAAAATAAAGCACATATAACAAAGCGTATTTATATTTTGTAGGGGATTTTCTGGAATCTTTAGAGTCTTTTGGGACTGGATTAATTCCCTGGGATTCCTAAACCCTTAGGAGTCCTCAAGCTATTTTCAGCATTTTTTGAAGTCACACTGAAGTCCTACCCCTGCCTGCTAAGACTGCATAGGCTCATTAAAATGTCAAAGTTTGTCTGCTTTTGGCTAGAATTCTCTTAAACCAGTGTGATGACATTGGTTATCCTTTGCTGCTCCATATCTCTATTTGTTGATTGTATATATCTTTGATTAATTTTTTAAAAATGGAAACATAGCTCAACTAATTGACAAATATAAGATTTTGATAGCAAAATCTTAACTATAACTTAGGAATAACATTAACTATAACTATAATAACTAATAACATAACTGTAACATTTATAGTTATTATAAAAGATTGGCTATATTCTGTGTGCTGTACATTTACTGAGAGTTTTTGTCATGTGTGAGTGTTAGGTTTTGCCAAATTCTTTTTCTGCATCTATTGATATGATCACGTGATTTTTCTTTTTTAGTGTGTTGATACGATGGATTTTTTTAATATAAAATTCTAAATTCTAAATTGCTGAGCTCCTTCAAGGCCCCAGAGCTTAATGAAGTCAGCCTAGAAGCTTATTAACCACTAGGCTTATGGTGGGCAAATGATAAGTGCCTGCCCTCAAGTTCACATGCAGGTGGAACAAGTAAGATGGCTTAGAGAAGCTGGTCCAGCCAGCCAATGGGTCCAGCTGAGAGGCAAGGTGCTAGAACAGCAACTGCGGCGGTTCTGCTCCTTAAGTCTTGACTGTGGGATGTTGAAGCAACACCCCTCAACCCAGACTGCCTAACTTTGAGTCCCAGCTCTGTCCCTCACTAGGTCTGTGACATCTTTGTGCCTCACTTTCCTCATTTGTAAACTGATGATGATATGTTCTAGATTTGTTATAAGGATCAAATACTTTTAACATGCAAAGCACCTGGAACAGTGCCAGGAACAGAAGCCTCCAGTGAAACTGGATTTTTGTTATATATGTCAGACATTGTATCAAACATTTTGCACACACTTTCTCTGTCTCCAGAATAACCCCTCAAGGTAGGTACTATTATTATCTCCATTTTACAGATGAGAAAACTGATGCTTAGAGACTTTAAGAAACTTGTCCAGGGCTTCCCTGGTGGCGCAGTGGTTGGGGGTCCGCCTGCCGATGCAGGGGACGCGGGTTCGTGCCCCGGTCCGGGGGGATCCCACATGCCACGGAGCGGCTGGGCCCGTGAGTCATGGCCGCTGGGCCTGCGCGTCCGGAGCCTGTGCTCCGCAACGGGAGAGACCACAACAGTGAGAGGCCCGTGTACCGCAAAAAAAAAAAAAAAAAAAAAAAAAAAGAAACTTGTCCAAAGTCACCCAGCTCATCAGTGTCAGAAGTTGGACTCAAGCAAACCTTGACATTGCCAGTCACTCTTTGCCTGCCCCAGTGGGGTGAGGGTTGTGCCTGTGGGAGACCCCAGAGTTGCTCACACACTGTGTGCCTCTGGGCAAGTCACCCAGCCTTCCCAAGCTTCCATATTTTCATCTGTAAGGCTAGAGGGTTGTTTCCCAGTTTTGATAATTTATTAAGGTTATGTATACTGTTACCATTGGGGAAAGCAGGGTGAAGCACAGCAACCTTATGCACTAACTTTGCAACTCCTTTGGAACTCCTAAAATGATTTCAAAGTAGAAATTTTAAACACTACTGTAGGGATATGCTACTTGGCATTTTTCTTGATGTCAGGCACTATGTTTTGCACACAAATGGTGCTCATAAATCCTTACTGATGTGATTTATTTGATTTCTAGAAAATGAAATGTGACCAGTACTGAGCAGATTGCTCTGTGTGATACAAAATACAGAGGTCTCTCTGTAAAGTCTCGATTTAAGTAGCAAGAACAAGTAATTTAGATGATGAAAACATCTTATTCTTTAAAATAACATTTTTCATGCATTTAGAATTTTATATTAAAAAAATCCATCGTATCAACACACTAAAAAAGAAAAATCACGTGATCATATCAATAGATGCAGAAAAAGAATTTGGCAAAACCTAACACTCACACATGACAAAAACTCTCAGTAAATGTACAGCACACAGAATATAGCCAATCTTTTATAATAACTATAAATGGAGTATAATCTTTTAAAATTGTGAATCACTATGTTGTACACCTGAAACTTATATGATATTGTAAATCAACTATACTTCAATGAAAAAAAATCTCCAAAAAATCCTCCTTTAGCTATCTTGTTAGTGAGTATTTTAATTCTTGGACTGTCTTATGTATTATAAATATTTTTTCCAGTTCATCATTTATATTTGCATGTTTTTGTATATAGTCATTAAACATTTTTGTATACACTTCAAAAAAAACACCTCTCAGTAAACTGGGAATAGAGTGGAACTTTCTTAGCTTGCTAAAAACTATCTGCAAAACTCTTAGAGCTAACATTATACTTAATGGTGAGAAACTTGAAACTTTCCCACTAAAATCAGGTACAAGGCAAAGATGTCCTCTCTCATCAGTCCTTTTCAAACATCCTAAAAAATGAAGGAAATGGACTCCATGTTCATGGATAGAGAGACTCAATATCGTCAAGATGTCAGTTCTTCCCAACTTGATGTGCAGATTCAATGCACTCCCAATCAAAATTCCAGCAATTATTTTACGGATATCAACAAACTAATTTTGAAGTTTACATGGAGAGGCAAATGATCCAGAATAGCCGACACAATATTGAATAGAAGAGTAAAGTTGTAGGACTGATGCTACCTGACTTTAAGACATCTTAAAGCTACAATAATCAAGATAGTGTGGTATTGGTGGAAGAATAGACAGATAGATCAATGGAATAGAATAGAAAGCCCAGAAATATATCCCTTTAAATATAGTCAACTGATCATTGACAAAGAAGCAAAGGCAATACAATGGAGCAAAGGTAGTCTCTTCAACAAATGGTTCTGGAACAACTGGACATCTACATGCAAAATAAATGCATCCAGACACATACTTTATATCCCTTCACAAAAATTAATTCAAAATGGATCATAGAGCTAAATTTAAAACACAAAACTATAAAACTCCTGGAAAATAACATGGGAGAACACCTATATGATCTCGGGCATGGTGATATCTTTTTAGACACAATATCAAAGGCAAAATTTATGAAAGAAATAATTGATAAGCTGGACTTCATTAAAATTAAAAAGTTCTGCTCTGGGGGATCCAATGTCAAGAGACTTAGAAGGCAAGCCACAGATTGGGAGAAAATATTCACAAAGGACACATCTGATAAAGGACTGTTATCCAAAAATACATAGAACTCTTAAAAATCAACAAGGAAACAATTTAAAAATGGGCCAAAGATCTTAACAGACACCTAACCAAAGATACATAGATGGAAAATAAGCATGTGAAAATATGCTCCACATCATATACAGGAACTCTCATACATTGCTAGTGGCAATGCACCAGTGGGGTACAGCCACTTTGCAAGACAGTTCAGTGGTTTCTTACAAAACCAAATATACTCCTACCTTATGATCCAGCAGTTGCACTCCTTGGTATTTACTTAAAAGCTGAGGGCTTCCCTGGTGGCGCAGTGGTTAAGAATCCACCTGCCAATGCAGGGGACACAGGTTCAAGCCCTGCTCCGGGAAGATCCCACATGCCGCAGAGCAGCTAAGCCCGTGTGCCACAACTACTGAGCCTGCGCTCTAGAGTCCGTGAGTCACAACTACTGAGGCTGCGTGCCACAACTACTGAAGCCCACGCGCCTAGAGCCCATGCTCCGCAACAAGAGAAGCCACCGCAATGAGAAGCCCGCACACCACAACAAAGAGTAGCTTCTGCTTGCCACAAGTAGAGAAAGCCCACACGCAGCAACGAAGACCCAATGCAGCCAAAAATAAATAATTTAAAATATATATATATAAATAATAATAATAAAATAGCTGAAAACTTACGTCCACACGAAAACCTGCACCTAGACGTTTATAGCAGCTTTGTTCATAACTGCCAAAGCTTGGAAGCAACAAAGATGTCCTTTAGTAGGTAAATGGGTAAATAAACTGTGACACATCCAGACAATTTAATATTATTTGGCACTAAGAAGAAATGAGCCATCAAGCCATGAGAGGACATGGAGAAAACTGAAATGCATATTACTAAGTGAAAAAAGCTACATACAGTATGACTCCAACTCTATGAAATTCTGGAAAAGACAAAACTGTGGAGATAGTAAAAAGATCAGTGGTTGCCAGGGGTCAGGGAGGGGCAGGAGAGATGAGTAGGCAGAGTCTAGAGGATTTTTAGGGCAAGAAAAATACTCTGTATGGTATTATACTGATGGATGTATATCATTATATGTTTGTCCAAATCCATAAAATATGCAACACCAAGAATGAACCCTGAGGTAAACTATGGACTTTGGGTGATTATGAGGTGTCATTGTAGGTTCATCCTTGGTAACAAATGTACCACTCTGGTGAGTGATGCTGATCTTGGGGGAGGCTATACATGTGTAGGGGTAGGGGTGTATATATGGAAAAGCTCTGTACCTTCCTTTCAATTTTTTTGTGAAACTAAAACTGCTCTAAAAAAAATACAGTCTTTAAAAAGAAAAACAACTTAGAGGGCTGGATGTAGGGTTGTCTAAGGGTCCTTCCTGGGGTAGGACCACTGTCTGCAATAGAACAAGCCTCTCCCATCAGATTCTCTTCCAGCAGAAGCAGAGGTTCTGTGCACACCTGGCCCATTGCTGCAGGCTGCCAGTCCCGTCTTCTGTCTCATTCAGTTTGGACACTGTCTCAATGGTAAATACTAGCGTGCCCAACCTCCGCCCTTGATGCAATCACTGCTGCCTTCAAGAGCAGCTGGAAATCCTTCCTGCCAGGTGTATTTTGTCTGATAATGTTGGTCACTGTGGAGGTGAAAACAGAACTAAAAGGCTCTCTGTGTTTCAGGGAGCTGTGAAAATCTGGGGCCAGGCAGGTGGGTTCCAAGCACCATTCCCAGAAATAGCAACAAAGGGATTCTTTTAAAAGCCTGGTGTTTTCCTTTTGATTGAACACTCTCTTAGTGACCAGGCATTTTTCTCTGGACAGGGAAATCTGTGTGCCTTTCTTTGTTATACAACAGTCAAGCAGAGCCAGGACACATCAGTCAACCGCTCTGTGCCTCAGTTTACCCATCTGTTATAAATCACCTCTGCTTGGCGGGAAGCATGTCATTTGTACAGTGGGGAGGGAGAAGGAGGGAGGGAATTAGAATAGAAATGAAAAGCTTCTTTTTTCTTATTTCAGTCCAGGGCCAGAATGTAAACTGCAGCCTATTTCTAAAACTCAGCCGACAGAGGAATAGCAGTGAGCCGATGCTGGCGGGGCCCGGGACCAGCCTGACTAGAAACGACTGACGTGGCTCTATCTTGGTCCCTTGACAAATAGTGCTCACTGGGGGTTGCTCCTCAAGGCCAGGCCTCCTGGGCTGTCCTGGGCGTCAGACGGAAATGATTTGGGCACATCCGGTATGGCCTGAATTTGATCCTTTGGGTAAGATCTGAAAAAGAAAAAGAGAAGAGGGAAGGCAAACTGATTCCCTTAAAAACTATGCATACTGAAAGCTTGACATTTAAGGCTCACCCCTTAGAGCTGTATTCCTAACTCTGGGTTTGTAAGACACAACATGTTTTTCCCCTAATCCTTTCCAAAAATGCATTCCATAAATTGTTAACATCCCTGCCAATGGCCCCAGTAAACTCACATACCAGCTTTAAAGTCAACCCCTTTTAAACCAATGCATCAGTCCTTTGAGTTAAGGGGATATTATTTCCAGATTCCTATAGCTGCTAGCTTCTTTTTAAAGTTGCAAATGATCCTGTTTCTTTGTTGCTGTTAATTTTGAGAGAGAAATAGATACAGTGGCAGCAATACATGTATACAGTAGCTGTGACATCCTCCACGGCCCCTTAGTACCCTAAGATACTCTGACAAGCCCCTACCACCTGCCTCCTTGTTTAATCGCCCCTCTCCTAAGGGCTCAAAACTCTCCTTGTTCAGAATGACCAGAAGTTCCCATATATGGTATTACTGTGCCACTGCTATTATTATTTGTTTTATGACAGAGAGTGAAATGTGGTGGTTTAACACATGGGCTCCAAAGCCAAACCACCTAGGTTTGAAGTCCAGCTCTACCACTTACAGCTGTGTGACCTTAAGCAACTTGCTTAACCACTCTGTGTCCGGCTTTCCTTATCCATAAAATGAGAATGATGATAGTACCTTCTTCATTCACTAATGTATATAAAGCAGTTAAGCAGGGCCTGTGCAGAATAACTTCCACACAAGTGCTAGTTGCTATTGCACAATTTTTCTAGGTAGTACATTCAGCCATCGGGGACGGCTCTAATGACTCAACCATCAGCATGGAAAATGTCTGGAAAGATCTGGAGACCAGTTAAAATGTATGCAGGGAATACAGGAAAGCAAGCCTCATGACTTATGGCCCCTCTGGGTCACAAAGGCTGCTGAAGGAGAGCATCTTAGACTTTATGGATCAGGGTGGGCCTCACAGACTGTAAGGCCCTACCCCTCATCCTAGAGCCTCGTGGTGACAAGTTGAGAGCAAACCTAGTGCCAGTCTCTAGGTCTCCATGTTTTCTGTCCCCAGACCAAGTTTTTCCCATTGCCTGGAGCTGCTCTCAGAGGGGAGAGCTGTCATTCCCCACTCGGGTCCTCATCACACCCAGTCCTTGGGCAGTGAGTCTCCCTGTTTGAGTTTTCCCTGCTCTGATCCCCTTCACATCCTTTTGCCGGAATAGTTTTGCTCAAATACAATTTTTTCTCACTGAACTACAACATCTAAGGATCTGCAGGTCTTCTCTCCTGTATGTGACGTGCCGCTGATTTTCATGGAGACATAAGAAACCAGTTTCATTGCTTCTCATTTTTTATGTGACTTCTTTTTCTCTCCAGTGCTTAATAATTTGCTTTCCCAAAGGGTAAGTGTTCAATAAATGCTTATTGCCGACAAATAGGACATTGGGGCCCTGAGATATAAATACAGAGACAGAGATAGAGACAGAGAAAGAGAAAGAGATAGAGATCCTCTGGCTCCCATGCACAATCCCTGAGTAGAACAAGGTTCATGGAGTATGTGCCTTGCTCTAAAACAGGACTGCCCGATTCTCAAAGCCTGTCTGCAATGTTCTTCCAGGAAAAGCTACTTTTGATGAACTCAAGGAGACTTTATCCATCATCTAGGCCAATGCAGTTCAAACTGTCCCGAAGTTCAGATGAGGTACCACACAGGCCAGGCAAGGAAGCGGGGGAGTGAGTAGGCAGAGTTCTGGGGCCCTGGATCCACTTCCAATGGGACAGCTCTGCTTTCATAGTGTCCTGGTTTAGAAAGAAGGAAACCATAATCTAGAGCACTGCCCAAGGCAATTAAGTTTCAGAGATGAAGCAAGTGACCACAGGTCATTCAGCTAGTTAGTGGAAGATCCTGGAGTCAAATCCGAATCCTGGGGTCCTTTGCATCTCTCTGTGCTGTACCACCAACTGTCTCATACATAAGATATCTCAAGCATTCTGTAGAATGCTCAAATACTGCTTTTTAAAAAGCATTAGGAAAGAAAGCACCAAAATCTCCATAAAGCGTACACAAGACTATCTATTGCCAACAGCCCGAGACAAAGATATCTTCACACCCAGCTTGAAAGTGTACTGTTTTCTCTCCTCCACCCCAGCTGAAGATAAACAAGGCCAACGTTTAGTGTAATCAGCTAGTCAGTCACTTTGTTTTCCAGGTCTTTCTTCAACATAATGCTTTCCTCTGCTTTGGCACCCTTTTCCTCTGTTAAAGCAGAGGGAAATCTACCACCAATAATTCTACCTGTGGTTCAGTTCACTGACTACTTTTTCCTTATGAATGGGTGTCTTCAGTATGCTCTGTTCCTTGGTGGTAATTGCTTTAAAAATTTTATCTCTAATGATTTCATAAAGATTGTTGGTCCTTTATGAAAGGAATTTCAGGCACATGTGATGGAAAAAGGAAAGATACTTTTTCTTAGTGGTTGCGAAGATCTTGTGATCATATTAGGTTCTCATTCAAGGTACCCTTAAGGTGACTCAGAAGAGCAAATGCTATTTTGATCTTTCAAAGGCAGAAATCCCTACCTAGTCCTCTGGATCTGAGTAGAACTTGAAGCATCCCTGGCTGATTTTTTCAACCACAGGCTACCTCAAAAGCCCTCACATGCATATTTGCCAGAATTCTGCCTGGTGGGGAGAGAGACATAGGGTAGCTGGGGTGCCCTATTCCCCCTCCCCTTGTCCAACTCCACCAAAAATCTGAACCTTCCCCTGCCTCCGACAACTCCCCTGTTCCAGGAAACGAGGAGTCATTCTTTATTTCTTGCTCCATAAGGGGAGGGCCCCACGTGACTCCCTGTGGAAGGGGACCGTGGGGTGGGGAG
Organism: Physeter macrocephalus; assembly: GCF_002837175.3. Classification (NCBI taxonomy): domain Eukaryota; kingdom Metazoa; phylum Chordata; class Mammalia; order Artiodactyla; family Physeteridae; genus Physeter; species Physeter macrocephalus. The sequence continues at coordinate 18,775,999 of NC_041218.1, forward strand.
GCTGAGTGGCTCCTCGGGAGCCCACAGCGGCCCCGGCTCAGGCCTCCTGGGGGAGGACAGGCTCTGTCCCTTGCTGCTTAGCAGCACCAGCCTGGAGACTGACTCCCCTTGGTACAGCCCCACAGCAGTGCCCTCTTTCCCCTCGTCTTCCCCACACAACCCGCCTTCACTGAGCTTTCCCCTCCCTCAGCCCCAGGGCTCCTGCTTGCATTCTTTCTATCTTCTGGCATTTTTTTCATGTTGTTTTACTTTGTATTTAATAATAGCTCCACCTTTTTTTTTCTTTATCTGAAATCAAGAATCATGCCTGTATCATGTGTTCACTTTGGGAATAAAATTTATGGCAATGTTTGCCATTGGATTAATTGCTTTTCATTAGCTTCATACTTCTTAATGATTACAAATTGTTTGCCTGTACAAGAAACAGTTCCATCCTGTTCTCCGAATTTACTGGCCTTCAATTGCAACCAGAAACTGGAAGTCTTGGATTGCCCGTACTTGCGGAATGAGGTTCCTGGCTTTTTGCATCAGGGTCTGGCTATACTGAGGGTGGGTAATCCTAGCTCTTTAGACTTCAAAGCTCAGATCATGGTCCATGGGCCAAATAAAAAGTGAACTTAGCTTTTCTAAGCCATAGACTCTTCTGTGTCTTGGTTCTCAAATCCATAAAGTGGAGTGAGAAAGACAGAAAGACAAGATATAGATATTTAATAACCAGTTTACTTTAAAATCAGTTTCAAAAAACCTATACTTCATATAATGAATGGGGTTTTAAAAGCAAGCAGGAAAGAATATACCCACCAAAAGGGAGCAGCAGAGTAAATCCCAATGGAAAATGTGTGCCTTTCTGTGGTTGGAGTCATTTGGTCAAGAAATGATGAAATTACAAATTTCTGAAAAGGGTGTGTGTTTTGGAGTTACTGAGGTCCAGGTCTCAGCGTGAGATTTAGGCAAGGCTAGCATTTAACTTCAATGCAGAATAGAGAGGAGGAAGTGGTCACGACCAGCATTCTTTCCCACCAAGGCAGCACCTCCCTGGTCTAATGTTGCTCATCAGTCTCTTGTCTCCTGAACTTGGAATCCAGCTCTCTCAGCAAGCCTGTGCGCCCAGCATTCCCTGCGAGATAATTCATCCTTTAACTCTATATGGGAATGGTTGGCAAAAAGTGAACTGCGGCTGGAGGTGTAGGGGAGCTGGAGCCGTCTGGCCCCGCACAGAGGACCTGTGTGTGCAGCACCATCAGCAGCTCTTGGAGCTGAGGGCTGGCGCTGGGAAGCGGCGGGAGTTTTTCCGTGCAGGGGGCACCACTGCCCTTGCCCACGGCCCAGCTATTGGCTTTAGTCCTTTCAGTAACTAGGATCCGCCTCGGACTAACACATAGGAATAGAGGAAAGTAGACCCAGAGAACCAAGCACTCCACACCAATCTGTATGTTTTGCTCCCATAAACACAATGGTTCGCTTATTCAATCATCCAACAAACAATTGAGTACCAACTGAATGAGGAAAGAAGCTAAGCTATTATGACAGAGAGGCACACACTACACTGACACTGGCTTAAGAAAGTTTCTTTCTCTCTCTCTCTCTCTCTCTCTCTCTCTCTCTCTCTCTCTCTCTCTCTCTCTCTCGGCCCTGTTACATACGATCATTTAGTGACCCAAATTCCTTAACTATTGTTAATCTCTTTTCCCCTAGCGCAGTGCTATTCAAAATATGGTCCAGGGCTCCCCTGGTGGCGCAGTGGTTAAGAATCTGCCTGCCAATGCAGGGCACATGGGTTCGAGCCCTGGGCCGGGAAGATCCCACACGCCGCGGCGCAACTAAGCCCGTGCGCCACAACTGAGCCTGTGCTCTAGAGCCCGTGAACCACAACTACCGGAGCCCGTGTGCCTAGAGCCCGTGCTCCACAACAAGACAAGCCACTGCAATGAGAAGCCTGCGCACTGCAACAAAGAGTAGCCCCTGCTCGCCGCAACTAGAGAAAGCCCTCACTCAGCAGCAAAGATCCAACGCAGCCAAAAATAAAAGTAAATAAAAAATAAATAAATTTATTTTAAAAAAAAAGTATGGTCCAGGGATGGGCAGCATCAGCATCTCCTGAGAGCCCGTTAGAAAGTTCAGTTCTTAGGCCCCAGTTCAGAGCTATTGAACTAGTATTTCTGGTGGCTGTGCCCAGGAATCTGTGTTTTACCAAACTCTCTAGGTAATTCTTCTTTTTTTTTTCCAATTTTTTTGTATTGTGGTAAATTACACATAGATTTATGATTCTAGCCATTTTTAAGTGTATAGCTCAGTGGTATTAAATACATTCATAATGTGGTACTACCATTACCATCAGCCACCTCCAGAATTCTTTTTATCTTGCAAAATTGAAACTGTACTCATTAAACAATAACTTCCCATTTCCCCAGCCCCTGGCAAGCACCATTCTATTTTCTGTCTCTATGATATTGACTACTCTAAATATCTTACATAAGTGGAATCATACAGCACTTGTCTTTTTGTGATTAGCTTATGTCACTTAGCATAATATCTTCAAAGTTTATCCATGTTGTAGCATATGTCAGAATTTCCTTCCTCTTTAAGGCTGAATACTGCATTGTATGTATATATCATATTTTGCTTATCCATTCTTCTGAACACTTGGGTTGCTTCCATGTTTTAGCTATTTTAAATAATTCTTCTGTGAACATGAGTGTACAAATATCTCAAGAGCTTACTTTCAGTTATTTGGGATATATACTTAGAAGCAGAATTGCTGAATCAAATTGTAATCCTATTTTTAATTTTTAGAAACCACCATACTGTTTTCCACAGCTGCTGTATCCCTAAACATTTTCTACAGCTGCTGAATGTAAAATTCCCATCAACAGTGTACAAGAGTTCCAGTTTCCTTATATCCTCACTAACACTTGTAGTTTTCTGTTTTGTTTTTGTTTTTGATGGTAGCCATCCTAAAGGGGGTGAGGTGGTATATCACTGTAGCTTTGATTTGCATTTCCCTAATGATTAGTGATGTTGAGAATCTTTTCATGTGCTTATTGGCCATTTGTATATCTTTGGAGAAATGTCTGTTCAAATCCTTTGTCTATTTTTGAATTGAGTGGTTTTTTTTATGTTGAGTTTTAGGAGTTCTCTATATATTCTGGATATTAATCCCTTAACAGATAGGTGATTTGTAAATACTATTTCACGCTCTGTGGGTTGTCTTTTTACTCTGCTGATACTGTGTTTTGATACACAAAAATTTTTAATTTTCATGAAGTCTAATTTGCCTATTTTTTCTTTTGTTGACTGTGCCTTTGGTGTCATGTGAAAAAATCATTGCCAAATTCAATGTCATGAAGCTTTCTTCTAAGAGTTTCATAGTTTTAGGTCTTATGTTTAGGTCTTTGATCCATTTTGAATTAATTTTTATACATAGTATTAGGTAAAGGTCTAACTTCATTCTTTTGCTGGTGGGTAGCTATCCAGATGAGGCTTATGCACTTTGGTTTGAGAAGCCCTGGTCTCTAGCACTGTCCTCATTTACATGGTCAGAGCCAGGACTCCGGATGTTTTTGTGCCAGCTTGAAGGAAGGGAGGAGAGAAAGTAAGTCCAGGGCAGCAATTTCCTTTTAAGGATGTGAGGGTGGGAAGCTGAACTCTTCATTTTAGCTCACACTCCATTGGTGAGAACTTAGAAACATGGCCACTCGAGCTGCAAGGGAGGCTGGGAAAAGTAGTTTCTGGCTGGCTGGCTATGACCTGACCTGCAGTGTTTTATTATACAAGGAGAGATTGTGTCTTAGGTGGGTATCTAGTGGCCTCTGCCACTCGTGTCATGTGCTAGGCACAGTGCTAGTGGGAGGAGATGATGCTTGCTCTTCAACAAGACAGTCCACGCACTCAAAAGTGGTCTAGTAAGGTGTTCCCTTCTGGTGCAATGATTAAATAACAGGGCCTGAGTGTGGGATAGTCCCCTCAAACTAGAGTGCACTAAATATGCAAGTCTCTCATCTTTAAAAAAGGGTATTAAAATCTATGGACATTCACATCCTAATAAGGCCACCAAAAACATTGCTCCAAAGTGGGGATTGGCCAGCTCTGACCAGTGAACCAAATCAGGCCCACTGCCTGTTGTTTTTTTTTTTGTGGTACGTGGGCCTCTCACTGTTGTGGCCTCTCCCGTTGCCGAGCGCAGGCTCCGGACGCGCAGGCTCAGCGGCCACGGCTCACGGGCCCAGCCGCTCCGCGGCACGTGGGATCTTCCCGGACCGGGGCACGAACCCGTGTCCCCTGCATCGGCAGGTAGACTCTCAACCACTGCACCACCAGGGAAGCCCCCACTGCCTGTTTTTGTAAAAAGAAGTTATTGGAACACGGCCACACCCTTTCATTTTCAAATAGTCCATGGCTGCTCTTACTTACACTACAACAGCAGAATTGAGTAGTTTTGAGGGAGTTTGTACGACCCACAAGGATGGCCGCATTTACCAGCTAGCCCTTCACAGGAAACGTTTGCCAAGACCTTCACAAGCACTCTTAGCTGTGAAGTTCACAAACCATTCTTGGTGGTGGGTGCTTAGTAAAGGCCTTTCAGGTGGTCTTGGCAGATCCAAGGAGACACCCAAAGTTAGGCTCCCCCATCATCAAGGGAGAAGAGGGAAGTCAGGTAAGGAAGCTGTTTATTCTAGGAACTGAATGATAATTTAAACTTTCTTCTGCAGCTAAGCACTAGGCTAGACATTTAGATATGTTATCCTATCTAACTCTCACAAAACTCCACAACGTAGGAACCACAGCTGAGCCAAGCTGAGCCCCTTGGCTTCTCTCTTGTGGTCCAGGGCTATGTTTTTAACTGGTCACAGGACATGCCTATGTAGATAATCTATTGACACCTTAAGCCCAATGTATTCAAAATAACTGATTGTCTGTTTCCCTAAACCAGTCCTTCGCTTCTTCTTTAGAAGTCCAAACTGTAAACTAACACCTATTTCATTGATTTCTTATCATTAGCAAATCCTAGATTGGTGCACTTATGAATCAGTTCCTTATTAATTAAGGTTATTCTGGTCATTCCTGTTTAAAACCTGCCTTAGTCTGTCTGGGTCTTCCCATTTACTCAGATCCCTTCTAATCAGTCTCCAAGTCCTGTGAAATTTATTCACTCCTCTGGCTTCCCGTCCTTCTGTTGTGATCCTTAAAGCTCAGTGTCAATGATATCACCCTCATGAACATTTTGTGAACCTGCAAATGAGCACCAACAGCATTTTATTGTTGCTGCTTCATGACATTATGCATATTCCTCCTAGAACCATAGCTAATGCCAAACTTGAGTTAAGCTCCTTAACAGAGAGTAGGCTTCTTGAGGACCAAGAACTTGCCTTGGTATTAGCACTGAGCCAAGATTCCATCCTAGGATCTTTGCTTATAATGTGCTGAGCACATTTACCAACACTGACATCTGTAAGAGTTAACAGCAAGTGAGAAACCACAGCAGAGACCTGTAGAGGTTGAGATACTGATTTCTTCCAAATTACGCTTTTCATAGGAGATTGTCTGCTTACTCCCTACAATCACCTGAAAGCATCTCTACCCAAGTCTGGATACTTTGATAATTGCTTGTAAATGATAGAACAGATTTTGACAGAGGGACTATCCTTTGAATTTTAAGAATTTCGATGGTAATTGGAAGAGATAAGACTATATTAGCAGAACTATTGGCTGAGCAGAAGCCATAATTTCTCTTTTGCTTTGCCCCAAACAAAACAATATAGTCAATATGTACATTTTGACTAGGGTGTCAAGGTAACCTCCATTCTAGACCCAGATTTTTATTTATTAGCAGTTTGATATTTGGCAGGTCATTAAGCTTCTGTGGAGCTCAATTTCCTCCCCCTTGCAATATGGGGATTACATACCTGCTCCTCCTGCCTTACTGGGTTATTGTGAGCAGAGTAAAGTGAGACAAGGTAAGTGAAAAAAATGTATAGCACATAGCTTTTGCTGCTGATACCCTAAAACACAGTGGCTTATAATAATAACCATTTATTTAGCTTATGACTTTGTGGATTGGCTGGACTGTGTAGTCTGGGCCAGCTTAGTTGATCATTGCTGGGCTCACTCATGTGTTCATGCTGAGCTGGCAAACTGGCTAGTGGATGGGAAATCTAGGATGGGCTCAATCATATGGCTGCTGTTTGTCAAGCTGTAGGTCTGGGTAACAGAAGTGACTGGGTCATGTGTATCTCATCATCCAGGAAGTCAGTTTGGACTTCTTCATGGGCAGCCTCAGGGTTTTAAGAGAAGACAAGCTCCACTGTGCACGTTTTTCAAGTCTCTGCTTATGTCACATTTCCTGACATCCCATTGGCTGAGCCCAGAATTAGGTGGGAGGGCATTCAAAGTTCCATGGTAAGGAAGCATGGATGGATGGATAAGGGAGGAGAAGAATGTATGGCCATTTTTGCCATCTACCAGACCATTGCCAATTGGGATAACAGCAGCAGAATTTCTAGCACCCAGTGAAGACATGCAAGTTTCTCACCTTTTAAAAATGTTGTTAATATCTATGAACATTCACACCCTAATAAGACCACCAATGACATTGCTCTAGAGTGGAGACTGGCAAACTCTGGTTTGTGAATCACATCAGGCCCACTGCCTTTTACTGTAAATAAAGTTCTACTGGAACACTGCCATACCCATTCATTTTCATATAGTATAGGGCTGCTCTCACACTACAACAGCAGAATTGATGGTAATTTTATTTTTAATTTTTTAAGGAATCTCTATACTGTTCCAGCATCATCAGTGGGAGCTGCAATATTTGAATCCAAGTGGCAGGGGCATTGGAGTCCTTGCTGGAGCCATCCCACACTGTGCTTTGTGTATTATTCTCAGCTGAGTGGCCTTCCAAGCTTAACTCTCTGGCCTTCCCAAAGAGTCTGTGAGGCATCTGATCTCTTTTAATAAATTCCTTTTTTGTTTAGACTAGCTAGAGTGGTTTCTACTGTTTCTAACTAACTAAGGATCCTGACACTGATAGTTTTCTAAGGCTGGGGCTCTATGGCTTTAAATACCCTATGCTGAAGAAGGCACAATGTTTTATTTTTTTGCAAATAAAATGTTTAGTTTACCTACTCCTAGGTATGCATTCATATAATCCAATTAGGTGTTCATACACCAGCTCTGGACTCCCCAAAAATCGAAGATGGTTTGAGAAAAGAAGGAAAGCAAACTCCATTTTCTCCCATTTAGAAAAGCAAACACTTTAATTTTGTTTGAAAAATCTAAGCTCACTAGCTCCACTCAGTGTCCCGATGAACTTATGTGGCACCATATTTGTTTGTAAAAGGATGAAAATAGCTTCGTTGGACAACCTTATTCTTTGGCCAGCTTTATAGTTTTATGTCTTATGGTTAGGTATTTAATCCATTTTTTTTTTTTTTTTTTTTTTTTTTTTTTTTTTTTAGCAGTACGCGGGCCTCTCACTGTTGTGGCCTCTCCCGTTGCGGAGCACAGGCTCCGGACGCGCAGGCTCAGCGGCCATGGTGGCCTCTCCCGTTGCGGAGCACAGGCTCCGGACGCGCAGGCTCAGCGGCCATGGCTCACGGGCCTAGCCGCTCCGCGGCATGTGTCCCGGACCGGGGCATGAACCCATGTCCCCTGCATTGGCAGGCAGACTCTCAACCACTGCGCCACCAGGGAAGCCCTAATCCATTTTTGAGTGAATTTTTATAAATGGTGTCTAAGTGTCCGACTTCATTCTTTTGCATGTGGATATCCAGTTTTCCCAGTGCCATTTGAGAAGAGACTGTTTTTTCCCCACTGTGTAGTCTTGGCACCATTATCAAAAATCATTTGGCCATATGTGTAAAGGCTTATTTCTGGACTCTATTCTCTTCCATTGGTCTCAACATCTGTCCCTTTGCCAGTCCCAACGGTCTTGATTACTGTTGCTTTGTAGTATGTTTTGAAATCAGGAAGTGTGAGGCCTCCAAATTTGCTCTTCTTTTTCAAGATTGTTTTAGCTATTGAGGGTCCTATGAGATTCAGCTTTAAGATTTTTTTTTCCTACTTCTGCAAAGAATGCCATTGGGATTTTGATAGAGATTGCACTGAACCTATAGATCTCTTTTGGTAGTATGAACATTTTAACAACATTAAGTCTTCCCATCCATGAGCACTGATAACTTTCCATTTATTTGTATCTTCTTTGATTTCTTTTAGCAATATTTTGTAGTATTCAGTACACAAGTCTTTCTTCTCCTTAGTTACATTTATTCCCAAGCATTTTATTGTTTTTGATGTTATAATAAACAGAGATTGTTTTAATTTCCTTCTCAGATTGGTCATTATTAGTGTATAGAAATACAAGTGATTTTTAATCCTGCAACTTTGCTGAAATAATTTCTTAATTTTAACCTTTTTTTGTGTAGAATCTTTAGGGTTTTCCACATATAAAATCATGTCATCTGTGAACAGAGATAATTTTACTTCTTCCTTTCCAGTTTGGGTGGCTTTTATTTCTTTTTTGATATCAGAGTAATGCTGCCCTCATAGAATGAATTTGGAGTGTTCCCTCATTTGCAATTCTTTGGAAGAGTTTAAGAAGAATTGGTATTAATTCTTCTTTAAATGTCTGGTAGAGTTCTCCAGTGAAGGCATCTGGTCCTTACTAGTTATATGTCTCTTCAGATTTTTTAATTTCTTATGATTCTGTGTTGGTAAGTTGTATGTTTCTAGGAATGTATCTTTTTCTTCCAGGTTATTCAATTCGTTGGCAAATAATTGTTCATAGTACTCTGTTATAATCCTTTTTATTTCTGAGACATTCTGAGTTGCAATGTCCCCCATTTCATTTCCAATTTTAGTTATTTGAGTCTCATTTTTTTTCTTAGTTATTCTACCTAAGGGTTTTTCAATTTTGTTAGTCTTTTCAAAAAAAAACAGCTCTTATATATCCAGAGAAAAACAAAATTTGAAAAGATATATGCACCCTAATATTCATTGCAGCACTATTTACAATAGCCAGGACATGGAAGCAACCTAAATGTCCATCAACAGAGGAATGGATAAAGAAGATGTGGTACATATATATAATGGAATATTACTCAGCCATAAAAAATTAACGAAATAATGTCATTTGCATCAACATGGATGGACCTAGAGATTGTCATACTGAGTGAAGTAAGTCAGACAGGGAAAGACAAATATCATATGATATCGCTTATATGTGGAATCTAAAAAATGGTACAAATGAACTTATTTACAAAACAGAAATAGAGTCACAGATGTAGAAAACAAACTTATGGTTACTGTGGGGGAAGTGCGGGAGGGATAAATTGGGAGACTGGGATTGACATATACACTATATATAAAGTAGATAACTAATAAGGACTTACTGTATAGCACAGGGAACTCTTCTCAATACTCTTTAGTGACCTATATGGGAAAAGAATCGTAAAAAGAGTGGATATATGTTTATGCTGATATATGTTTATAACTGATTCACTTTGCTGTATGGCAGAAACTAACACAACATTTTAAATCAACTATACTGCAATAAAAATTTTTCAAAAAGCTCTTGATTTTAATTTTTTCTTTGTTTTCTATTCTCAATTTATCTCTGCTCTAATCTTTTTTATTCCCTTCTTTCTACTAACTTTTGGTTTAGTTTGTTCTTTTCTAGTTCCTTGAGATGTAAAATTAGGTTGTTGATTTGAGATTTCTTTTTTTTTTTTTTTTTTTGCGGTATGTGGGCTTCTCACTGTTGTGGCC
>NC_041218.1:18785849-18788276 GCF_002837175.3 Physeter macrocephalus
ATCTTCCCGGACCGGGGCACGAACCCGTGTCCCCTGCGTCGGCAGGTGGACTCTCAACCCCACTGTGCCACCAGGGAAGCCCGAGATTTCTTCTTTTTAATGTAAGCATTTGCCACTAAAACTTTCTTCTTATTACTGCTTTCACTGTATTCCATACATTTTGGTATGTTGTGTTTTCATTTTATCTCCAGATAGCTTCTAAATTCCCTTGTGATTTCTTCTTTGACTTGCTGGTTGTTTGAGTCAATTATTTATTTCCACATTTTAGTGGATTTTCCTGTTTTCTTCCTGCTATTGATTTCTAGTTCCATTCCATATGGCCAAAGAAGATATTTTATATGATTTCAACTTCTTAAATTTGTTAAGACTTGTTTTGTGGATTAACATGTGGTCTATCATGGAGAATGTTCCATGTGCACTTGAGGACGTATTCTGCTGTTTGGGGTGGAGTGTTCTGTATGTGTCTGTTAAGTCTAATTGGTCTAACTGTGTTGTTCAAGCCCTCTGTTGCCTTATTGATCTTCTGTCTGGCTGTTCTATCCATAGCTGAAAGGAGGGATTAAAGTCTCCTACTATTATTATGTTACTGTCCATTTCTCCCTTCAGTTCTGTCAATGATTCATACATTTGGGAGCTGTAATCTCTCTTTAAATAATATAGGATTTATGATTCTTACAGGGATCATATTTCTCAAGAGTGGAATGTAAATGTTGCCTTGGGGAGAAAGTGTGTTCATGTAGCTGAAGCTCTTCAGTGGCAGTGAGGGCTTGGGCCACTGGACCACTCTTCTGTTTAGAAGACCTTCTATATCTTCCATACATCCCACCTTGGCTTGGTCTGGCTTCTGTCTACTTCTCCAATCCCATATCATGATGCTTCATTGCTCATAACTATTCTCGAGCTATCCTGATATTATCTGTTATCTGTTTCTTAAACACCTTTTTCTGCCTCAGCACCCACACATGCATGCGTGTGTGTACACACACATGCATGTGTACACACACACACACACACCTCATTCAAGGTTTATTTTTGTTATGAAGATATATTTGTAAAGGTACATAAAATGTTAGCTTGACTGATATTTTAAAATATTTGGACAAATAGTATTGGGCCTCATAAACATTCAGGAAGGGCCTGGAGAGAAGTTATAGGAACAGAATTAGTTATTACAGCAGAACACTGAAAGCATCTCATTGTTTCCCTTTGGGACATTTAAATACTATCCATATAATGGAATGGTATTTATCCATATAATAAGATTGTTTGAAGCCCATGAAGCATGGAGAAATGCTTATTATGAAGAAAAGCATACAAAATCAAATATAAATTAAGAATATATCTATGTGAAAATGCATATAAGAAAGAAAAAAATGAAATAGTTCTCAGGATTGTAGGATTAAGGAGTTTTCTCTAGTTATTTTCAAAATATTTATATTGCTATATTTAACTCTATAATTTGAATAAAAGGCAAGAACACAACTCATTAAATAACCTGTTTCCACACCATTATAGCAGCTGCCTATGGAGAAATGCTCTGAGATGAAGAACTACTCAGCCTCACTTGCCTTCCTATCCACCAGCAGCAGGGTTTCCATCTTTGCTTCCATGGATTCACACAGTGGGAAGACAGCCACAAAGCACAGTACAGATTAAGATCAAATATCTCTAGACAAGAAATATTTTTAAATAAATCTACAAAAAAATGGACAGTTTAATGCTCAAGCGAGATAAATTTGGGGGATTCTTTTTAAAAATTTTTTAAAAGTATTTATTTATTTAGCTGTGTTGGGTCTTAGTTGTGGCACGCGGGATCTTCATTGTGGCGTGTGGGCTCCAGAGCGCGCTGGCAGGCTTCTCTCTAGTTGTAGTGCATGGGCTCCAGAGCGCACAGGCTCAGTAGTTGCGGCACGCAGGCTTAGTTGCCCCGTGGCATGTGGGATATTAGTTCCTCTACCAGGGATCAAACCCACAACCCCTGCATTGGAAGGCAGATTCTTAACCACTGGACCACCAGGGAAGTCCCTGGGGGATTCTGAAGAGTAAGTTTGCATGACCTTGTCTGGCACCCAGCTTCATGAGGCAGAGAACTTGAATCCATTCAATTCTTCTGCCAGTGAAAAGACAAAGGAACAGGTGAGATCCAGCACAGGTAAATCACAGGCATCCATGGGCGGCTAAGAGCTCTGAGGGATAAGCAGATGTTAGGCAGGAAATAAAATGAAGGCAAAGTGGGGCAGGCGATGGAGGGGAGATGAATGCAAAAGCAGAGCCTTCAAAAATGCTCGTGTCGGGCTTCCCTGGTGGCGCAGTGGTTGAGAATCCGCCTGCCAATGCAGGGGACACGGGTTCGTGCCCCGGTCCGGGAAGATCCCACATGCCGCGGAGCGGCTGGGCCCGTGAGCCATGGCCGTTGAGCCTGCGTGT
>NC_041218.1:18788437-18806689 GCF_002837175.3 Physeter macrocephalus
CCTGTGCTCCGCAACGGGAAAGGCCACAACAGTGAGAGGCCCGCGTACTGTAAAAAAAAAAAAAGAAAAAGAAAAAAAAAAATGTTCGTGTCTCTGAAAGTCTGCATGAAGTTCTGTGTGGTAGACCTTGTGAAAAGCCACCCTGACAAATCTTGGAGAGGATTGGAGAAGAGTAAAAGCGGAGGCAGGAAGATCATCTAGAAGACTGTTGAAATGTTTAACGAGAGAGAAGAGGATGTGACTCAAGGCCTGAGCAATGGGGACAGAGAGGAGATGAATTTGAAAGGTATGAGGAGAGAGAACCAGCAGGACTCAATAAGTAATCAGAAGAAGGAAGGTCAAGGATGATGGCCAAATCCTGCCAAACATCTGAGTGCATCCATAGGAACGACGTTGCCAGACAAGTCTCCAGAAACCAACAAGGACTTGGTCTTAGTTTGTATTTTAGATTGAAAACTGTCTGCATCTTTCCCAGGTTACAATCCCATGGGGATCCACGATGTTTATATTTACACTTTATGTTTACCTAGGCTGAGCGCTGTAGTTACATAATCAGAGAAGGAAATCCCACAATCAATTCCAGGACTTTTTAGACATGACCTTTTGTAAATAGCCAGAGCTAGGTTTGCAGTCAAACCCAGAGGCATTTATGAATAAATACTGACCCCCAGTGTCGAGGTGCAGAAATAAAGATTAAAAATAAAGATAAAACACCAAGACTCTTAGGAGAGTACCTGGAATTCCAGCTACAAATAATGTTCCCTGCAATCCAATTAAGAATCCTGGGGTGCTTCAGAAACAGAAATACTGACTAGTATTTTACTATACCGATGGCTAGTGGCTGCCAGAAGAACTCTAGTGAATGTTCTACAGAATAAGTGTCAGAATGGATTTGGTCTCAATCATGGGTGTGTAACTATGTGACAGTCTTGGCCCTCTCTGCTCCAAGGTCCAGGTTTAACTACTCCAAAGAGCCTTCTCACTAAAAGAGTAGATTTTTATGCAATTAATTTGACTGATACAAACTCCAGCTGTGTCTTATTGCCCACCTAGGTCAGCATTACATCAAATGAAGTTTCCTCTCAAGTGGATGCAGGACAGTGTGGTTGGTGGATGTGCCCTTTTCAGTATCTGTGTGGCTACAGTGAATTCATGAGAAATTCTTGAGTAAACTCTCTGCAGCAAAATAGCTCCTTCTGGACTTCCCTGGTGGCGCAGCGGTTAAGAATCCGCCTGCCAATGCAGGGGACACGGGTTTGAGCCCTGGTCCAGGAAGATCCCACATGCTGCGGAGCAACTAAGCCCGTGCGCCACAACTACTGAGCCTGCGCTCTAGAGCCCATGACCCACAACTACTGCAGCCCGCACGCCTAGAGGCCTAGAGCCCGTGCTCTGCAACAAGAGAAGCCACCGCAATGAGAAGCCTGCATACCGCAACGAAGTGTAGCCCCCGCTCGCCGCAGCTAGAGTAAGCCTGCACACAGCAACGAAGACCCAACACAGACAAAAATAAATAAATAAATTTATAAAAAGAAAAAAGAAATAGCTCCTTCAGCTGCAGTTGCTGAATTTATATGGCATATTATATGGCATCTGTTTTTTGCAGACTGGAAATGAGGCACTGGCTGTTCGGAGACAAGCTTATGTCACATTCTGGTCTATGCTGAAGTTTTTAAGAACTTGGCTTTGCAGAGAATTAAATGAAGCTGTCTTGAAAAGGTAGAGTTTCCTTCATGAAAACAGGATCGTTTTCGTGAACGCTGTTTTTAAAGTAAGAATAGACTTCAGGCTTAAGTGGTCAACCACAACATAAATAAAAGGCCAATCTTCAGTGCCAACAGAACCTATTTGACTTCTGCTTTGGGCAATGAGAAGCATTCATTACAGGCTATTGACCCTCAGCAGTCTTAGTAGAAGGAAGCATGAAGCAGCAGTAGAAATCATGGCTGCTTTGAGGTCACATGGATTCAAGCTGGGCGATGACACTGAGCTGAGTGACACAAGGGACACGGGAGGTAGCCGCTGCAGGGAGCCAAAATCGAAGGAAACGGAGGCCCAGAGATTAAGTAGAGTTTAGGAGCCAAACGGTGGCATTAAGAAGGGATGCCATCCTAAGGTACTAAAAGATTAAAGTAGAAGGTTTTGTATCAGGAGAAATTCTATTTGTTCAGCTACAAGGTGATGGCAATCATAATCCTATTTTTGACTTGTATTAGCAGAGAAGCTAATTGTCTGATAAATAACTGTGGCACTAGACCTAGTAGAAAAAAATGAGTGTAGAACTTGTTTCTTGACAATACAGACTAAACAAGCTTTTCCTTTACTAACAAAAACTAAGATTTCAAGAACAAAAAGTACAGAAACCAGGCACCTTTATCCACTCACTGCATATAGCGAAACATGTTTTAGTGACTGTACTTAATACAAGGTTGTTTTAGTTGCTTCTTTGTCAATTTTTTTTCTCCTGTCACTTTATTTATTTATTTGGGGGGGTTTTATTTTGGAAAATGTCAAACCTACAGAAAAGCTGGAAAAATAGTACATTATTAACTCTTTCCTCATCAATTATAACATTTACTATATTTGCTTTCTGCATCTCTTTAAATATATAGGAGCAATTGTGTTGGCTCAAACATTTTAATGTGAGCTGCAGACATAATGACACCTCACCCTTAAATTTTTCAGGCCCCCAAAATGTCCTTTATAACTTTTAATTAAAATATCGAATTAAGGTTCAAATGTTAAAACCCTAATCCCCAGTGTGATGGTATTTGGAGGTAGGGCCTTTGGGAGGTGAGCAGATTTAGATGAGGTCATGAGGGTGGATCCTTCAGGATGAGAACAGTGTCCTTATAAGAGGAAGAGACCAGAGCCCCCTCCCTCTCTACCATGTGAGGACACAGCGAGAAGGTGTCTTTCTGAGCACCAGAAAGAGGGTTCTTATCAGACACTAAATCTGCCAGTGCCTGGATCCTGGACTTCCCAGCCTCCAGAACTCTGAGAAATGTTATTTAAGCCACCCTGTCTGTGGTGTTTTGTCACAACAGCCTGAACAGACTGAGACAAATGTTCTATAATCCATTATTGTTATTCTCTTCTTTCATCTCAAACGGTCCCAGATTTGGCATTTGAAGCCAATTTTTGTGTCCCACCAGTCTTCGGGCATTTTTTTCTTTTCTGACCAAGATGTTCTAAGCTCACCTTATACTTTATCTGCCTCCAACCTGGAATCAACGATTTTCCCAAACATGCCTGGGTCTGTGGAACAGTATTTAGAAAACAAGATCAAGGGAACTACATGTGCTCACTATTACTAGGTTATGGCTTCTAGGCCCTTTCAGAGCACAGAGCCAGAGCTGGGGTTGGGGGGTGGCGCTGGGAAGAAAAGAGAGAGGAAAATGCACACACATTCCTACAGGTATCTCCAGCTCAAAACTAGTAACACGGGGGTCTTCTTTATCTTCCTCCACTTTCTATCTCCCTTCTCCCATTGTGAGTAACCTAATTTACAATATCAACAAATTTGCTCAATTTTTTAAATCTATGAGATTCAGAATTACATCCTAAAAACAGTCTCAGGAACATCTTCATCTTTAAACACTTGAATTTAACATCAGCGGTACCATATCATCCCAAATTATCCCACAGAAGTCACACAGAGCAGACTAACAGCTCTTTAAGCAGCAACGAGAGATAATGCACCTATATATAGGACTCGAATTGGACAACTTAGCAATGGCTGTTTCTTGAGAGGACCAAAGAGGACAAATTTAGAACAGATTACTGTGGCTTCTGCTTTAATTGGTTGAAGACTATTTGAGGTGTTTTCCTTTTCAAAATTTATCCTGTTTGATGTTTGGCATTTGTTTCAAAGCAATCCAGTGGACAGTGTGAGAAGATACACATAATGGTTAATGAGGTGATAGTGGCTGATGGGCGAGCGTTCTTTGTGTTATTTATACTCTCAGCTTTTGTGGATGTTTAAAATTTTTTATAATAAAAATATTTTTAAAAATATATTCCTGTCAAATCAGAGTAAGCATAAGCTTAAATGGCTAGCCCCAACTCAAATAAATAGCAAATAAGATGTGGCTTTATTATGTGAAAATAGGAAGTATTGATGACAATCTAGCTTATCTTTAAAAAATTGTCTAAGGAACTTTCATTTTTTTTGGACTTAAGTTTCGTGTCTTAAAAGTTAGTCTACATAGCTAGATTATCCTCCAATAAATAAAACTTCAATTGTGGAAAAAGATTGACTTAAATTCTGCCTATCATTTTGCCAAATAGCTTTGTCACTAGAGGGAGATTGTATGATTAAAATATTCTTATAGTATGGATGTTTCATATTCCCCTTGGGATCAAAGTCCCCTCACAGACCAATGTGGAAACCATCAGGCTACAGCATAGCATGGCATCTGCCACAGCCAGATCTTTTGAGAGGCTAGGCGTGATTCAATACAATGAATAGTGTTACATAAGTGAGCCCCAAACTTGCAAAATCCAACCATGCAGAAGACAAAAACAGGAGAAACGATCAGGGTCTGCAATGTTGAGGCAATTTGAGCGTATGAAAGACTTCCCAGGTAAGAAGAAAGCTGAACTTTAAAAAGAGGCTTGCCACTTTATGTAAAAGCATAAAAATAAATTAAAAATGGCGCTGGGGATGATGAATCTTCTGTCTAGTAAAGCTGGTTCCCCTACCTCATTTTGTCATAAACACAAAGGAGCTAGAAAAATAAAAAACTATAACTACATAGTAGGAATGGGAGGAAATGTACATGACCTCTGACTTCTCTTTCCTGAGACTGTCATCGTGATCAGGAGGATTTCTGCTTCTGGCCACCAAGTTGGCCAACTGCTGTCCGATGGGGATTGGCTTTAACCAGCTCACACGCTGACCAAAAAAAAGCATTTTCACAACAAACCTATAGAGCCTGGGGAGGCTTCCCAGGCCAGAAGACAAATAACCACTGCCATTAATGTGCACATGGAGGGACTGCATTTTAATAAAAGTGGTCATGACCCAAGATGAGAAATAGTCTGCAAATTTGGAGCAAAAGAATCTGGTTGAGCTTGGAAATAGCCAGATCATGTTAAGAAATTTGCCTCATACCTCTTATCAAGGAAACATACACGACATTATGTACTCTAACCGAGGATGCTTTGTTAATTCAGTGCTCAAATTAGTACTGGATGATGCAAGAACTTCCATTTTCTGAGGCAGAATTTGTTCTTTCAGAAAAACAAAGTCTGAGCGTACTGGGATACACTACTCATCTGAGATATTTAAAAATTAAAACTCTAGGAGTAGCATCTTGCTATGGCTCTTATCTTACCACACTGGACCTGCATGAAACAATCATTACAGCCTGGGCAAAAGAGACGTGTCTAACTGGCTCCAGGGCAAGCCCAACCTGGCAGCAGGATGAGCTGCCCTCTCCAAGGACCAAATTTCTGGATAAGCTGTCTTTTTTTTTTTTTTTTTTTTGCGGTACGTGGGCCGGCCTCTCACTGTTGTGGCCTCTCCCGTTGTGGAGCACAGGCTCCAGACGCACAGCCTCAGCGGCCATGGCTCACGGGCCTAGCTGCTCCGCGGCATGTGGGATCTTCCCAGACCGGGGCATGAACCCGTGTCCCCTGCATTGGCAGGAGGACTCTCAACCACTGCGCCACCAGGGAAGCTCTATCATTTTTTAAATTAAAAAAAAATCCCCATTTTTTGGTCCCAGCTTGACGTGGTATAGAAGGATGCCAAGATGAGGATGCAGGTTAGGCAGATTTCAAGATACCTACATCAAAAATTCTGGATCCCTTGTAAGCCATGCAAAGAAAACAGATTCACTAGGTGGTCTCAAGGTTGAAGTGCTGGAGTCGTTAAAAATAATTTTACATCAAGTTTTCATAAATATCTCTTCATTTATTTCAGCCAAGATCTCAAAAACCAAAAAGAAAGTGTCAGCAAAAATTATCCCTCTCTTAAGAAGTCTGTAAGATTCCAAAGTGACTGGGTGTGAGCACAGCTCTGTGAGCAGGAGCACATCATGCTGCCAGGTGTCCACTGGAGGTGGATATCTAGATGCAGGACAAGGGAAGAATCCAACTCTAGGCTCTTGAGCTGTGTTAAGACATGGTCACTTCTTGGGCTGGAAAATTCAGACGCCAATTCCAGAGATGAAGCTGTTCAAAAATGGTCTGAGTTGAAGCTTAGCCATAGGTTTGGAATTCTAGGAAGATCTGGTAGGTGTGTTCTTGGCCCTGATCTCTGAATTATAAACAGTGTTATTTGGTTAGGCAACAGAACTGTGAAAAGAAGGACTACAGCAGAAAAGCCAGTAGTTGGTCAGGAACGTCAAGCATCCACATTCCATGCATCACAGATGCATCACAGATGCAGCCAGCTGTGAGCATACCAGGTTCATTTCTTTTTTTCAGCCATCTTCATCAGCTGATGCTCTAAGTCTTGATTTAAGGATCAGCAGAGACCAAGCAGTAGCAAGGGTTTTAGAATTAGTTTCCTTCTAATGACAGTTTTACTATAAAATGGATACAAATAAACTAATCCACCAATGGAAAACCATGAAAAACTGGTGATATCTGTAATAGCTTTTATAGTTGGAAATTGTTTACATGACTTTATCACTGAAATATATGTCACCTGCTCTGAAATAAGGCAGTAGCTTAAAGAAATGATCACTTACCTATCTCCAGCATCTAAAAACATCCTATATCATTAAGATTGATAAGCAGTCAATTCTGTCTGTGGCCTACCCTGAATACTATAGACTACGTACCATAATGTTTTGCCCTCAGCAGATAAAGAACAAATGTATGTGACAAGTGCGAATATACCATTCCCCCTGTTCAAGTGAATAAAATTACACCCACTATATTCTACCTTCCCCCGACCCGACCTTCAATTTTTAGAGAATTAGGCATGTCTGTGTGTTGAAATAAGTACAACTCTTTGTGTTATAGGAAGATAAGAGCAGAGAATAATTCAGCAGCCTATACTTAATATTTATGAATCATATGGAAATTCTTGGGATGGTACCATTTTCAGTCACAGAACTTATTTTTAAATTAATTTTAAAGACCCCCAAATTAAAGTTTAAAAAACAAAAATAAAACAAAAAGAGAACACGAACAGCTATAGCTGTCTATATGCTGCTAGTTCTAGCAGCCAGAGAGGAATTCCACCAAATGTCATGAGGCAAAGGGCCTTGGTGTTTGTTGTTGGCTGTCTTGGAGGAATCCATCCGTGACTCTCCCATTTAATGGGCCTCTGGTCTTAACCTATCAAAGCATCCCTCTCCCTAGAGAAAAAGACTAGTAATAAATACTTAAGTATAGTGTGTTATCTAACGCCCTTTATTATCACCCTAGAAAGTCTCAGTAAATATAAATGTGAACTACTTATTGGAGTAAGTAGTGCCTGTCATTGGTCACTCTATACTGATTTATTGGAGGAATACCTTGAACTTGACCTCCACTTGTTGCTCCCCCATCTCAGAAACTTATGACATTGATTAAGCCCCACTGGTGACTAACTTAGTGGCTAATTCAAATGGGGCCGGCAGGGGCTAACGCATAAGACTTATGACATTAGCACTCAGGCATCCTAAAGCCTTTATCTGGGCCAACATACCTAGTTACTTATACAAACTCTACCCCACAGCCTAGATCTGGGAAAATCAGGAAAAATCAGCGGGGGAGGAAAAAAAAAAAAAAAAAAGCGAGATCAGCACCCATAACACACCGCATACCACTCCTTCTGCAGCTATCCCTAGCTAGCACGTGGGAAAGATTTTATTTGTCAGCGCGTTTCACTTTTCCTTGATCCTCTACTTTCTTAATGGCTGCTTGGATAGCCTCTTGGTTGCCCAGGAACTGGTGAGGTCCAATGGCACGCAGGTTCTCGTCCAGTTCCAGGAGAATAGGGACTCCAGTAGGAAGAGTAATGTTGATAATGTCTTCATCTGAAATACCTGGAGATTAAGAGAGGGAGGAGCAAGGCGTTAAAGACAACCCAGGGGGAAGCTGTGTTTACTTATTTAACTACACATTCACTTAGTCCCATATTAACTGCATGTTTGGAACCACACCAGGTACTGTGAGGGATTCCAGCTATAGTTGCTGGAAGCCAAGGGCGTCCCAGAAGTTTTATTTATTTACTTACTTATTTATTTGGTTGTGCCAGGTCTTAGTTGCGGCAGGTGGGCTCCTTAGTTGCGGCACGTGAACTCTTAGTTGCAGCATGTGGGATCTAGTTCCCTGACCAGGGATCAAACCCTGGGCCCCCTGCATTGGGAGCGGAGAGTCTTATACACTGCACCACCAAGGAAGTCCCTCAGAAGTTTTTTTTTTTTTAAAAACAGCTAAGACAGAAATTCAAATTACATTCTTGGGACAGTAAATACCTTTTGGGGCAAATTGTTCCTGGTTGTTTCCTATCTAAATCTTAAAGAAATGAAAATTATTCTCTCCATGCTCACATGTGTGTTACTGGTTTTCCACAGAAATCAATCTTGAAAAATCTGAAAGTGAACTAGGAGGGTTTTCCAGTTTTTTTTCCTTTTATATGTTGTCCCCAGGCTGGCTAAAATTAACCTCAAAATCTAGTTCAATTGATTAGAAAGTGGCTGGTTTTCCAATACTGAGTGAGCA
Organism: Physeter macrocephalus; assembly: GCF_002837175.3. Lineage (NCBI taxonomy): Eukaryota > Metazoa > Chordata > Mammalia > Artiodactyla > Physeteridae > Physeter > Physeter macrocephalus. The sequence goes on from NC_041218.1 coordinate 18,797,105, forward strand.
TGGGATGCCCTGGGCTAGACCCAGTCAAGGAAGAACCCTCCCCTGGGTGCTCAGGAAACACAATCAAGAGGAATCAAAAGAAGGTTGATTGACATGTCTTGTAAACAGGTCTCGTTCTCCTGCTGTCCCTTAACAGCCTAACTGCTAGAAGAGCAAGGTATGTGTAATGGACAAATCACCTTCAATTCTTTTTTTATTTTTAAAAAATTTTATTTAGTTATTTCGTTATTTACTTACTTATTTATTTTCGGCGTGCTGTGCGTCCTGCAGGATCTTAGTTCCCTGACCAGGGATTGAACCCACGCCCGAGGCAGTGAAAGCGTGGAGTCCTAACCACTGGACCACCAGGCAATTCCCTGTTTTTTAAATAGCCTGAATCAGGGAACTCCCTGGTGGTCCAGTGGTTAGGACTCCGCGCTTTCACTGCCAAGGGCCCAGGTTTGATCCCTGGTCCGGGAGCTAAGATCCCACATGCTGTACAGTGCGCTCCCACAAAATTTTTTTTAATAAATAGATAACCTGAATCATAGGTTGTTCAATTTTGACCAGAAGAGCTGGAGTTGTAGCAAGGGTGGTAGCAGCAGTGGTCATGATAAGGTTTCTATTATTATGAGTGTTTTTAAAAAACAATAAACAGCTAACGTGTACTGAGTACATTCCGCATGCCAGGTACTCTTCTAAGCACTTTATGTGTATTAACTTATTTAATCACCGTTGCATTCCTAGGAAGATATGCACCATTATTTTTCCATGTAACAATTTCTGACACAGAGAGGTTAAGCAAACAACTCAAGGTCACACAGGCAGTAAATAGCAAACCCTGGATTTAAACCCAGGTGTCTGTAACTAGTGCACAATGTCTTTCAAGTTTCTCTGAGTTCAAAATGGGCAAAGAGAAGAGAGGAGACCTAAAAAGATGGAGTTACGCTAATTAAAAGGTGACTGAAAGTATTCAAATTATCTGCTTTAAAAACACACCTTTACTATATAGACTTCTAAATTCTAACCATATGCTTCTGTTCTTAATTAATAGAAAGGACCCAGGGTAGAGCAAGTTCTGAGGGGAGTGCAAGGGTCCATCTTGGAAGGTGAGAATGGCAGAATAAGTTAGTAGCAGTTAGTTTTCAATGCACTGTGTCATTTTAACTTTGGTCATAGCTATGAGCACCAGTCACAGAATCATAGCACTGGATCTCAACCGCTGGGGTGGTTCGTTATTAGAATTTCATTTCTAGGTCCAGAAGAGCTGCCTAAGAACTCTTATGCACAAACTGTATACTCAAACAGCTATGAAACAACGGAAAGGATCATAACTTGGAAGTCAGGGTCTATTCTAAGTACACATCCCATCTCCTCCTTTGCTAGTCCCCTTCCAAATACTAACTAGTATAATATATAACTTTAGGCAAGTAACCTCTCTGGGCCTCCACTGCCTCTGTCTAATGAAAAAAAGAAACACACTCTTCTCTACCACTATTACAAACCGTGTGGGGCAGGAGGAATGGACTTGAAAGAGAACATACATGAGAAAGTATAGCCCAACTAGTGTTTCTTCTTTCTGTACTACGAATTCTCTTCTACGTAGAAGATTTAAAGGGTAGGCTACTAAAACAATACTTTGCCCTGCCAAGCCCCCATCCCCACACTGCAACCCTACACAAGATTACCATCCCAAACTAAAGCTGGCAAGAACAGATAAATTCAGACCAGATAGCCAGCTGTTTAGCTGGGAGATGACTGCCTTGGATTCTAAAAGCCCTCGGGCTCTCTCAGGTCAGATCTGTCAGCTGGGCGCATAGTAGCTGCCACCCGCCTCCCCTGGAGATAGCCAGAGCGGAATGCAACAGCACGTGGTTTAGAGCCAGGTGACCGCTAAGGATATAGAGAAACTGAAATCCTAATACACTGTAAAATTAAGAGTATAAAATCCTGTGGAATCTTTGGATAACAGTCTGGCAATTCCTCAAACAGGTAAGCACAGAATTACCATGGGACCCTGCAATTTCACTCCTAGGTATATATACCCAAGAGAAATGAAAACACATGTCCACACAAAAACCTGTACACGAACCCTCACAGCAGCATTATTCATGACAGAAGATGGAAACAGTCTAAATGTCCATCAGCTGATGAATGGGTAAATTAAATGTGGTAGATCCATGCAATGGAATATTATTTGGCAATAAAAAGGAAAGAAGCGCTGATGCATGCTAAACATTGACAACCCTTGAAAACATTATGCTACGTGAAAGAAGCCTGTCACAGAGCACATATTGTATGAGTCCATTTATATGAAATGTCCAGAACAGGCAAATCTATAGTGACATAAATAGATCTGGGGTTGCTTAGGGCCAGAGGGAATGGGAGGACTGGGCAGTAATAGCTAGGTATGGAGTTTCTTTTGAGGGTAATGAAAACGTTCTGAAATTGACTGTGGTGATAGATGGGTAACTCTGTGAATATACAACTCTGTGAAAATACAGCTCTGTGAAAAGCCACTGAACTGTACACTTTAAATGGGTGAACTGTACGTCATGTGAATTATACCTCAAGAAAGCTGTTTAAAAAACTACTAAACAGATCCAGAGAAGTTAAACAAAACTCTTCGAGTCACCGGACTGTTAAGGTAGTTAAAATTAGACCTTTTTTTTAAATTCCCGAATTCCAGGACTTCAACTCTGGACATCTGACTTGTCTATGGCTATTTCCACCACAGCGTAAGGAGGGAGGAGAATGTTTGTGTTCATTCTCTGCCCTTGTGACGGGCTGGGTACTAACTGGACACCAGCACCAAGCGCTCTTATGTTTTCAAGACTAGTAAAGGGGTCAACAGATTTGTCTGATCCCCTTGAAATAGCTAACACACTGGGATCGTGATGGGCCAGGTTGAGGGTTTGCAGTCTGTGACCTCAGAAAAAAGTTCTGGGTCTTTGGCAGGGGGCGAGGGGCACACATGGAACTCATCTGACCATGGCCTCAGATCTAACCAGATCTAACAAGCCCTTTCTTTAAGAGCACCACTCTCAAGCTCATGCCTATGGCTTAGATAAAAACCCACTTTTGTGTGGGACCAAATGGAAGAGCCAACTAACAAAGGCCACGAGAACTATAATGTTTCACTTATAAAGAAATGAGGGCTCAACAAAAATAGAAATGTTTCCAATAAATAAAGTTGACATTCCACTTTAATGACTACTCAAGCCATTCACACAGCAGACTAATTACTTCCAAATATTTAAAATACTTAGACTGGTTAATAATCAGTCAATGAGACTTAAGCGACTGGCTTTTTAAAATAGCAAATGAGGAAAAACCACAATGAAGCCATTACTCATTACTCAGTTTTGGCATAAGCCACATTCTTTGTCCTAAGAGAGTTAAGCAAGCAGAACTCCTAAGGCTAGAAAAATGCATCTGCATTGGATTAAACCAAACTGAATCAATACTATATTATGTAATATCGTATTACAAATTCATTAACTGGAACATCATAAGAAAGTTAAAACGCATGGCCAGATATCACATCCTCTAATAATGGCTTAGATTGTTTTATACAGCATCCAAGAACGTTCTGAAGGGAAACATCTAATCCTGCATCAACCCATCTCTATCACTGCCCCTTCAGCAACCCCCAACCATTGTCTTTAATTCTTGAATCTTCATGTAGGAGTGTCTGGGAGTTAACTGCTATCCATTTAAATGATTGGGATATTTTAAGTAAGAAATAATGAAAGTTTGGTGGTAAGTCAAAGGAGTAGCTCAAAGCCAAAATAGGAAGAAATTCAAACAACTTCATTTTCTGCATACAGGACTAACTTCAGAAAGTCAAATCTGTACCTTCGATGACTCCCCTGAGTCACTGCAGCAGGAACAGGAACCACAGACAGTAATTAAGATCACTGCACATATATACAGCACTCCCACTCGCCTTCTGTTAGAAGTGGCTGAGCAAATGCTCACTTCTCCCACCGGAATTATAAGAGACCACGTTTTATACATCCTGTGTCACCCATGCTCTCAAAACAGTGCCTTATATGCTGCAAGACTTTAGTAAATGTTTGTTCTACTGTAAGGAATTCTATCATGTGTTGCTGCTAGGATCCAGAAATGATTTAGCTTTATGATCCAATATTACAACTATATATATTATATGAATCTACTTCTTACACACAAATAAAGGCTATTAGGAATAAAATGTTAACTAGAAACTCTAATGTCTAAAGCCTATATGTGAAAGCACTCTGAGGACTTTCTCGGAGGTACAGTACCGGCTAAGTTTTAGAAGGAAATCAAAAGGGAGATGTATGCTCCTCAAAAGTAAGGACTTTGTATGTCCAATTCTAGGTGCTGTATCCCTGTACCAAGAATAGTACAGTACCTGATTTAATGGATCCTTGGCACATAGCTGAAATGAATGAATCTGAATTCTCTGAGCTTTCAAATTAAATCTAGTCCTTTACTGTTGAAGCCTTGGTTAAAGACTGTGTTTCCTTTATTACCTTATTAAGAAAAAAAGTCAAATTAAATTTGTCTTCTATATATTTTCTTTGGTTTTCTCTAAACTGTGTGCTCAAAATCTTTGAATATCAGGAAACGGAGGAAAGACGTTCAGGGAGACAGATCTGTTACAGGACAAGAGGAAAGCCCAACTGCATAATTCTTATTTTTGAGGATGACAGAGAGAGAGAGGAAAACAGCTCCGATCAAATCATTCAGCTGTGAGGTTCCACCCATGCCCTGCTTCCCTTTCCCAATTGAGTTAGTCACAATCTAAATCCCACTGATGGGTGATCTGTGATAAGAGTACTGTATTCTTCTATTGCCAAAATAAGAGCTGACAGAAGAGATTCTGAATTTCATATATGGCTTACCTATTTTTAATTATAATTATTTTAGGTTTGAATGCTATCCATGTACAACTTAAAGATTGGCTGGGGAACAACTGGAAATGGGTTATTTGAATCATGTAACATGATGACAGTATAACGGCCTCTAATTTAGAATAAGGCAGAGAGAAGAATCCATTCTACATCTAATTTTATAGTTAAGTGGCCTACAACTTTTAAAAATGAAGGTTTCTATAAATCAATTATACTTATAATAAGAGAAAGCTTAGCCACACCACTAGATAAGCATTTGCTTCACAGAAGAGAGGCTTGACTGCTACTTCTGAAAATATCCCACTACAAAATGCCAAAGGTGACTGACTGGTCAGTGCCCATCCCCACAGCAAGTCCCAGATGACCTTTCCTCCTTGAGTCTCTAATTTCACCTTATCACTTCTTTGCCTTGTTATATGTGCAGCTGCACAGTTCTTCAGGGGTCAAGTCTGTCTCGCACGCCACTCTTACTCCAAACTTGAAACTGCCTAGTCCTTTGTTGAACCCAGACTAAACAATCCACTTCTGCTGGCAAAATGCAGACTACATCCAGGGCTTCAGTTCAGTACCTGGCTTCTCCTTCAACGTGGGCTGGCAGGAAACAAACAGGAAGTGACTACACCATCCGCAGAGAAAGAAACACACACCTGTCTGGAGTGCTAAGGAACAGGGTGTTGTTAAGACACTAAGCCTGGGTTAGGAGTGTTCATGGTGGTGATTGGTGAGACGTGGGCCCTGCTGTAATCCGGACTTGTTAGGCAATTGTTTATGCTGCCACAAATCAGTAAAGCAGTCCCTTAAGCAGGAATTTTCTCACTATATAATATTTCATACGTCTGTAAGTCTTCTTTCTTCTGAAGGGATTAAGAACTACTATCAAGTTAAAAGTAAAGCATCCCATGGGACTACACCAAACTAAAAACCTTTGGCACAGACAAGGAAGCTATCAACAAACCAAAAGGCAGCATTCTGAATGGGAGAACATATTTGCAAACGATATATCCGTTAAGGGGTTCACGTCCAAAATATACAAGGAACTAATATACCTCAACATCAAAAAACCAAACAACCTGATTAAAAAATGTGCAGAGGACCTGAATAGACATTTTCCAAAGAGGAAATACAGATGGCCAACAGACACATAAAAAAGATGCTCAACAGTACTAATCATCAGGGAAATGCAAATTAAAACCACAATGACATATCACCTTACACCTGTCAGAATGGCTATCACCAAAAAGACAACAAATAACAACTGTTGGCAAGAATGTGCAGAAAAGGGAACCCTGTGCAATGCTGGTAGGATTGTAAATTGGTGCAGCCATTATAGAAAGCAGTATGGAGGTTCTTCAAAAAATTAAAAATAGAACTACCATATTATCTAGCAATTTCACTTTTGGATATTTATCCAAAGAAAACAAAAACACTAATTCAAAAAGATACATGGAATTCCCTGGGGGTCCACTGGTTAGGACTCTGCACTTTCACTGTCGAGGGTGCGGGTTCGGTCCCTGGTCAGGGAACTAAGGTCCCACAAGCCATATGGCGCAGCCAAGAAAAAAAATTTTTTTTTCAAAAAGATACACACACAGCAATGTTCATTGCAGCATTATTTATAATAGCCAAGATATGGAAGCAACCTAAGTGTTCACTGATGAATGGATAAAGAAGATGTGGTGCATATATACAATATTACTCAGCCATTAAAAAAAAGAAAGCTTGCCATTTGTGACAACTTGGATGGATCTAGAGGGTATTATGCTAAGTGAAATCAGAGAAAGGCAAATACCGTATGGTCTCACTTATATGTGGAATCTAAAAAACAAAACAAACAAACAAAATAAAATGCAAACAGTCAACAATTGCTCAAATGAAATTTAAAAAACATGACTTAGCTACATTAAATAGCAGAGTAAAACAAAGTATTGAACAAAGTAAAAATATTGAACCATAGCTTTCCAGTGAGTTCAGAGACTTGTTCTAGTTCCTACAAGAAACAAGATACATATGTAAAATGCCTAGAACTGCATTTAGCACACAGTGTGCACTCAAAAAAGGGCCACTTGGTATAGCTATACTAGGGAGTGTCATTCACAGACCACAATGTTAGGGTAACGGCAATAATAATGTAAGACTCAATTAGTTGCATGAAATTACCTTTTTATGGTTTACTTGCCAAAGATACCCTTGACTCAGCTTCTCACAACATACTATTCCAAACAGAATAGATCAACAGAAGGGCTACTTTTTAGAAGAAATTTAAAACAAAACAGCCCAGGCGGTAATTGTGTGTGGAGACTCAGTGAACTGGGTTTAGGCGGAGTTCATGACTCCAACTACTTATCGTGATCATGGCTAAGCCATCTGAGGTCTGTCTGGGTTTCATTTTCCTTCAACAGCATCTGTCTTCTTTCCCACAAATGGAAGAAGTGTCAGGCAGGACTTGACTGACTACAGAGTAAAATCATAGCACCAAATATTTGAGAAACAAAATAACATCTAAGGAACTAACAACACTCTCCACTGTTGAGGTACATACAATCTAGAGTAAATGAGTAACACTAGTATACTCTTAGTCAAAGATCTTAAGGTACTTGGAGACTTCAGGGTAGACCAATTTCTTAATTAGCTATGTGACTGGGTCATCATTCTTCCTATTTCAAAGTTACAATAAAGTATTCTTATGATAGGACAGTATGCTGTCATTGATTCTATCAGTTGCCACACTCCTCCCCAGCAGAAGGTAAGATGCTTGAAGTCTATCAAGCATTTTAAGGACAATATGGGGAAAAACTGCTCACTTCCTTGAAAGATCCTGTTTATATGGGAGAATCTTACATAAACATATCTAGAAAACATGACTAGGAATCAGATCAGTCTATAACCACATGCATTTTTACTTTTGTGATCAATGCAAAGAATTTAGCAACTTTCATATTTATAGGGAATATGCAATGTGGTCACACCCATTTCAAAGATTCATTCTGAATACAGATGAAATCTAACTTTCTTATAACATGACCATATAATCCTCCAAGCTGGGCACTTTTGAAAGTGAAAGGAGATGCTGTTAATAATTGCAATGGGATAACAGGTATTAACCAGAAAATAGGGGTGTGTGTAGTCATATAAATTCATTATAAAAATAAATTGGCAATTAGGATGTTACATTTTATGACATTTTCTTTAACACAATAAACACATATACACAAATAAATTAGCCAGTAATCTTTCCTATAAATCAAAAATCTATATTTTCCCCTTAAAGTAAGGGCGATTCACTTAATATTTGGAGTCTTGGAAAGTCAGTATCCAAATTCAATAGAATGTTTTCTTTTAGGTTGAGAAATTTGTCAAGTACCACAGGAAGCCTTCATACATGAACTCTTGAAAGTTAGACATGCAAGCAGAAGCAAGAAGAACTACAATCCTGCAGCCTGTGGAACAAAAACCACATTCACAGAGAGATAGACAAGATGAAAAGGCAGAGGGCTATGTTCCAGATGAAGGAACAAGATAAAACCCCAGAAAAACAACTAAAAGAAGTGGAGATAGGCAACCTTCCAGAAAAAGAACTCAGAATAAGGATAGTGAAGATGATCCAGGACCTCGGAAAAAGAATGGAGGTAAAAATCAAGAAGATGCAAGAAATGTTTAACAAAGACCTAGAAGAATTAAAGAACAAACAAACAGAGATGAACAATACAATAACTGAAATGAAAAATACACTAGAAGGAATCAATAGCAGAATAACTGAGGCAGAAGAACAGATAAGTAAGTGACCTGAAAGACAGAATGGTGGAATTCACTGCTGCGGAACAGAATAAAGAAAAGAGAATGAAAAGAAATGAAGACAGACTAAGAGACCTCTGGGACAACATTAAATGCAACAACATTCGCATTATAGGGGTCCCAGAAGGAGAAGAGAGAGAGAAAGAACCCGAGAAAATATTTGAAGACATTATACTAGAAAAATTCCCTAACATGGGAAAGGAAATAACAACCCAAGTCGAGGAAGCGCAGCGAGTCTCATACAGGATAAACCCACGGAGAAACACGCCGAGACACGTATTAATCAAATTGGCAAAAATTAAAGACAAAGAAAAATTGTTGAAAGCAGCAAGGGAAAAATGACAAATAACATCCAAGGGAACTCCCATAAGGTTAACAGCTGATTTCTCAGCAGAAACTCTACAAGCCAGAAGGGAGTGGCATGATATACTTAAACGGATGGAAGGGAAGGACCTACAACCAACATTACTCTACCCAGCAAGGATCTCATTTAGATTCGAAGGAGAAATCAAAAGCTTTACAGGCAAGCAAAAGCTAAGAGAATTCAGCACCACCAAACCAGCTCTACAACAAATGCTAAAGGAACTTCTCTAAGTGGGAAACACAAGAGAGGAACAGGACCTACAAAAACAAACCCAAACAATTAAGAAAATGGTCATAGGAACACACATATCGATAATTACCTTAAACGTGAATGGATTAAATGCTCCAACCAAAAGACACAGGCTTGCTGAATGGATACAAAAACAAGACCCATATATATGCTGTCCACAAGAGACCCACTTCAGACCTAGGGACACATACGGACTGAAAGTGAGGGGATGGAAAAAGATATTCCATGCAAATGGAAACCAAAAGAAAGCTGGAGTAGCAATTCTCATATCAGACAAAATAGACTTCAAAATAAAGACTA